>NC_073304.1:215383499-215688499 GCF_027595985.1 Sorex araneus | reverse complement strand
TGTGCCGACCCAAGTAGAGTGTCTGTTGAGGTATGGAGATACACTCCAGACACAGGAAAGGTACTGGAAGCCACGTGTGTGTATGGTCACCCATGGACCAGGTATTGGGTAAAGACAGTTGTCCAAAGAACTTCAGTAGTTAAGAGGTGGCAAAGGATGAGGAGTTGTGCGGAGAAAGAGTTGCCCTGAGCGGTAAAAGAAAATCCATGTGGATTTGGGGGAGGAGGGGCGGTACATTGGCAGTGTCCAGGGCTTCCTCCTGGCTCTGTGCTCCCAGGGTCACTCCTGGCAATGCTCAGGGAACCATATGGGGTGCCAGGGATTGAACATGGATCAGCCACGTGTACACCAAGCACCTTACATGCTGTACTATTGCTTCAGCCCCGCCATTTGGATTTTGATGAGGGAATCAATAATCAGGGTCAAGAACTGCTAAAGATGGTCTGTTGGTTTAGCAATGGGTTTCTTTTAACCCTGGACAAGAATATTGTCAGCAAAGAGCTGGATGGAATCCCAAGAGGATAGCAGAGTGAAGGCAACTTTTCTGTCCAGTTTGACAAAGGAGAGAGGAAGAGAAGGCTTTGGCTAGAGGGGAGAGAGCTAGGAATGAATAGGGAGGGATATGTGTGAAGACTCTCAGGATGGGAGTGCTTTTCTTTTTTTTTTTTTTTTTTGCTTTTTGGGTCACACCTGGCGATGCACAGGGGTTACTCCTGGCTCTGCACTCAGGAATTACCCCTGGCCGTGCTCAGGGGACCATATGGGATGCTGGGATTTGAACCCAGGTCGGCCGCCTGCAAGGCAAACGCCCTACCCGCTGTGCTATCTCTCCAGCCCCGGGAGTGCTTTTCTTATCTTGGAATTATGTTCACCTCTAGTGAAGGGAAGGGAAAAGCACTGGGACCTGCACTCTCAGCATTCTGGAAGGTTTTTTTTGTGTGTGTGTGTGTGTGGGGGGGTGAGCGGGGAGGCTTGGGCTACAACCTAACAGTGCTAAAGAAAGGGTCATGTTTGGCCATACACTGGGACTGAAGGAGGCCAGCCATATGCAGAGTAAGCACCTTAATCCTTGTACTATCTAGTCCTTGTCTGCAAGTCTTAGGAAGTTTTTATTTTTATTTATTTATTTTTTTTTGCTTTTTTGGGTCACACCCAGCAATGTACAGGGGTTACTCCTGGCTCTGCTCTCAGGAATCACCCCTGGAGGTGCTCAGGGGACCATATGGGATGCTGGAAATTGAACCCGGGTCGGCCGTGTGCAAGGCAAATAATGCCCTACCCGCTGTATTGCTCCAGCCCCTTGGAAATTTTTTTTTTTTTTTGCTTTTTGGGTCACACCTGGCGATGCACAGGGGTTACTCCTGGCTCATGCACTCAGGAATCACCCCTGGCGGTGCTCAGGGGACCATATGGGATGCTGGGATTCGAACCCCGGTCGGCCGTGTGCAAGGCAAACGCCCTACCCGCTGTGCTATCGCTCCAGCCCCTGGAAATTTTTTTTAATCAGGGCCCAGGAGAATTCTTACTTCGATCACTCTACAACTTCACCGTTTCACCTGAACTCTGAAGGAAATGAAACTTTCTTGTTTTTTGTGTGGGGCCTCTGCAGTGGTGCTGGGGCTACCTGGGATACACCAGGGGTCAAACTTGAGGCCCTGTGTCTGCTGGGCATGCAGCTCAATCCTTTGAGCCCTCTCCCTGTCCCAGAAATGCAAACTTCTTACAGCAGTGTGCAGTAACTCCACTTACTACTATTGTTAGTAAATGTGGATTCCAGTGACTGGATGTAAACTGCTGCCAAAAGCAAATAGTATGTGGCCAGAGAGCTCCACTGAGTGCATACTTTGCACGTAGGAGGCCTGGGTTTGCTGGGTTTGATCTAGCACTACAGGGAGCACTACTCCCTGCCCTCAGTGTGGACCAGAAATAAAACCAAAAAGTAAATGGTATGATTTTTAAAATGGCAGAAGTGGGATGAACTATTACATAACTATGCCTGAGTGTCCCTTTGCAGTCTTTATGTACTTCTTAGCTGCTCCCTACATAGCAAGAAGAAAATTAAGCACACTTCAGGTCTGATACGCACATTATAACTATAAGGTTCCAAATTAATAAAGCTCTAAAGTACCTTTGATGATGGTCATGCAGTTACGTATTTGTGCTCCTTTTGAAGCTCGTGTGTGTGTGTGTGTGTGTGTGTGTGTGTGTGTGTGAAGAACAGAACATTTTTATGGAGACTTAGAAAGATGTGAGGGGAGAGTAGGGAGCAGTATGTATTCAAGAGAGAGCACAGGCTTCTCAGAAGTGGGCAGAGAAACAGATAAGCAAGCGAGAGACGTGTTTACGGGAAGAATACATTGGCTTGAAGAGCAAACCTGAAGCACTTTTTATTTCAAAACAAAAAAAAGTGCTTTCATGGTTAAGTCCCTGATATAATTCTGCAGTGTCAGGGAGATCCGTCTCTCTTTCGGTTACTCAGGTCTACAAACCAGGATCACAAAGCTCTGAATGACACTAGAAGAGAAACTCAGAAACCCCGGTTTGAGATTTAAAGAGTATTAGAGAGTATCCCAAGAGCCAGTTGTGGAGAAAATGAAACCAAACTGAAATGGTGCCAGCTATCTGCCTCTTGCTTCAATAGATTTTGCTTTGACTTCTGAAATGAGGGATCACTCCAAGCCCAGCCCAGACTCCCAAGAAGCCTGAGACCAGGGTGGTGATACCTGGAGAGGGAGAGAGGGAGACAGGGAACAGAACCAATTTTTGGTTTGTTTGTATTGTCCTGTTTCCAAATCCTTTGGTTTCCTAACAATAGATATTCGAGGGCATCATGCCACAGTTTTAACTAAGCAAATGACTCTGGAGGCTGCTGAGGGGCCCTGCCTTCCCTTCCCTGCTTTGCCCAGGCTAACTCATCGTGTGTTTTTATCGGCAAGACAATCTGAGAATTATAAAAATCTCAAAAAAGCCCAACTTCCCATGCTGGTAGACTCCAACAGAATCTCCAACAGAGATATACATCCTGCTACTATCTAAACATTTCCAGAGAATGAAGAACATTTCCTCAAAAAGTAGCTGATGCTATCATTTGAAAGTTCTTCCATCTATTAAATTAAGCTTCACCTTCTTGAATTTTTTTTTCTTTTTGCTTTTTGGGTCACACCCAGCAACACACAAGGGTTACTCCTAGCTCTGCACCCAGGAATTACTCCTGGTGGTGCTGGGGGGACCCTATGGGATGCTGGGAATAAAAAAAGGGTCAGCTGCATGCAAGGCAGACACCCTACCCACTGTGCTATCACTCCAGACCCATCCTTGAAATTTCTTTCTGCACTCTAGGCACTGTCCTTTTTGAGATTGGGGCTCCCAAAGCAGTGCTTAGAAAATTGGGGTGGGTTTGTGATTTCTGGTGATACTTGGCCAGCCAATCAGGATGGATGGTCCGGTTTGCAGGCCTGCACTATGATTGATGCTGCCCAGGCCCACTGGTGCTGGAGACTATCAGATCATCCCAGTGATTCTTTAGGGCCTCCAGGAATACACCAACCAGTGCTGGGGCAGGGCATGTGGACTCGAGTTCTCGCACTAGGGTCTCTGAGCTATCTCTCCAACACTGATCCTGCACTTTGAACCCATCTTTAGAATAAATTCCTTGGTGGATTTATTCTAGCCTCTAGGGCATAACTCTGCTCTCCTGGTCATCACAACCATTGCTGATTTTTGCATCCTCTCCAGTTGAAAGCCCCCCTTCTAAAATGCCCTCGAGCATTTCAGAACACTGGATGTGGTCTGTTGTGCAGAGCACACTGAGACTATTCTTTTTCTGCTTTAATTGAACTTTTAGAAATGCAGTAGTATTTTTGGCAACTACATCTAGGTTCTGTTGCCTCCCATTTAGCTTTGAGTCAAAACTACTAGTGCTTTTTCACATGAGAGGTACTGTTTAAAAAAGCTCTGTCTTCTTGCTAAATGTATGTGATTTTTTTTTTTAAAAAGGCCAAGTACAGGGCTGGCTAAATTTCAAAGTGAGGGACCATTTGACTACCCACTGTGTACCGGGTGCTTTTCTTTTTAAAATGTTTATTTAAAATGTTTATTTTGGAAGCTGGAGTGGTTAGGTACCTGCCTTGCATGCAGCAAACCCAGGTTTGATTCCCAGCATCCCATATGGTCCCCTGAGCACCACCAGGAGTTATTCCTGAGTGCAGAGCCAGGAATAAGCCCCGAGCATTGCCTGGTGTGACTCCCCCACTATTCCCTCAATTATTTTTAATTTTTTTTTCTTTTTGGTCACCCTCAGCGATGTCAGGGGTTACTCCTGGCTCTGCACTCAGGAATTACCCCTGGCGGTGCTCGGGGAACCATATGGGATGCTGGGATTTGAACTCGGGTCGGCCGAATGCAAGGCAAATACTCTACCCGCTGTGCTATCACTCCAGCCCCTTAGGGATCACTTCTGATAGGGTTTGGGAGACCATATGGAGTCAGGGATTCAACCGGGGTCTGCTGAGTTCAGGGCAGATGCCCTATCTGTTTTACTATCTCTCCACCCCATGCCTGCTTTTCTTGGCAATTCCTGATGCCTCCTAGAATTCACAAAACTTTTGCCTTGTGGGTGTACAGTGAGGCTCAAAGAGACAAGTCATAGCCACCCCACTAGAGACTATCGCAGTCTGAGTTCTCATGTAGGTCTGGAGTCCCATTCTCTCCAAGAACACAGTACATGTATTTTTTAGTAATATCTCTGAACTTTAATAGTGACATCCCTTGTATTTATGATACTCAGTTTTGTAGCATCCACAAATTTAACTTGCCTTTTAGCCCTGTAGTTTCTCAAGTTTGAGTGGTAAATAGACTATTCTGACACCATGTTTTCTAGCCTCTAGGGCACAAAACTAACTGTCAGAATAAGCCCCAATTTGACAGCCTACCCCTGCTCTGTGCATGCGGTACGCCCACTCTGCAGTGTCTGGTGTAGAGAGGCACAGTCCTCCCACGCTTCTAAGCGTCATCCCTTCCTTTGCCTAAATGCACCATGAATTCAAAGTGCAGAGTTAAGTTGTCTTGATTAGCCCACGCAGTCAGAATGGTGCTGCTTGGCACCAGCTTAGTTGTAAACACACAGGCCCTGAAACAAACAAATCTTACTTAAGCAGCAGTCGCCCCCAGTTCTGTAATGTATGTTCATTTCTGAGACGATCCTCACATACTGAGAACACATTTATAGGGAAAACAGGTGTCCCCATAGGAAGTGCACAGGCCCTACTGCTGGGACCCAGCCCTAGTCTGAATCCCGCTGGCATCAGCAAGCTCCTCAGGCAGGCCATGTCATTCTCTGCACTTAAGAGAGAGATGTGGGGCTGGAGTGATAGCATAGTGGATAGGGCATTTGCCTTGCACGTGGCTGACCTGGGTTCGATTCCCAGCATTCCTTATGATCCCTGAGCACTACCAGGGGTAATTCCTGAGTGCATGAGCCAGGAGTAACCCCTGTGCATTGCCGGGTGTGACCCCCCCCCAAAAAAAAGATGTCTTAGTTTAGCCCCCACATGAGACCATCCGTCCTATCTGCAGTTTGTTCCTTCCTGGTTTACAGGAAGATTATGAAATGTTCAGTCAGCTGCCTGTTGAAATCCAATGCAGTGTATATACTGTTTCCCTGATGTATTCATGCCAAACCCCATAAAACGGATTTGTTCAGCGTGACTCACTTTGTTGGTAACCTGGTGCTTATTTTTTGTGCTCATTGCTTCCTTGCCTCAGTAATTACAGTGCTGTTCAGTCATCTGTGTTGGGATTTGCCTGGGATCAGTGTTTGTAATATTTCAGGATCTTGATATACAGAGCTGCCCTCTGACTCCTTACTCAGTTTACAAGTGTGCCTGTAGAGCCTCCCCTTCACAATGCAATTTCTGTGGCCTGAGGGCCTGGAAACCTAGATTTTGAGCTGCCTTCTTGCCAGCCTTTAGTTACCCTTTCACCTTTTTTGCATTTACGAATCATTCTCCCAAGAGAAGCCAGAAGCAGACCTGAATTAAATGGATGAAATAGTTCGGCTTCCCTCTGATTTGTTCTTTTGATGTCTTGGGCATCTCACCAGATGCCCAACAGGGGCTCAGTGCCTGAGTCATCCTGGCTTTCTATGTCTTGAAAGTAAACAGCCTTTTTCTTTCTGTCTTCCTGAAATTTGCTCTCCAGAGGTTAATCTGTTTAGTGTTCCTTAGTGATTTAAGCACTATATAGAATGAAGATTATTTTTGTTTTGTTTTGCTTTTTTGTTTTTTGGTCACATCCAGCTGTGCTTATTTCTGGCTCTGCATTCAAGGATCACTCCTGGCAGTCTTGGGAGACCATATGGGGTGCCGGGATCAAACCTGGATCAGCTGCATGCAAGGCAAGCTTTTTAACCTGCTGTTCTATCTTTCTGACCCAGAATTGTGATTCTTTCCCTTCTACATCTCAAAATGTCCATTTTACTTCTCTCTAGATCAGGTTTGAGATTATAGATTTCCTTTATAATTTTCTTAACGCACCTTATTATTATTATTTTTTATTGTTATTTTGTGATGCCAGAGATTGATCCCAAGTCCCTTAAATTCAGGGCAGGCAAGTGCTTTATTAAATCCCTATAGCTCAATTAAATTTTTTTCCTTTGAAAAAATGTCCTTGGGCTGAGGAGATAGCTCAACTGGCTACAGTACAGGCTTTGCATGTGGGAGGCTTACATTTGATCCCTGACATCACCAGGTCCCCCAAGCATCAAAAACCACTGCATGTTGTCCCCAAATAAAAGGTCTACTGGGGGTATATTCATTGTGGTAAAATGAGAAAGTACAGAAAAACAAGGAGAAACTTTAAAAGATATGTTTTGTTTTGGTTTTTTTTTGGGGGGGGACTCTGGAGAAGTTCAGGAGTTACTCCTAGCTCTGCACTCAGGAATTACTCCTGGTGGTGCTCAGGGGATTATATAGGATGCCAAGGATCAAACTTGGGTTGTCGAGGTACAAAGCAAAAACCCTACCTGCAGTACTATTGCTCTAGCCCTAGCATTTTAGTCTTTTCGTGCTATATTTTTACAAGTATAGAAACATCTAAACAAAAATAGGATTTACTGTATTTTCATTCATCATAGTTCTTTGTTTTCCTAGTCTCAGAATACCCAGAGCTCAACTGTGACCTCCATGGGAGTGTAATTATTTGAGCAGTCACTCACCTGGGTCGCTGGGCCTTTGTGGTGAAGGCTGAGCAGAGATCAGGAGGACCTCATGGAACATGGGTGTCTTCATCAGGGATCCTGGCCCAGTAGTGCTTCTTCCTGGGCTGGCTTGGCATCTGGCTGCAGCGGGCATGAGCAGGAAGCTTGAGTGAGCGCTAAGGGATTAGTTAGACTAGGCTTCCTTATCCACCATATGAGGGTTCCAAGTTACCTCTGAAGAGCCTGTCAGAAAGTGCTTGAAAAGAGGGCACAGCTTAGGTGCCAAAACCCAGAACCCTTTCATTTTCTTGGTGTTATTCCAGGCATTATTAAGGGTAAAGTCTGAGAACGGGAGAAGGTAATCTGCTGGGGGAAGTATGGATGCCCATTAACCTTGAATGGGAAAGTGTGGAGAAAAGAACCTAAATTTCTCTAGGAGCAACAGCAGCAAGTAGAGGCAAAAAATGGAATGTGAGGCATGCGGGCAAGTGTTCCTTTTAGGCAGCTTGTGCCTCACTCTGCACATCTCTCCCAGCAGATCC
Source organism: Sorex araneus (assembly GCF_027595985.1). Classification (NCBI taxonomy): domain Eukaryota; kingdom Metazoa; phylum Chordata; class Mammalia; order Eulipotyphla; family Soricidae; genus Sorex; species Sorex araneus. The sequence goes on along the minus strand of NC_073304.1, from coordinate 215,680,762 downwards.
AGAGACCAGCATGGCTGCCACTGCCGCTGTCAGTCCCAGTGACTACCTGCAGCCCGCTGCCTCCACCACCCAGGTGAGTCAGGCGGCACCCTGAGAGTGTGGCAGTTGCCTTAGCCCAGAGGACCCACTGACACAAATGTTACATCACAATTGAAAACTGCCTGTACTAACGTTCTAGGATGGAGTTGACCACTCGTTCTGAGCTTTGAAACTGTGGTCACTTAACTAAGGTGTCAGAGTTGGGGCAGGGGAAAGCAGGATTAAATACATGATCCCAGGGCTGGAGCAGTAGCCCAGCGGGTAGGGCGTTGGCCTTGCACGTGGCGGACCCGAGTTCAATTCCCAGCATCCCATATGGTCCCCTGAGCACCGCCAGGGGTAATTCCTGAGTGCAGAGCCAGGAGTAACCCCATGTGCATCGCCAGGTGTGACCCAAAAAGCCAAAAATAAATAAATAAATAAAATAAATACATGATCCCTTCCATCTGACCCCCTTGACCATATACAGGAAAACTCCAGGGACACTTTCCTTGCAAACTTGAAACAGCCTGCTGTTGATAAGGCATGCCCTTATCAGCATGTCCCAAGCTTTAGGGGGCACATAGCTGAGTGTTTGTTCTGCCTGGTATTCCCTCCCACCTTCTGTCCATCAGTTGAAGAGTCAGGGATGTCACGATCTTTGTGGTGGGCTAACAAACTGTCTCACGACTGAGGGTAATTCCATGTCCCTGTCAAAACCAGGTGTGTGCAGCACATGTTGTTAGTTCGCCTGGTTATGGGGTGCTGGGAGTTTCTTCCTGAGACTTTTCTAATGGAATCTCTCCCAACTCAGTGAAGAAATCAGAAGGCGTAGGGGGCTGGGAGCACAGCACATATATGAGTGAGAGCGCGCGCGCGTGCGTGTGTGTGTGTGTGTGTGTGTGTGTGTGTATGTATACAGCTGGGATACAGGCTTCCCCATCTCATTTCTCTTCTCTGCTGCTTTGCAGGACTCCCAGCCGTCTCCTTTGGCCCTGCTTGCTGCAACATGTAGCAAAATTGGCCCTCCAGCTGTGGAAGCTGCTGTGACTCCTCCTGCGCCTCCCCAACCCACACCTCGGAAGCTTGTCCCCATCAAACCGGCCCCTCTCCCTCTCAGTCCTGGCAAAAATAGCTTTGGAATCTTGTCCTCCAAAGGAAACATACTTCAGATTCAGGGGTCACAACTGAGCACGTCCTATCCTGGGGGGCAGCTGGTCTTTGCCATCCAGAATCCCACCATGATTAACAAAGGGACCCGATCAAATGCTAACATCCAGTACCAGACAGTCCCTCAGATTCAGGCAAGTGGTACCCAGACCATCCAGGTACAACCCAATCTCACCAACCAGATCCAAATCATCCCTGGCACCAACCAAGCCATCATCACCCCCTCTCCATCTAGTCACAAGCCTGTCCCCATCAAGCCAGCCCCCCTCCAGAAGTCGAACACCACCACCACCCCCGTGCAGAGCGGGGCCAATGTAGTGAAGCTGACAGGTGGGGGTGGCAACGTGACGCTCACTCTGCCTGTCAACAACCTCGTGAATACCAGCGACACTGGGGCCCCCACTCAGCTCCTCGCAGAGAGCCCCCCGACCCCACTGTCTAAGACTAACAAGAAAGCCAGGAAGAAGAGTCTTCCTGCCTCACAGCCGCCCGTGACCGTGGCTGAGCAGGTGGAGACGGTGCTGATCGAGACCACCGCAGACAACATCATCCAGGCGGGCAACAACCTGCTCATCGTCCAGAGCCCGGGCGGGGGCCAGCCAGCTGTAGTACAGCAGGTCCAGGTGGTGCCCCCCAAGGCGGAGCAGCAGCAGGTGGTGCAGATCCCCCAGCAGGCTCTGCGGGTGGTGCAGGCGGCATCTGCCACCCTCCCCACAGTTCCCCAGAAGCCCTCCCAGAACTTTCAGATCCAGGCAGCTGAGCCGACGCCTACTCAGGTACGATCCACATCCTCTACCTGCACCCCACCCTGCTCCCCTCAGTTTGCTCTCCAGGGTGCTGCTGGTGCATCTCCTGCTTGCTCTGTGTATTGGGTATCAGCGTGGCTGGGGGAGACCGAGGGCCTCTTCTGTTGATGTGGCTTTGCAGAATGTATCTTTAGAAACTGGATAAAATATACTTCTATACTTAAATTTGGGTCACTTTTTCTTTATGGAAGTTTTTTAAGGGAGGTAGATTGGACTTTGTAATAATAAAGTTTGTTTTTCTATAAAATTATACACTCGGCATAGTAGCAAAAATGAAATTTTGAGTTTTAAAATTTCAATTTCAATTTGAAATTTTCAGTTTCAAATTTTCATCAAATAGAGTTTGATGGGAAGAAAGTAATGTCATGTCAAGGACAAGAAAAACATAAGAGGGGTCTGAGAAATAGTACGGCATGTAGGGCATTTGCCTTTGCCTTGCACACAGCTGACCCGGGTTTGGTCCCCAGCACACTCCGAGTGGTCCTCTGACCCTGCCAGGAATGATTTCTGAGCTGAGAGCCAGGAGTAAGCTCTGAGCATTGCTTGATGTGGCCCAAAAACCGAAAGAAAGAAAAACATAGGAAGCAACAACCTAGCTTAGTAACGGGAACATTTTAGGCTAGATTCATGTGGGAACTAAGATGGTCCAAGACACTGGAATCTTTTTGCCCAGTGAGGCCAGTTTTATTCTTTGTATATGCCTACCAAATGCTAGTCATGCCCCAGTTATAGTTGCTGTAAAGTGTCCAAGAACACGGCATGGAATTGTAGTTCAGTAGAACTGTTTCGTTTATAGGAGGCCCTAGGTTTGATCCCTGGCACTCACCCAAATAGTAAAGTATTCAAGTCCTTATAGGACATATATGACTAGAGCTAAAATTTAACTTATATCTGAATTCAAACCTCATACTCCTCCATTTTCTACCATAATTCATCATTGTCTTTTTTTTTTCATCCAGAGTGGGGAGGTTCCAGTGATATTTAGAGAAGCTTATGGTACTGGGAATCAAATTTGGGTCTCCTGCATGCATGTGCTCCTATTCACTGAGGCATCTCCTCAGCCCTTTCATTCATTGTCTTTGTCTTACACTGAAAACTGTGCAAGGAATTTTTTTTCCTTTGGTGCTGAGGCTTGAACCTTGGGCCTCATACGTCTGAGTCTTGTACTCCTCCACTGAATTATATTCTTGGCTATGAATTTTTGTTAGGTTTGGGCCGCATCCAATGGTTTTAGGAAGCTCTGTATTTGGTGGGGACCGTGTGGTGCCATCGAGCAAACCCAGACCTCCCAGAGATTTTTTTTTTTCTTTTAAAGTTTTTGGGCCATACCTGACAATGCTCAGGAATTCTTGGGAACCATATGGGATGCCAGGGATTGAAACCAGGTTAACTACGTACAAAGCAAGTCACTACCCACTCTACTATTGCTCTGATCCCTGTCCCAAAGATTTTTGTTTGTTTTCGTGGAATGTATCTGATGATTCCTGGTTGAGCTCAGAAATTACTCCTGGCAGTGCTCAGGGATGCCAGGGATTGACAGCCATGTGCAAGGCTAGCACCCACGCACTGTACTATCTCTTTGGCCCTCAGCTTTTTTAATTTAAGCAGCAGCTCCTGTCATTGAGGAATCAATAACCTGAGGATCCCAGTGAGTGATGGGGGAAGCTGGCCTTTTCAGTCGAACTATGAACCTGGAAGTCACACAGGGAGGAAATCTGAGGTACCTGAGAACGCTGCCTCTCTCCTGACAGAGTATGTGTTGCCAAGTGACTTCTTAGAGAGTACTTAATACTAAGCTATCTGCGAGGTTTCATTCCTAGACCTACCTGAAAGGTGAGAAATGTGCTGATCCACTTGGTGCACACACCCTAGGCTGCATCTCCTCCCTTCCCTAGGGACCCATGTCTTGCCATGTCTTGAGAGTGACAGGTGGGGCACAGATCCTGGCCTTCTTTTTTTTTTTTTTTTTTGCTTTTTGGGTCACACCCGGCAATGCACAGGGGTTACTCCTGGCTCTGCACTCAGGAATTACTCCTGACCATGCTCAGGGGACCATATGGGATGCTGGGAATTGAACCCAGGTCGGCTGCATGCAAGGCGGCTGCATGCAAGGCAAAAGCCCTACCCGTTGTGCTATCGCTCCAGTCCCAGATCCTGGCCTTCTTAAGGAAAGGGTTAGCTATATTATTTTGTATTTCATTTCTCTATAGTCAAGGATCACGCCTAAGGCCTCACACATATGAGGCAAGTATTCTACGCTGAGCTACATCCCTGGCATATAGTTTCTATTATTATTTTATTTCTCTGGTCTTGGGCCACTCCTGCTGGTATTCAGGGACTACTCCCAACCAGGGAGTATTCAGCATACACGTTCACTCTTTGACTCTCTCTCCCCACCCAGACCACACACATTATCTTTATTTTTCAAAATACTTTTTGGAAGTATTTTGGGGAATTTGGGCCAAACCTGGAGGTACTCAGGGGCTATTTCTGACACTCTGCTTAGGAGTGACGCCGGGCTGTGCGAGGGGGGCCACATGTGGTGCCAGGAATTTGAACTGGTGTCAGCTAAATGTAAGTCAGGTGCCTTAACCTCTCTACTACCTTTCCATCCCTGCCCCAGGATGTTTGTTTGTGTTTTGTTTGGGAGCCATGCCCAGTGAGGCTTAGTGCTTACTGCTGCCCCTACACTCAGGCATCTCTCCTGGCGGTGCTCAGCTACTATATATGGTGCCAGGGATTGAACCCAGGTCAGCTGCATGCAAGGGAAATGCCCTGCTGTACTTTGTCTCAGGCCTTGGACCTTTTTTTATTTTTTGGGGGGGGAGTGGGGGCACATCTGGCAGTGCTCAGGGCTTAACCCTATTTCTGTGCTCAGGGATAACTCCTAGTCTGGGACCATATGTGGCACTGAGGATTGAACCCATCTCATTTTTATGCAAGGCAAGCATCCCTCCTGCTGTAGTAATGCTCTAGACCAACTATTTTTTTTCTTTTTTTTTTGTGGGGGGTCACACCCGGCAATGCACGGGGGTTACTTCAGGCTCTGCACTCAGGAATCACCCCTGGCGGTGCTCAGGGGACCATATGGGATGCTGGGAATCGAATTCAGGTCGGCAGCGTGCAAGGCAAATGCCCTACCCACTGTGCTATTGCTCCAGCCCCAAGACCAACTTTTTTTTTTAAAATATATATGACAAAGAACTTTCTTCCCCTGAACCATTTGAACCTACCTTTCCATCAGTGTTCCCCATCGCTTGTGAATGTCATATATAGAAAGGAAAATTTTTTGTATAGTGATGTTGTATGTAATGATACAACTTTCTCTGCTGGCAAATTATCATTGAAACCCACTAATGTGTAATCTGGAAACCACATCCAAGTCTCAGCACTTGTCCCAATGTTTCTTTTGTTGCCACAGGAACTCATAGAATAGCATTAGTTTATCTTTTGTAAATAAGGTACTTTTACTTAAGGGAAATATGAAGGACTAGCCAGTGGGGAGAAAGAAGTTGAGGTGCAGATGAATCTCTAAGAGACTTGAGCCCAGGATGGCATTTGGTTGTCAGGTCTCTTTGCCTCTTGGATCTTTTCTAGTCTTTCTTTTTTTTTTTTTTCTTTTTGTGTCACACCTGGCGATGCACAGGGGCTCCTCCTGGCTTTGCACTCAGGAATTACTCCTGGTGGTACTTAAGGGACCATTTGGGATGCTGGGAATCGAACCCGGGTCGGCGTCATGCAAGGCAAACGCCCTGCCTGCTATGCTGTCGCTCCAGCCCCTTTTCTTGTCTTTCTTGACTTTCATGATCTTGACAATATTCTGAGGGGCAGGGTGGGAGAGCACACTTGGCAGAGTCAAGGGCTAATACTCCTTACTCTGTGCCCAGGGATCACTCCTGGTCACATCCAAGAACCATATGGGGAAACGAGGATTGAAATGGGGTCAGCCATATGCAGGGCAAGCTCCTTAACACAGCGATGCCAGTACTGTAATTTGTGTTAAGCCATATCCAAGTGTGAGACACTGGTGGGTCACACCAGCATCAGTGTGTTACCCCTATGCTATATCTCTGACCTTGACACTATTTTTTTTTTCTTTTTGGGTCACACATGGCAATGCACAGGGGTTACTCCTGGCTAGGCAACCAGGAATCACTCCAGGCGGTGCTCAAGGGACCATACAGGATGCTAAGGACTGAACCCGGATCGGCCGTGTGCAAAGCAAATGCCCTACCCGATGTGCTATCGCTCCAGCCCCAAGACCTGGACACTTTCTAAGTGTACAGGCCTGTCATTTTGTAGAATGTTTCTCGTTTAGGTTTTTGTGATGTTTCCTTGTGACTTGCTGCAAGCTATGTATTTTCTTCAGGAAAAAAAAATAAACCCACGGAAAAGATCCTGTGTCCTAGCTGCATCCTGAAGGGGTTGCATAGTTTCCATGCTGTCAAAATGATGTTTGGCAGATTTCTGCAAAAAAAGTTCCTTTTTTACCTCTTTGAATTTGTAGTTAGAGATTGAAATTATGTAAATAACCTATTCCTCATCAGACTTTGCCCACTTGTTTTAGTATATTTACTATGATAGAAATTTTCTTAACTAATATTTTATATTTCAGAGTAAGTTTTTATTATGTACAGGCAGGTTTCAGAGGTAGTAAGTAGAAATAGAATCTGTACACTGCTTACCTGGTTTCACCTGTTACTAAACATCTTACATTACCAAAATATACTTGTTGAATGAAGAAACTGATTCTAATATAGCACAGTTACCTAATTCCAGGCATGATGTGGATGTCTTAAGTTTTTTCCACTAATGTCTTCTTTCTGTTCCCTGATTCATCAAGATACCACATGGCACTCAGTGGCCATGTCTTCTAGGCCTCTGAAAAGTAGCTTCTTGGGGGTCAGAGTGATAGTACAGTAGGTAGGGCTTTTGCCTTATGCATATCTGACCTGGTTTTGATTCCCGACATCCCATATGGTCCCCCAAGCACAACAGGGTGACCCCTGAGTGCAGAGTCAAGAAGAAACCCTGTTGGGCTGAAGCAGTAGTACAGCGGGGAGGACATTTGCCTTGCATGCAGCCGACCTGGGTTCAATCCCCAGCATCCCATATCGTCCCTCTGTGCACCGCCAGGAGTAACCCCTGAGTACAGAGCCAGGAGTAAACCCTAAGCATTGTTGGGTGTGACCCAAAAAGCAAATAAATAAAAATAAAAAACCCTGAGCACTGCCAGGTGTGTTCTTCTCCACCCCCCCCCCAAAAAAAAAGTAGCTTCCGTGTATGTGATTTCCATGATCTTGAGAGTCTTGGTGGCTACTGCTCAGCTAAACCCTGTAGGAAATCCTTCATTCTTCATTCTGGGGTTATCAGTTGACCCTTGAACACCATGGATTTAAACTGTTGGGTCTATTTATTGGCAGATATTTTTCTTATTTGTTTGTTTGTTTATTTATTGCTTTTTGGGTCACACCTGGTGATGCACAGGGGTTCCTCCTGGCTTTGCACTCAGGAATTACTCTTGGTGGTGCTCAGGGGACCATATGGGATGCTGGGACTCAAACCCGGGTTGACCACATGCAAGGCTAATGCCCTACCCTCTGTGCTATCACTCCAGCCCCAGCAGATATTTTTCAGTAAACATAATTGACCTTCCATATTCATAGGTCACATTCAGGGAGAATACAGCCTTGGGTGTCCATTGATTGACTCCTGGGATGTGGAACTTATAGATACCAAGGGTCAGAAACGTACTATTCACTCATGAAATAGTATATATTAGTACTTTGTTCCTTATTTTATCAAAGCCCTCGGAGCCCTATTTCTCTTTTGGAGGATAGATTTTTTTTTTTATTCTATCATTCTCTTCTCCATTTTTTTTTTTGCTTTTTGGGTCACACCCAGTGATGCTCAGGGGTCACTCCTGGCTCTGCACTCAGGAATTACCCCTGGCAGTGCTCAGGGGACCATATGGGATGCTGGGAATCGAACCCGGGTTGGCCGAGTGCAAGGCAAACGCCCTACCCGCTGTGCACTCCAGCCCCTCCATTTATTTATTTATTTTTTCTCCATTTTAATCAGTGTGGACCCATAGGTTCCTGTTCTTTTCAATGGGCTGTAATCCATTGATGTCCTGTTGTCCAATATTTGGCTAGTGGGGCCCCTTCAGGTTGACTCTTGTGTTCTTTTCACATGTCACCATCAGTCTTTGGACATTCTTTACTTCCTAGAGCAACATATTCCAAGTTTCTTTTTTTCTTTTTTTTTTTTTTTTTTTGCTTTTTGGGTCACACCCAGCGATGCTCAGGGGTTACTCCTGGCTTTGCACTCAGGAATTACTCCTGGCAGTGCTCAGGGGACCATATGGGATGCCGGGGATCGAACCCAGGTCGGCCGCGTGCAAGGCAAACGCCCTACCCGCTGTGCTATCGCTCCGGCCCCAAGTTTCTTTTTGTACTTTCCCTGCCCCCAGTTCTGGAACCAGCTGTTCTACCAAGGGACTCTAGTTCATAGGATTGAGAAGCTAAGACATGTAAACTAGGTGAGTTCATAGCTATTAGAGTGTTGCTGTGCCCAGCCCTTCTCAATAAATACAACCAAGAAGCATATGTACATATTCTGTGTCCATATATATGTATATATAATGATAGTACTGTGAATACTTATATCTGTATGTACTAGATAGAAATGAGTATGCACACACATGTACTCATTGATACTTACACTTGAACTAGTAGAAACCCAGGAGTTTCCACCATTATCTCTAATTCCCACTCAATACCACAGGGTTCATTCCAGTTTTCTCCCTTTCCATATTCCACAACTCCCATTGCTGACAGAATCCTCTTGTTACCCTTAATTGATCTCTTCTCTGGATCAGTGTCCCTATATGGAACCAGTCTCATTTCATCTCTCCCTTGTGGACATCTCAGCCTGCTGATCCATGCCAGATTGGTACCCCTACTACCATCAGAAGCTCTCCTCATTTTATGAGGCCCCAAATGCATACTTGTAGGAAATTTTCTCCAGAATCCCAGATCTCTTTCTGGCAGGGCTAGGTCACTTCATACGCCTCCGCCTAATGGGAGTGTGAGCGCCTATTTCCTGTTGTCTTGTCAACAGTGAGCATTAGGCAGTCTGAGTTGGGGAAAAGCTGTTCTCATTAGCTTGCCTCCTCAAAGCTTTTTTATTTGTGTGATGGTCACTTTTGTCAGGTCATCCATTAGTTGCCTTCAATTCTCCAGTAACGATATTCGACCATTGAGGTTTTTTATGCAGACGTAAATTATTTTCTTTTTTTTTTTTTCCTTTTTGGGTCACACCCGGCAATGCACAGGGGTTACTCCTGGCTCTGCACTCAGGAATTACTCCTGGCGATTCTCAGGGGACCATATGGGATGCTGGGAATTGAACCCGGGTTGGCCGTGTGCCAGGTGAACACCCTACCCGCTGTGCTATCACTCCAGCCCCAGAAGTAAATGATTTTCTTTTAAATCACCATTCCAAATTTGCTAATTCAGTGTGGGCCAAGCATCATCCTTTGGTTGAATATCAGTGGTGTACAAGAGAAGGTGTAGGCAAGTTCCGAAGATGTGGGCTGTTAGGGGCTTCCCATCTTTTACATGGGCAGGGAGAAAGTTTTGCATTTATTCATCTTGGTTTTGGAGCCACACCTGGCAGTTCTCAGGGGTTACTCCTGGCCCTGCACTTAGGAATCACTCCTGACAGGCTCGGGGAACCACATGGAATACTGGGGATCAAATCCAGGTCGGCCACGTGCCAAGGCAAGCACCCTGTCTGCTATGCTATCTCTTGGGCCAGAAATTTCTGAGGTTTTTGTTTGTTTGTTTGTTTTTGGGGGGTGTCACACCCAGTGATGCTCAGGGGTTACTCCTAGCTCTACACTCAGGAGTTACACCTGGCAGTGCGTGGGGGACCTTATGGGATGCCGGGGATTGAACCCACATGGCCACATGCAAGGCAAAAATGCCCTACCCACTGTACTGTTGCTCCGGCCCCCAGCTCTGCTTTTAAATGTGCTAAGAGCCTCATCTCTCCTTGGGCACTGACTCCTTCTGACCCCTCCTAGGTCTATATCCGCACTCCTTCTGGTGAGGTGCAGACGGTCCTTGTCCAAGACAGCAGCCCCCCAGCAACAGCGGCAGCCACCTCTACCACCACGTGTAGCAGCAGCCCAGCAGCCCGTGCTCCCCATCTAAGTGGGACCAGCAAAAAGCACTCAGCTGCCATTCTCCGGAAAGAGCGTCCCCTGCCAAAGATCGCTCCCGCCGGGAGTATCATCAGCCTGAATGCAGCCCAGCTGGCGGCAGCAGCCCAGGCCATGCAGACTATCAACATCAATGGCGTCCAGGTCCAGGGTGTGCCCGTCACCATCACCAACACAGGAGGTGAGAGGGAGTCCCCGGGCGGGTCATGGGTGGCACGCAGCACCCTCACACACGGACTGTATGGAGCAGCCCTGACTTCACGGTTAACAACTGGTGGCCGTTGCTGAAGAATTGTGTGGCCCCTTCCAGGTTAAAACAGGTCCTTCCTGTTGTCTTTAACCTTCTAGAGCTTGTGAGATAAAGATGCGTGTTGGCCCCATTTGATAGTTGGGAGATCTTGAATGTAGTAAGTGTAAAGAACTCAGAAAAAAATTTCCAGCTTACATACAAACACAAATTAATTGGTACAGATGAAAGTCATGTTCGGGGGAGACTCTTGGGGAAAGAACATGAAGGCTTCTAGAAAAAGAAAGCCCTGAGTTAGGGCTTGATTTTTTTCAGGGGGAATGACTTGTCCTGCACTTTTCATTTTGGCAAATTAATCAAGGGAGGGACCCAGGTTATAGAGCAGTGGGAAGAGTCCCCAGTCCCTTAGACCCCCCAAGTAGTAATCCCTTGAGTGCAGAGCCAGTAGTAAGCCCTCAGTATAACCAGGTATATCCCCAAAACCCAACCCCCACCCCCCAAAAAACAAATTAATCAAGGGAAACACTATAGCTGCCAACAATGGTTCCTTGTATTGTTGAGCTGAGTGAAGGCTCTTTCGGAAGGCCATGGAAATTCTGAATCTCCTCTCTTCATCCATCAAGAATTAAAAAAAAAAAATTAAAGAGGGGCTGGAGCAATAGTAGAGTGGGTAGGGTGTCTGCCTTGCATGAGGCCGACCTGGGTTCAATTCCCAGCATCCCATATGGTCCCCAAGCACCACCAGGAGTAATTCCTGAATGCAAAGCCAGGAGTAACCCGTGTACTTTGCCAGGTGTGACCCAAAAAGAAAAAGAAAGTTAAAGAACCTTTTGTCAGTGGCTTAGGAGGAACCCCTTCTGAGGGATCTAAACGTTAAGTATGTGTTGCTCTCCCCACTTTGAGTTGCTTTATGGAAGTCTTAGAAGAACTGTTGTGTTTCTTTTTTTCTTCCCCAAAGCCCATAGAGGTGTTTTCTTACTTCTTACTTTTCTCTTTTGGGTTACACCCAGTGATGCACAGGGGTTACTCCTGGCTCATGCACTCAGGAATTACTCCTGGCAGTGCTCGGGGGACCATATGGGATGCTGGGAATCGAACCCGGGTTGGCCGCGTGCAAAGCAAACACCCTACCCGCTGTGCTATCACTCCAGTCCCTGTTTTCTTACTCTTATTAACCAAAAATCCCTGGAGAATTCCTGAAAGCAGAGTTGGTGTCTCTCAAGGCCTTAAGCTAGAGAAGAATCCAGAAGAACTCCTCTAAGACAGGACCCTTCCAGATTGAAGTCACACAGGCTTTGTCTGCGAGCAGATGTGGCCTGTGTAAGAAAGTGGTCAGGACCTGTACTCTGAAGCCCGCTGTCTGTGTTCAGACAGCTTCTCCCACTCATTAGCCATCTGACCTTTACCTGTTATCCGAGAGCCTCAGTCTCTTCCACTGTGAAACAGGGGTGACAACACTTCTTTCATCAGGTTTTGTTTGTTGATTTGGTTTTGGTTTGGTTTGGGACACTGCTGGACACCAGCACTGTCCAGGGCTTATTCCTGACTCCGTGCTCAGGGATCACTCTTAGCAATGCTTGGGGGGCCATGTGGGGTGCCGGGGATTGAACCCAGATTGGCTGCATGCAAGGCAAGTGTCCTACCCACTGTGCTATCTTTCCAGCCCCACTTATTTCATCAAGTTCTGAACATTAAATGAGTTAATCTTGAAGATTAAATGAGTTAATTAAATTAATACCTTTTAATGTCTCTGGCATTGTATTTGGCCAGACAGCTCTCTCACACGTTAGCCGCCACGGTTATCGCCCCTCCCTGCAGAAGGAAGCCCAGAGTCGTGCTCGTGCCTGCTCCCCCTGAGTGTGCGTCCTCCTCCCCACAGGGCAGCAGCAGCTGACGGTGCAGAATGTTTCCGGGAACAACCTGACCATCAGTGGGCTGAGCCCCACTCAGATCCAGCTGCAGATGGAGCAGGCCCTGGCTGGGGAGGCCCAGCCTGGGGAGAAGCGGCGCCGCATGGCCTGCACTTGTCCCAACTGCAAGGACGGGGACAAGAGGTAATTAAAGGACCGCCAGGGCTAAGAGGAGGTGAAGCAGTGGTCCCGGGCCACCTGGATGCCCACCTTTTCTGTGCTTTTCACCCCCTTCTGTGCTCTCCCCCACCCCTCCATCATGCCAGGTCTGGAGAGCAAGGCAAGAAGAAGCATGTGTGCCATATCCCCGACTGTGGGAAGACTTTCCGGAAGACGTCCCTGCTGCGGGCCCATGTGCGCCTGCACACCGGCGAGCGGCCCTTTGTCTGCAACTGGTTCTTCTGTGGAAAGAGATTCACTCGGAGTGACGAGCTCCAGCGGCACGCTCGCACCCACACAGGTCTGCTCTCCGTCTTCAGCGGCCTCTTATACCCACACAGGGTCATTCTCCATCCCCACCATCCGTACACACTGGGGTTCTTGGCCCTGCCAAGGAATTAACACAGAGCCAGAGCTAGTCTGAGACCATTTTCCCATGCTCTAAGGCCATTTAGAAAATTCTCTGAAACCATTCTTGGGGTCGGGGGGGCAGAGGAGAGGGGAGAGAGCAGGGAGGGGCTTTGTGCCACACTCTGTGCTCAGGTCTTACTCCAGCTCTGTGTTCAGGATCACTCCTGGCAGGGCTCAGGAGATGAACTGGGGTCAACTGCATAAAAGGCAATTGCCTTACTCCTGTCTTGGGCCCCTAAGGCCATTCTTTTTTTTTGCTTTTTTTTGAATCACACCTGGCGATGTACAGGGGTTACTCCTGGCTCATGCACTCAGGAATTACTCCTGGCGGTGCTTGAGGGACCATGTGGGATGCTGGGAATCGAACCTGGGTTGGCCAAGTGCAAGACAAATGCCCTACCCGCTCTGCTATTGCTCCAGCCCCAAGGCCATTCTTGTTATTGAAGTGCTGGCATCTGCGTTTCACAGCCACAGTGACTGCGCCTGCTGCAAAGTCATGTTTTTGAGCACCGATTAGCATGACAGACACTGAGCCAGGTGCTTCAGATTGGCGCATGGGAGCTCTTCCAGCAACTTCAGGGACCACAATTCCATCCTCTCCTTTTTTTGAAGCAATAGAGGAGGCCAGGTCACACAGCCATTCAACTCTTCAACTCCCCACCACACATACTTAACCGTATCCCAGGAAGGCTTTCAGACTGTTAGTTAGTTACCATATGCTTTTCCTTTGATCATTTCACTATTTTCACTCATTTATGTACAGTTATTTCAGTTTTCATTTATCTGTGTCCAGTCACTATAATATTTGGGGGTTGCCCAAACCCACTGGGGGAAACTCCCAGCTCTAGGCTCAGGGATCTAACCGTGCTCAGGCAACCATATGGTGGCCAGGGATGGAATGCAGGTTGGCTGTGTGCAAAGCCAGCAGCTTAACCCTTATATGAAGTTCTCTCCAGTCCCTATGTCTGGTCACTATATTTGACATCAGGAGCTCAATGTTGTAGTAACATGATGCAATGTGCTAGGAAATAAAGAGCATCAAGAGAGACCATTCACGTCTTTACACCTGAAATTGCCTGGGCTATCACCCTGGGCCTTAGCATGTGGTCTGAGAACTGCTTCTTCAGTGAATGCTCCCAGGGGACAGTCCCCTCTCATGGGACCGGGGGTGTGGACACATGCCTTAAACTCAGCATGGTGGAGCAGGCCATGCCCACCACTCAAGGTGGAAGAGTAGGGAGCCTTGGACTAAGTGCTTGGTGCTCAGACTGGCAGGTCAGAGGGTAGTGGGCTTTCCTTGCTGGGAGGTGACACTGAGGCAGGGTCGGTCAGAGGGACAGAGGTCAGCAGAAGGCAGGCAGCAGCTCCCAAGGAGAGTCCTGGGTATGGGTGCACGCGTACTGATGCCCCGGCATGAAGGTGATATCAGTGGGTGGAAAAGGAGCACTCAAGGGTGCGTATCTGCAGACCACGGAGGGCAGATGTCTAAGCGGAGGCTGCAGGGAGTCCCGCCTCACGTCTCACGTGCTCCTCTTTGGGGCTGGGGCAGAAGTGGTACATGGCTCTGAGTGACAGCATCTCCTGTGCTCTTCCAGGGGACAAGCGCTTCGAGTGTGCCCAGTGTCAGAAACGCTTCATGCGCAGTGACCACCTCACCAAGCATTACAAGACGCACCTGGTCACGAAGAACTTGTAAGGTCAGCTGAGGCGGGAGGCCCCGAAGATGCAGCCCTGCTCCCCATCTGTGTCCTGCCTGGGCCCCTGGCTGGAAGGAGGTCTTCGCCGCCCTGGGCCCGCCTCGGCTTCACCCTCCGTTCTGCGACTTTCCCCCAGGAAGGGGCTCTGCTGCCCCCTCCTTGCCTTCTGAAGCCCCTTGGCTCTGCCTGGCCCTTCCCTCTCACCACACGCTCCCGGCCTGCCCAGACCGTGGGCACTGGCCGTGCCCAATGAGACGTTCTAAACCAGGACGAGTGGGAACCCTTATTTCCAAAGGAAAAACATGAATTTCACTCCGTCGAGGAGCAAAGTGAGCCCCCCTCCCTCCCCTAACACTGCCGGAGTCGCATTGTGCCATGCCCCTCTCCCTCCTGCACCTCCCCTATGCCCCCCCACCCCCGCCGCCACCTGGGATGCCCCCGGGCCCTGCACCCAGGGCTCCCCGGGCATCCACCTCTGGAGAGGCCCAAGAGGCTACCTCCACTCCACATGCCCACCCTGCCACAACTCTCCTCCAGCACATTCCAACTTTCTATTTAAAAAAGCAAGCTACCCCTGGACCCCCCGACTCCCCTCTTTTTCTATGGAGAACGTTGCCTTATACTCTTCTTCAGATGATGAACACTGTGTATGTGTGTGCTTTAAAGTTTTATTTAATTGCTCCCTTCTTCCTGTCCTTGTTACTCACCTCCCCCATGCCTGCTTTCAGTTTCGAGTTTTGGGGGGCAATGATGAACATACGAATTTCTTTTTTCTCTAGCAATTCTCTTTTCTAAATGACACAGCATTTCAACTTAAATCTGGATTCAGATTAAAATCTTCACATCCTAAACCTCATCCCCATCCCACCATCTCAGCCACCCGACCCCAGCTCTACTGTGTACAGTGTATATTGTATAATAGACAATTGTGTCTACTACATGTTTAAAAAAAAAACATATTGCTTGTTATTTTTGAGGCTTTTAAATTAAACAAAAATTCAACTTTATTTTTAGTTGTAACTGCTTGAGGTATGTTTTATGAATTAAGTGACAGATTTGTTATTCTTTATTAACAATGTACTTCGTTGGTCAGCAGAGGGCTGACAAAAATCTTTCTCTTGCTAATAAATTTAGTTGCCTGAGGCAAAATCTGCAACTCTGGCAGTGCAGCTTCCTTTGTCTGCCTCGGAGAGCTCCAGGAGGAGCCTCCTGAGGTACCCACCCCGGAACCAGAGCAAACAGATCCACACCACAGCTAAAAGGGTGGGCCAGGACCACCTGGCTGGCAGCTCAGAGGGCAGTGCTCAAGGCTCTGTTCAATGAGCCGGTTTTGCCAGGATCAGAACAAGCCCCGTCGGGTCCAAAAGCAAGCTTTCCTCACCAGTAAGATATCACTTCCACTCGACCCTCCCGGCCCTGAAGACAGCCTGGCCACAGAGCCCGTGAGCACGTATTAAGAGAGCACAGGCCCAGGCCCAGTCACCTTCAGGCTAGCGAGTGAGGAAACAGCAGTCGCTTAGGGCCAAGATCCCTTCCCTGGCCCAAGCGCTCTACCCCAGCCACCTGGGTTGGCCACATGACCCGGTCACAACACATGACCCCACCCACTGTACTATCGCTCCAGCCCCAAGAGTGGATCATTTTTGTAAAAGAAGCCAGAAATGTGGAATTTTTGTGAAACTTTCCAATCTCTAAAGATTTGGGACAACTTATTCAAAAATACAGCAGGGCCACTTTTAAGCCTTAGACTAGTGACCGTTGACCACCCCCTTGTCTGCCCTGGATTATTCTCTGAGCCCCCTGGAAGCCTTGTCCCTAATTCTTCCCTTCCCCCAAGACACAAGATCACAAAGGCCAAAATCCTTTCCCCCGAAGATCAGAATGGGTGGGACAGCTCCCAGGAGGGTGGGATGCGGGCATGGGGGGACCCCGCTCAACTCCTTCCCTGCCACCCCCCAGCCTAAGCCCTTCACCCCTAGAAAGTCAATTCCTTGGGTACCTTTGAGGACACCGACCACCTCGATGGGCAGGGCTGTGATGCTGGTGTCGGTGAGGCTGTGATGAGCGGGCGCAGAAGGGCGGGCAGGCATCCTGGAGAGGGGGCACAGGCCGTGTCATCAGCTTGGGTCTGTCTGGTGTCACCTGGGTCAGTTCATCAGGCTGCTGCTGCAGGGTGTAGGCCTGAGTTAGGCTGCTGCCCTGGCCCTCCCCACCAGCCCTTCTCCCCGACCTCCCCAGAAGCTGACCCTGTCTCTGTGTCTGCCTGATTGGAAAGTGGCTCGGCCTGAGGGTGTCTGAGCACAGGAGCCTGGTGACCATGTCCCCCTCCGTAACACAGGAAGCCTGGGAGGAAGATCTGTCCTCCACCACTGGCTCTTTGAGACACGCCCCCAGCAGTAGGGCTCACGTCAGCATCTCGGCCACGGGTGGGTCCTACAGCTGTCCTCCCTGTCCTCCCTCAGACAGGTGGTGGTTTTGTCCCCACCCAGGGAGTCTTTGAGAAGGCGGTCCAAAGGTTACAGTCTGCTGAGAATGAGAGGGGAACCCCAGGAAAGGGGTTTGGCGCAAACATTCACTTGCTTTCAGACTGTCACATTTCTGGGGCCAGCAAATAGGCACAGGGCTCAAAGCTCTTGCTTTGCACTCCACCCACCCAGGTTTGATCCTGGGCACCACATACGGTCCCCTGAGCACCACCAGGGGGCACTTCTGAGCACAGAACCAGGAATAGCCCTTGAGCCCTGCTGCTGTGGCTCACCCCACCCCTCACAACCCACTCTATCCAGGATGTCAGGTTTCTAAGGCAACGCACACACATGCCTACCCAGCAAAGGCAAGCTGGAGAGACTGCAGTGCCCACTGCCCTAAGGAAAACTTGGCCAAGGCAGTCCAGGCTCCTGTCCTGCCTACAAACCAGGTCTGTGTGACTCTGCCTACCAGGTCCCTCTGTTTCTCCACACGCCCACTCTTAGTTGGGAAAAACAATACAACATTTGGGGCTGGAGCAATAGCAAAGCGGGTAGGGCGTTTGCCTTGCATGCGGCCAACCCGGGTTCGATTCCCAGCATCCCATATGGTCCCTGAGCACCGCCAGGAGTAATTCCTGAGTGCAGAGCCAGGAGTAACCCCTGTGCATCGCCAGGTGTGACCCAAAAAGCAAAAAAAAGGAAAAAAAAACAATACAACATTTGATTTTTCCTTCACTGTCACTGTCACTGTCATCCCGTTGCTCATTGATTTGCTCATCACCAGTAACATCTCACATTGTGAGACTTATCGTTACTGTTTTTGGCATATCAAATACGCCACGGGTAGCTTGCCAGGCTCTGCTGTGGGGGCATGATACTCTCGATAGCTTGCCGGGCTCTCCGAGAGGGGCGGAGGAATTGAACACAGGTCGGCCATGTGAAAGGCGAACGCCCAACCGCTGTGCTATGGCTCCAGCCCTGATTTTTCCTTATGATTATTATTTGATCTGGGCTCAATGCCTTGCGGTGCTGGGGGTCACACCTAGGCCACCCACATGCAAAGAATGCCTCAGGCCACTCAGCTCTTTCCCAAGCCCTAAATACAGCAGTTGAATGGCAGGCTATGACAGACTAGAGACGAAAGAGATATGATTGGTTAAAAAGCAACGTGATCACAGACTAGATGCCCGACCTAACAAAGAACATGAAGGAAGGAAAGAAGGGGGAAACCTGAATAAGATCTGTTTACTTCATAGTGATGCCAATACTAGCACTTTGGTTTTGATCCTTGGTTACTTAATATGTGAATATTTGATGAAGGACATACAGGAAATCACTTTATTGACTTTGTGGTGGCTTTTCTGTAACTCTAAAATTGCCTCCCCGCTCAAAAAAAAATGTCATAGAAGGCTAGAGGGGTGAGGGGTGAGTAGAGGATAGTATAGTGGGGAGGGCACTGGCTTTGCAGCTGACCCAGGTTCAATCACCAGCACCTCATATGGTCCCCGGACCACTGAGTCCTCCAGGTAGGGGCATGAATGAAAGGGCTCCACTCGGGAAGTCATTATGAGCAACACAAGGATCATGAGTGGTTAACACCGTACCGCTGCCTCTGCATCCCACCTTCCCGCCCCCCTGAGTTCCACACTCAGACACCTGCTGGCGGACCCTCCACATCTCAGGCTGAGTTGAGCCCAAGGCTGATCTGTGTCTCCAGCTGATTCTGCCTGGTCTGCCATTAGCTTCCTTGAGAGCTGGGCTGAATTTCACCCACAACACTCCCGGATCCCTAACCTCAGAATTGTCAAAAAAAAAAAAGTGGGGCTGGAGTGATAGCACAGTGGGTAGGGCGTTTGCCTTGCATGCGGCTGACCCAGGTTCGATTCCCAGCATCCCATATGGTACATCGCCGGGTGTGACCCAAAAAGCAAAATAAGTAAATAAATAAATAAAAAGGAGTCAGACAATAGTACAGCAGGTAAGGTGTTTGCCTTGCATGCAGCTGGTCTGGGTTCAATTCCCAGCATCCCAGGAGTGATTCCTGAATGCAGAGCCAGGAGTAAACCCTGAGTACCACAGGATGTGGCCCCCCAAACAAAAACAACAAAAAAGAAATTGTCACAAAAAAAATATATGGGGGCTGGAGCGATAGCACAGCGGGTAGGGCGTTTGCCTGGCATGCGGCCGACCTGGGTTCGATCCCCGGCATCCCATATGGTCCCCAGAACACCGCCAGGAGAGTAATTCTTGAGTGCAAAGCCAGGAGTAACCCCTGAGCATCGCCGGTTGTGACCCAAAAAGCAAATATATATATATATATATATATATATATATATATATATATATATATATATATATATATATATATATATATATGTATTCGGGAGGGAATTGCACAGCTGTTAGGACACATGCCAACAACACACATTCCTCTGAGTATCACCAGCCCCCTCCAGAGGCTCCATACCCTTCTGATATTCCTGGCACACCAGGACCCAAGTAGTACCATATCCTCAGGCCTTGCACTGAACCACCAGCTAAGCCAGCTGAGAATCACTGGTGGGGCCCCAGCATCCTCAGCACTGCTTGGAAGATTCCCCTTCAAAAAATTCTCACCCTGCCCCTGGCTTCACAAATCAGCCCGAGGGCCCACAGTACTTGAACCAGAATCATCAAACCAGATGTGTCCCCAATAAGTTCCAGCCTTGATTATCCAATGGGACCAAATGTGGGTGTGCCATAAACCCAGGTCTGATAATCACTCTCCCCACACCCCTCCACCATGCCTAGTGCCCCACCCATGTCACCTAGTGTCATTCTGGTGAGTGGATCCTGTTGAAGGCAGATAGGTAGGGGGACCCTGTAATGCACTTTGGGGAAGTAATAAAATTTAGCAAGAGATTGCCCAGCCCTGAAGTAGCCCAAAAGCATAAAAACCACATTCTTTTGAAATACAAATCCTGAGCTCTTTGGAGAGGAGAAACTGAGACATTTCCCCCCCCCCCCCAAAAAAAAGCAGAAATCCAAGTCTCAACCTAGAGATGAGTGGACCCCTTAGGAAAGGAGAAGCTACAGAAGAATCTGAGATTAGGAAGAGACCATCCACAGCTCAAGGGATGAGATTATGAAGGGACCATCAACAGTGCAAGGTTTTCCCTGTGACAACACTCAGATTAATTTTTGTTTTTGTTTTGGGGGTCATAGTGGCGCTCAGGGCTTATCCCTCGATCAGAGGACCAGAGATCACCAGGAGTAAACACTGCTGGGTATAGCTGAAAACAAAAGAAGGAAGGAAAGAAGGAAGGAAGGAAAGAAGGAAGGAAGGAAGGAAGGAAGGAAGGAAGGAAGGAAGGAAGGAAGGAAGGAAGGAAGGAAGGAAGGAAGGAAGGAAGGAAGGAAGGGAGGGAGGGAGGGAGGGAGAGAGGGAGGGAGGGAGGGAGGGAGGGAGGGAGGGAGGGAGGGAGGGAGGGATGGAGGGAGAAAAGGAGAGGAGACAGGGAGAAAATGAAAGGAGGGTGGAAGGAATTAAGGAAAGGAAGGAAGGAAGGAAGGAGACAAAGACAAGCAAGTGACATATGTGTTCAAGGGACAACACATTGAAGTACAATCCCCATATGATTTTCGAAGGAGCTTTAGAAAATACAGCCTCCGACTCTAATTTTTCCTGCAATTCTCTATAAACACAGAAGTTAACCTGTGGTCAGATATAGTGTAGTGGGTAAGGTGCTTGCCTGGAACAAGGCTGATCCAGGTTTGATCCCCAGCACCCCATATGGTCCCTCAAGTCTGCCAGGGACTCTTTGGAGAGAAGAAAAACTGAGGCACCACCCAGATGCAAAAATCCAAGGCCTTGCCTCACGAAGGGCAAACCCCTTAGGAAAGGAGTGCAAGTAGCCAACCCAGACTCAATCCCGAGCATCCAATATGGTCCAAGCTCGCCAGGAGTGATCCCTGAGCACAGAAGAGTGTGACCCACAAATAAAAAACAAGAAACCAGGGCCAGGAATGCAGTATAGCAGGTGAGGTGCTTGCTGCATGAACGTTGCATGCAGCCAACGTTAAATCCCAGGCACCACCGCCCCACCAGAAGTGATTCCTGAGCACAGAGCCAGGAGCAACCCCTGAACACAGCTGGGTATGACCCCAAAACCAAAACAAATAACAAACAAGAAATGGAGGGGCTGGAGCAATAGCACAGAGGGTAGGGTGTTTGCCTTGCACGCGGCCAACCCGGGTTCGAATCCCAGCATCCCATATGATCTCCTGAGCACCGTCAGGAGTAATTCCTGAGTGCATGAGCCAGGAGTGACCCCTGTGCATCACCGGGTGTGACCCAAAAACAAAAACAAACAAACAAACAAACAAAAGAAATGGATACTGGATGACAGCTCCAGAGAAGAAATGAGAACTGTCCCTGCCACCTGCTTGTGCCCTGTGACTTCTCACCACCTGACTCCAGCAGTATCAACCCTCCTAGTTGTGTGCAGTGTATCTTACCCACATCCTTCTCTCTCCCTGGATTCTCAGCCACTGTCCATCTTGTGGACTCTTACCACTAGGACAAATCAAATGTCTGGTCCCTTTATCAAGTCTTTCCTGCCCACTGGACCCATACTATTTTCTTCTTTTTTTCTGTCCCCCTGGACTCTGGAGAAACATCTGGGAAAGCTCCACTATCTTCCCCATAGACTCCAAGTCCTTTATGGGCAGGGCAGGAACCATGTCATTTTCTTCATCTCAGTATTTTTGCATTTGTGTCAGTGCCTGATCCAGAAGTTTTCTAATAAATGCCTACCAGGGCCCAGGAGATGGTACAGCCATTACATTTGATCAGTTCCCGGATTTGCTTCCCAGCACCGCCCGGCCTGGGTACTCCTGGACACCCCAAGGTCCGAGCATCAGGACCATCCTCAAGCCCTTGCATTGAGCCGCTGGTCTGATTGGCCAATAATTCCCAGTGGGCCCCTGGGCACCATTTGGAAGACCACTCCAAAAAAGAAAAAACCAAAACAGGTGCCAGAGTGATAATATGGATATTAAGGCACATTTGCTTTGCATGCAGTTGATCCTGGTTCAGTCCCCAACACCACATATGGTCCCCTGAGTACTGCCAGGAGTGATCCCTGAGCACCACTGGGTGACCCAAAGGCCAAAAGTTAAAAAAAAAAAATCAAAAAGTCTACCAAAATAATAAATATTTTCATCCTTGATTTTTTTTTTTTTGCTTTTTGGGTCACACCCAGTAATGCACAGGGGTCACTCCTGGCTCATGCACTCAGGAATCACCCCTGGCAGTGCTCAGGGGACCATATGGGATGCTGGGATTTGAACCCGGGTCGGCCGCATGCAAGGCAAACACCCTACCCGCTGTGCTATCACTCCAGCCCCTCATCCTTGATTTTTAAGAAAACCATTCCAACAATCTCGGTGATCTAAAATCCCAAGTCTGGGAAAGGATAGCCCACGACGCCTAAGAAAAACACTCACACTGGTTCAAGTTCAAGAACTTGGGAGGAGAAAGGACTACAATGTACATATGCAGAGAGAAAACCTCTGCAAGAAAATCTAGTCAACTTCCTTTCAATCATTTTGTTGCTTTTGGGCCATACTTGGCAGAGCGCAGGGACTACTCCCGATATGGTGCTTAGAGGATCATGCCTTGCTGAAGTTGAACCTTAGGGATCCCACATGCAAAGCATGCATTCCAGCCCTTTAAATCATCACCCTAGTCCCTTGTCAATCATTTACACAGAGGAAACTAGAGCAGCACAAAAACACCAGGCAGGAAAGAATCCTTAGATCAACAGCAGTCACCCTCTAGACATGAATACTTTTTTTTTGCAGCAAATTTGTCTTTCAGATTCTATTTGGCTCAAGCTGTGAAGCCATAATCAAGGATGCTACGTAGGGCTTTATACAGCTTAGCTGTAACGCATATCTGAGGCAGGACAGAACATTCCCCTTACCTGGCACAGTCCGGGGTACCTGCCTAAGGTGTCTCTTGCAGCTTCCCTTCCTGATGTTGATAGAAGCCAGGACTACCTGGAGACTTGACCCTAGACTATCCCAGGCCGGTCAAAGCTAGAATAGACACTGGCAGCCTTCCCTTGTCTCTGCCTGGGTCACACCTTCCACCTGCTCTTCTGTGCCCTTGGCTACAGCTGGCCTGACCTAGGAACAAGATTCTTACTACCTAGGAAGAGTGAAATGTGAGAAAAGGGGAGATTACCCAAAGCCCAGGGCAGCCCAGGAGGAGCAGAGCAGTAACAACCTTTCCAGGCCCCAGAACACTTGCTCCTGTGAACTTTACTGCACCCCTCAGGCTAAATTTGCGCAAGGGGTGTGTTGTGCTCTGACCCTGGTTAAGGAATCAGGCTGGAAAGGAGGCTCAGCCTGCAAGAGGAAGATGGCTCTAGTCTGCTTTACTTTTCCCCATCTTCCTGGGGGCAGGGGATCAAACCCAAAGCCTCACACATGCAAGGCAGCTCCTGAGCTACATTCCTGGGCATTGTGGGCTGTGCCCTGATCCCAAACCTCTTCCTCCTTCCCATTCACATCTTTCTCCTCACCCCACAATCTCTTCCTGATCTCACTGCACCTCCCTACATGCCAGAAGTACCCCTCCCCGACACCCACACACACAATCAACATCTACCCCTCGTAATTCACAAGTCATTTCCACCTCTCCCACTCTCTTCCCCCGATTTCTTCCCCCAACCAGACATCCTCTCTTCTATGTCTTCCAACACCTTGTTGGAGTCTCATTCCATTTTCCAGTTGTTCTTTCTCAGGCCACCCACCTGCCTGCCACTAGAGGGTACTTTCTGATCGCGTCCAGGAACCTGCTCGGGCCGACCACTTAATCCTGACCACACCCTCTAGCCCTGGTGGCTCACCCCGCGCCCTGCGCCTGGCCTGCAGCAGTCCCTATACCTTTAACAAACCTCCACGTGCATCTTAACGGCGGTGACAGCATTTCCTCGTCTCTCTGCGCCCAACCCCGGAGGCACCGCCCATTGGTCGGCGGCATCTTCTGTTTTCGCTCTGATTGGCCCCGCTCTCGGAAAACTCCAGCCAATGGCCTCTCTGCACCTGTCTCCCTCCTTCTTACTCTGGCCTCTCATTGGCTTCGGGAATTTAGACCTGATAGCCGGGCTTGGCGAGTGACAAAATCTTCCTTCCTCAGGGTAGACACCACGGCTGTGAAATTGGTTCCGAACCCAACGGAACCCAGCGCGCTGGGCGACGCCGGGTCACGTGGCCAGCAGCCCCATGACGTTCGGGCTGCGGGGCGTCACCGTGAGGTTCTGGCGATCTCCCGTGCTGCCTTACTACCTTCGCTACCTGTGCAGCCACGGCACCGTCATGGACCTGGGATCGATGCGCAAGAGTTACCGTGGGGACCGAGAGGTGACTGGGTCTCCCGCTGTGGGTGCGGAGGAAGAGGGCCCCAGAGTTATCTCCCGAGGGAAAGAGGAATGGGAGGAGCCCCCTCGGGTTCTCGAGTGACACCCCGTGCGATTAGGGGTCACCAACCTCCCCCACCCACCGTGGTAGGAGAGGGGTTCAGAGACGATCCTGCGGAACGGGTTTTAGGAACCCCCTGAACTTGAACTGAGGTATCTCCCAATAGTGGCTCACGACTCTGGAAGCGGCCTGAGTGCAGTGCAGCCGTTCACCTTGACAATTTACCTCTCTTGGTCTCAGATTCCTCCTGTGTTGGTTCCTATTCACAGGGATATTATGGGGTGATACTTGAAAAATGCTAAAAACAGTTGTAATCAGTTGAAGAGTGATACACGCAGGGTTAGGAGGGAAAAAACAGGAGGAGGGGGGCCGGGAAACTCATAGCTCTCAGGAGAGAAACCAAAACTATTTTGGAATTGGGGCTCAGAGCCAAGGTTACTAAGTCTGGTTGCATGGGAGCATTTCTGGAAATGCCGGTCGAGAGAGCAGTTTTTCGTGAACTGTCAGTCCTTCTAAAAGAGAACCGATGGGGGTGGCGTCCAGGAATCTGCCTTTGTTGGGGCTCAACAGCTGATGGATTTGGCATCCATGGATGGAAATCCTGATTTATCTGTCACTAGTTATTGTTATTGGACCCAGCAAGTTTTTTCACCTCTTTTTTCTGTTTTTGTTTGTTTGGTTATTTTTGGGCCACATCTGGACTGCTCAGCTGTTGATCCTGGCTCTGCACTCAGGGATCAATCCTGGCATTGCTCAGGGGACCGTATGGGGTGTTGGGGATCAAACCTGGGTCAGCTCGTGTAAGGCATGCGCACATGCCCTCTATATTATCTCTCCAGCCCCATGTTTTTTCACCTCTTGTGCCCATTTCCTCACCTGTAAAATGGGGTTAAGCAAACCTAGTTCCTGGGGACTGTCTTCTATTATGAAGTTGTTGTCACAAGAACTTGGACAACTGAGTTAGTATTGGAGAGTATCTAGAACGAGTGCCAGGTTCACAGCATTGTGTATTTTGCTTTTGTTTTTATTTTTGCAGGACTGGGGTGGGCCACACTCAGTGGTGCTCAGGTCTACTCAGGGGACTATACTCATGCTGGGGAATAGAACTGGGAGTCTGCCACATGCACGGCAAACACCTTACCCTCTTAGGACTATCTCATTCTGTGGATTCAGCTTTCTTTGTTTATTTTGGTCACACCCAGCAGTGCTCAGGGGTTACTCCTGACAGCTAGTGCTCAGGGGACTATATCTAATGCAGGAGATCAAACCTGAGTCAGCTGTGTACAAGGCCAGCACCTTATCTGCTGTCCTTTCCCTCTGGCCCCATTATGTGTTTTTTTTTTTTTTATTTTGAACCATACCCAGAAGTACTCAGGCCTTACTCCTGACTCTACACTCAGGGATCACTCCAGGTAGTGCTCAGGGGATCAAACGGAGTACCAGGGATTGAACCCGGGTCTATGGAGCTGGAGTGATGCGGCCGACCCAGGTTTGAATCCCAGCATCCCATATGGTCCCCTGAGCACCGCCAGTAGTAATTCCTGAGTGAAGAGCCAGGAGTAACCCCTGTGCATCGCTGGGTGTGACCCAAAAAGAAAAAAAAAATGAATCCAGGTCTAACACGTTCCAGGCAGGCACCTTACCTGGGTCAGCAGTGTGCAAGCAAGCACCTTATCTCTCCGGCCCTATGTGCTTTTATTAAATGAAGTAAACTTCTCCCTCTCCAGGCATTTGAGGAGGCTCATCTGGTTTCCCTGGACCCCATGAAGCAATTTGCTGCTTGGTTCGAGGAGGCTGTACAGTGCCCTGACATAGGGGAAGCGAATGCCATGTGCCTGGCCACCTGCACCAGGTGGGCACAACCATGGGCCCTTCTGCATGGACACAGATAAAGTAGGATGTTCTCTGTTTACTGGAAACCAGTTTTATGGTTCTAGCTCCATTATTAGCCTGTGTAGCCATTAGCACTTTACTTGTCTTCTCTGGGTCTTGTTTTGATTTACCTGTAAATCCAAATCAAACCACTCTGTTTAATTTCAGGTTTCGTTCAGGATTTCAGTTCCGTTTTGTATCATAAAACGTAATTTAATGTAATGTCTCATTCATCTTTCCTCTCATGGCACTCCACAGATACTCCCATTTGGTCCTCGTCCCCTCATTGACCCATTTCCATCACTCCTTTCAGAGCGACCGCTCCTGGTACCACTCCATTAATCTCTCTTCCTCACCTGACACAGTGCTTGGCCACATCATTCACTTGACAATCATTAGCCTCCTGAGACTTTTTTGTTTTTATTTGTTTCTTTTTCAGCTCTTCCTACTTACTGAAGCATAAGGTCTTGAAGGTGGGGCTCTAGGACTGTGCCCAAATGACCATAGCTCTGAGCAAAGTCCCTGAACCTTCTCTGATTCCTAAGCATTGGCTGGTTGCATTACCTTATAGTTTGCTAGAGGTAGCTAACATTGTTTGTCAACAAGCACATTGTGTATTAGCTTCCTAGGGCTGGCATAACATAGCATAAGCTGACTGGTAAACCAAAATATGCCCACAGTTCTGAAGGTGTCACTCCGAGATCTGGGTACTGCCAGAGTTGGTATCCGATGAGACCTCTTTTCTTGGCTTGCAGGTGGCCTCCTTTCACTGTGTGTGTACATGGGGAGAAAGTTGTCTGGTGTCTCTTCCAATAATCAGCCCTATCCAATTAGAGTTCCATCCTGTGGCTTCATTCAGCCTTAATCACCTCCCTAAAGTCCGTCTCCGGGAGCACACACAGAGGGTTAGCGCTCCCACGGTTCCAGAAAGAACATCAACCACGTCGCCAGCAGTGACCCGAGTCACACTTCCAGTATGAGTAGAAGTGGGAAGCTTGAGTGTCTAGACCGTGCAAAATCAGGGGGCACTACTGGAAGAAGGGGTGCCCAGCTCCCTTGTGGGGAGGACATGGAAGTGGGCTCTGACCGCTGCGCTCTGTTCTTCACGCAGAGATGGGAGGCCCTCTGCCCGCATGCTGCTGCTGAAGGGCTTTGGCAAGGACGGCTTCCGCTTCTTCACTAACTTCGACAGCCGAAAGGGAAAAGAGCTGGTGAGGGTTCCGGGTACAGCCTTCCCCACCGGCCAGCTCCAGCCTTTTCCTCATCGGTTGCCCCCTCTTGCACTCCGCCCCAACCCACTTGCTGTCTGGGCCCATCGGCTTTTGCACTCGCTACACCTTTGTCGTGAACGAGTACTCTGTCCCAGCACCCACCTCTGCCGCCTCTACCTCCGGCCCCCGCATTACGTCTGCAAGAAAAACCCTCCTTGGCACCGATGCTGTGATAGCCCCATGTCCTGTGTGCCTTCACTGTCCTCTGTGCCCTGTTTTGGTCTCTTAACTGTACTGATCTGTGATTAGCGTTTGTCTGTGGCAAGGGTGGGGGTGAGGGGCAGCTCCTGGCATGGAGCAGAACTTCAGTGAGTGGGCACCTCCCCCCAGAGGCCTCTGAGAGCTTCCTGTGCCACATCCATTTGTGCCTCTCTCTTCCTGATGGCAGCGGTGATTTCTGTGGGGCCACCCACTCTGGGCTGCAGGACACTAGAGATCTGACACTTTGGGATTTGGTTGTTTTTGTTGTTGTTTTGTGGTTGTTTTTGTTGTTGGCTTTTAAAAATTATTATTATTGTTATTATTATTTTGCTTTTTGACTTTTTGGGCTACACCCAGTGATGTTCAGGTTGCTCCTAGCTCTGCAGGAATTACTCCTGGAGGTGCTCAGGGGTCTATATGGGATGTCAGAGAGAGAGAAACCCAGGTCAACCGCATGCAAGGCAGATACCCTCCCCACTATTTGGAGTTTGCAAGGCAAATACCCTCCCCACTATTTATGGAGTACTATTGCTCCAGCCCTTTGTTTTGGCACTGGGGGATCACTCACATTCACACTTTGTTTTAGCACTGGGGATTCCAACCAGTGAAGTGCCCAGACTTTTTTTTTTTTAAGATTTTTTTTTTTTATTAAATCACAGTGAGATAGACCCTTACAAAACTGTTCATGATTAGGTTTAAGTCATACAGTGTTCTAACACCCATTCTTCCACTAATGTACATTTCCTTCCACCAGTGTCCCCAGGTTCCCTCCCATCACCCCTTACCCCCAGCCTGCCTCTGTTGCAGACCCTTTTCCTCTCTCTCTCTCTCTCTCTCTCTCTCTCTCTCTCTCTCTCTCTCACTCGCTCTCTCACTCTCACTTGCTCTCTCTCTCTCCCCTCCTCCCTCTCGCTCACTTTGCCCCCCTCTCTCTTTCTCTCTCTTTCTCTCTCCCTTTGGTGCCCAGGCTTTTGCTGGGGTGGGTGGGGGTACTGAGGATGGACCCTCACCCTCATCCCACTTGCAGGGCAGATGCACTGCCCCCGAGCTGCCTCAACACCCCCCTCCACTCCAGCTTCATCTTCTGCCAGCTCACGAGCTGATGCCTCATTATGGTTGGCTCAGTTTCCCCCTGACACTCACACTTTCTGTGTGAACTCGGGCACACGACGGAGCCTCTCTCAGCCTATCTCCTTGTCTGTGAAAGTAGGCCTCGCTTGGGGGCTTTCAATGGGCTATTACAGTGCCCACGTCTGCCTTGGGGCCACCCGCTGCAGACACATGTACCCCCACCCTCTCCCTGCCCTCTCTGGGACTGTCCCTGAATCTGCTTTTGTTTCCAGGATTCCAATCCCTTTGCTTCCCTGGTCTTCTACTGGGAGCCTCTAAACCGGCAGGTGAGTGCGTGTTTTGAGGGTACCGGGGTGTGCGCTGGGGGAATCCAGAAAGAGCCCTGCTCTGGCAGGTGGCACTGGCTGCCATCCAAGCGGGGCATCCCTGCCTAGGTGCGCGTGGAGGGCTCTGTGAAGAAGCTGCCTGAGGAGGAAGCCAAGGACTACTTCCACTCCCGCCCGAAGAGCAGCCAGATCGGGGCTGTGGTCAGTCACCAGAGTTCCGTCATCCCTGACCGGGAGGTGAGCAGGGCTCAGACATTCCTCGAGGTGGACCCCCTCGAGGGTAACAGGCTGGTCTGGGGTTCGGTGGAGGCCAGCCTCTTGTGCCCAGTGGGGGGTTGTTCAGTGAGCTCTGACAGGACTTGGCTCCTTCTCCGGCTTCCTTCCCCCTGGGCAGTACCTGAGAAAAAAGAACGAGGAACTGGAGCGACTCTACGAGGGCCAAGAGGTGCCAAAGCCAAGTTATTGGTGAGCGATCCCCTTGGTCTCCGGTGCCCAGATGGCTCTTGAACTTGGGCACCTCGAGGCTCCTCCCCAGGGCCTTCCCTGAGGCATCCCGGCAACTTCCTTCCGGGGAGTCTGAGCTGGGAGGGGGGTGCTGAGCTGGCTAGGAACGCACACCAAGCAGACACCGCTATTTCCCCCGCAGGGGTGGCTACATCCTGTACCCGCAGGTGATGGAATTCTGGCAGGGCCAGACCAACCGCCTGCATGACCGCATCGTCTTTCGGAGGGGCCTGCCCTCGGGGTCCGCCCCCGAGGGGCCCAATACCCACCGTGGGGAGGAGGACTGGCTGTATGAGCGACTTGCACCCTAAGCCCCAGCCGAGCCGCTGCAGACCAGAGCTGGGGTGGGGCACTGGGGGAGCATGTGGGAGGGGAACAGGCCCTTCCAACCTGCACCCGCCCCCTCCGGCCCCTGTCAGAGTGGGCCCCCGCCTGCTTACCCTGAGCCCATGTCCCCCAACAGCCGTTGTGACATCACACCAAGAAAACGTTCCCAGGATGTGTTTTCTTTTTTTTGTTTGTTTGTTTTGGTTTCCTGGGTCACACCCGGATATGCTCAAGGGTTACTCCTGACTCTGTGCTCAGAAGTGACCCCCAAGGGAGCCTCAGGGGATAGTATGCCAGGACTGAACCAGGATGGGGAAAGCATGGACGCTTTTACTCTCCCTGGGG
This sequence comes from Sorex araneus, assembly GCF_027595985.1. NCBI lineage: Eukaryota > Metazoa > Chordata > Mammalia > Eulipotyphla > Soricidae > Sorex > Sorex araneus. Next base: position 215,650,265 of record NC_073304.1, on the reverse strand, counting down.
AACTCCCTATCTCCTGGCCCCGGCCCTCCCCCTCCAATTACACCTGGGTTTGGGTTTCTTCCCCCATCCCCCACCCCCACCCATCTTTGATTTGGGGAAATAGCATCCTCTAGAGGTAGCAGCTGGTGTGACGGCTTCTGGTGACAAGGTGGGCCTTCAGCAGCTCTGCCTGCCTGTTACTAGGTGACATCTCACACGGGACATTCTTGCCAAAGCCGTATGGTTCCAGCATAAGCACCTGAGCCAGTCAAGCCAATCAGTTTTTCTTGTCGTCAGTTTGAAGTTTGGAACAGGGAGACCTGGAACAGGATAGTCACTGTCACCATGGCCTATGGCTAACTGTCCTTGCTCCCTGGGGGGCCTGGGCCCCTCCTTTTCACACGTGGACTGTGCAGACCATCCTCCAAGCTCCAAACATCCATCTCTAAAATAAAACTGATCTTGACCTCAGCTGGCCAGAATTCATTTCGTCTGTGGGCAACTGAAAGAATGGAACTGACTCCCTAACTAAGAGAGTTTTTTTTCTTTAAGTTTATTATTAATTTGATGTGTGATCCATACCCAACTGGTGCTTGGGGGGAGTCACGTGGTAATGGGGATCGAACTGGGATCAGCCCATGCAAGACATGGGCCTTAACCCCTGTGGTATCTCTCAGGCCCTTCAAGAAGTTATTTTGATAGCTCTGACCACAAGGGGGCCAGAGAGAGAGTTCAGTGGGTAGGCACTTGCCTTGCATGCTGTCGATTCCCAGCACCCCATATGGGTCCCTGAGCCCTGCCAGGAGTGATCCCTGAACACAGAGCTAGGAATAACCCTGAGCCAGTGTGGCCCCCCAAAATACAAACATCTTCTCTGGTCCAAAGGACTCTGAGGTACAAGTTGCACAGAACATGGGGAGAAATTACAATCAGGGCTGCCTGAGAGGGCGTGGGGCTGCCTGTCAGGTACTGAGTGCTCTGTCACAGGCGGTGTTCAATCCGTCAGTCTGGAGGGTTGTAGAAAGAGTTCTGTGCAGGTACCTCCAGAGAGGCCAGGAAGGTTTTCAACCAAGCTTTAATCTCTGTGCTTGTTTACAAAGAATGGGGTGTGAGGGGCTGGAGAGCTAGCACAGCGGGTAGGGCGTTTGCCTTGCACGCGACCGACCCGGGTTCAATTCCCAGCATCCCATATGGTCCCCTGAGCACCGCCAGGGGTAATTCCTGAGTGCAGAGCCAGGAGTGGCCCCTGTGCATTGCCAGGTGTGACCCAAAAAAGCCAAAAAAAAAAAAAAAAGAATGGTGTGTGTGTGTGTGTTTGTGTGTGTGTGTGTGTATGTGTGTGTGTGTGTGTGACTTTCTGGGTGTAATATTAAATGACAGACTGAGTTTTTCACTACTCCATTCCCCCTCTGCTACGGGACTCCCAGCCTCCCAGCTTACAGTTCTCATTCTCTGGAATGACCGAAGGAGCCTTAAAAATCCTGATGCGGGGGCTGGAGTGATAGCACAGTGGGTAGGGCATTTGCCTTGCATGCAGCCGACCCAGGTTCGATTCCCAGCATCCCATATGGTCCCTTGAGCACCGCCAGGGGTAATTTCTGAGTGCAGAGCCAGGAGTGACCCCTGTGCATCGCCAGGTGTGACCCAAAAAAAAAAATCCGCTGCTGCTGGCTGAGGAAATAGTACAGCGGGCAAGACACTTGCCTCGCACATAGCAGGCCCAGGTTCAATCTCCAGCGTCCCAGGTGGTACCCTGAGCCCCACCAGGAGTGATCCCTGTGTGCGGCAGAGCCAGGAGTTAGTCCTGAGCATCCTTAGGTGTGGCCCCCAAATAACAAAACAAATTCTCACGCTGAGGTCTCACCCTCAGAGAAGACTCAATCCCTGAGCAGCTGAGGCTTTGGGAAATTTAAAAGTTGGCTGGGAAATTTTGCGTCACCAAGGGTGAGATCCCCAGATGGTCAGGAACACCATCACCCTCCGTGATCCCTGATCCCGCCCCCTACCTAACAAGGCCCCTGAGACCGTCCCCCCTCCCCTTCCCCCACCTCCCTGCAGCTGGTCTTGCCCCAGCTTCCACAGAGGCGTGTGCTGGGCTGGGTTTACTCTCTGAGCCGGAGTCTGTGCGCAGGGTCCGCCTGGATGAGTGGCTGCAGCCCCAGCAAGGAACCAGGCTGGTCCATGTTTGCAGTGACTAAGTCAGAATCAGAACCGGTATTTGCCCTCTTGGACATTGCCCTCACTCCCCTGTAATCTGGGTGTGGGCTTCAGTGTCTGCCGGTGTCAGGCTCCTCCCAGGGAGCCTCCTGGACTCCATTCCCCACTTAAGGTGGACAACGGCCACCAAGACTCCCAGCTCGCAGTTCTCATTCTCTGGGATGACCTGAGGAGTCTTAGAAATCCTGACCAGTGCTTCCCTGCCTTGTCCTGTTTGTGTTACTGGATGCTGTGAGCCCAGTTTCGACTGTTACTTCTCTACCCACCAGTCACAGTGCCGAGTCTGTAGGAAAAGCTGGTTTAATGTCCAACCCCCAGGGTCATCCCCATGCCCAAGGAAGAGGCATATTTAAGCGCCCGGGTCCCGCATGGCTTCTCTCCATGCAGGTTGGGCATCCAGCAGGGGGAGCCCGCAGCTTGAGGCTGGCCCCTCTGGGCAGTGCTGGCCAGTTCTGGCCAGGCCCTCTCGGTTCCCCCTTCCCCCGCTTGGGCCGCGTCCCAGTGAAACTGTGGTTGATAACCCGTAGCCTCTCCCCACTCCCGCTCATATTTGTACTCTCGGTTCCTCCTCCTCCAGTCTGGTAAAAGCTTGCAGCTGCCTGGGCCTGATTCCGGGGCAGCTGGCTCTCCCCCTGACACCCCTGTTCAGGAGTGTGTGCACCATCATTCTGCGCCAGTGAGTGGGGGGCGCATACAAGGTGCAGGGGGGTGGCCGGGTGGTGCCAGCATTAGGAGAGCCAGTGTTGGTGGCCCATTATCCTCCCCTACCCTCGCCACGGAGCCTCTGGCCGAGCTGAAGTGGCAGGTCTCGATAGTCCGGGAGCACTTAGCCTGTGGGCTGGACACCTGAGCAGCCCCTTGAATGGATCTTACCTGCCACTGGGATCTTATCTGACATTGAGGCCCAGGTGTTGCCCTCTCTTGCCACCTCCCCCCTCAGCAGGAAGTGAGGTATCCCTTTTCTTTTTTTTTTTTTTTTTGCTTTTTTGGGTCACACCCGGCAATGCACGGGGTTACTTCTGGCTTTGCACTCAGGAATCACCCCTGGCATTGCTCAGGGGACCATATGGGATGCTGGGAATCGAACCCGGGTTGGCCGCGTGCAAGGCAAACGCCCTACCCGCTGTGCTATCACTCCAGCCCCTGGTGTCCCTTTTCTTGTCCCTTGTCTCAACTTCTCAGCAGCCCCCAGCAGAAAAGCTCAAGACTGACAGGGTTCACACACATAGGCTGGCTCCAGCTTTTTTGGGTGAGGAGAGATGCACACTTAATGGTGCTCCAGGGCTACTCCCAGTTCAGTGCTCAAGGGTCCTTCTCAGTGGTAACTAGGGGCCGGGGGGAGGGGCGCGGAGTGTACCAGGAATCCAACATGCAGAGAATGCATGGGGTAGGCCTCATTTCTGTACCAGTCTCCCACTGCAAGCACCGGACCTGGTGCAAGTGGACTGACCTCTCAGGACTCTGCTGATGAAGCGTATTGTGGGCCAGTGGGCCAGTGGGCCCAGCCAGTCGCACGCAGCAATCTGTATCAGTTATTATGGGGGCGTGGGTTGCTGGAGCATGGGAGTTGGGTAATTGGTAACTCTAGAAAGTTCTGTAGGTGGGAATAAAGAGGCTTTGGGGAAGGTAGTGCCCTGGGCCCACCTCCCCTCCTGAGGCCCCTGCTCTCTGTCAGAGATCCTCCAGGCTGTGCAAGTCCACCCGTCAAAGGCCTCTTGTGTGGGCCTGTTGGCTTGGCTGCTCCATTTCCAGGTCACCTGTGACTCCAGTGGGCATGGTGCGGGAATGCCCAGTGGCCTGCCTAGAGCTGGCCTGGACTCGTCCAGTCACCACCACCTGTTTCGTACAGCCTCCCCCTCAGATATCCTTGCATTCTAGAGATCCAGCCGATTTGCTGCAGCTCCCAGCTCCTGGGGCCTGAGAACAAATGAGCCGGACCTCCCAGCTGAGGTCGTGGCTCTCCTGAGAAGCAGGAGTGATGGAGGAGGGGGAGTCCCCCTCTCAAGGAAAAGGGTCAGGACACCAGGATGGCTGAGCACCTCCTATCAGCCATCCACAGCTGGTCCCAGTCACCCAGGAGAGGAAGCTGAGGAGCACAAGTTTGTCCCAAATCACCCAGGCGCTAACGGGTGGAACTAGAAGTTGAGTTCTGAGAGAGACAACCCATGGGGTAGGGTTCCATTCCCACACTGCAGGGACCCTCTGAGCACTGCCAGGTAGGACCCAAAATCTAACAGAAAGAAGAAACAACCAGGATTCGAGTCCTGTTCCCCAGACAAAGCACAGGGACTGTGGGACCCGTCCCTTGGTGGTCCCCGAGCCCGGAGAAGCGGATCCCCTGGCGGAATGGTTCCTTGGCTCTCTCCCCTCTGTCCCCCACCGCCACACGGAGCATGAGAGGAATGTGACACTGTTGACCCCTCTGCTCCACGTCACACTTGGGACCCCTTCCGGAGGCTTGGAATTGCCCTGAGTGAGAGCTGCCGCCATGGAGAGGTGAGAGACGGTTCCGATGCACGGGGACAGGCTCTGCTTCTGCAGCATCGTTTATTACAAAGAGAGAACGCGGGGAGGAGAGACGTGACCCCACGTCTGGCTTCTGCTGGAGCCCCCCCCCACACACACCCCTTTCCCAGTTTGGATCTGGGGAGCACTGGAACTTTCCCTTGAGGGGGTATGCGGGCAAGAGGGAGGGTCTCTACCTGGCCTTCTGCAGCACCCCAGGGTGCCAGTGGGTGGAACCAGAAGTTGAGTTCTGAAGAGAGACGACCCAAGGGCCCAGGGCGTGCCAAGTCCTTCTCTCCCTACATACCTGGGGACAAAGTTCCAGGAAGTTGCCCACTGGTGTTCAGAGGTGAGCTCAAGTTCAGTCTCTACCCTGGGCTCCTGGGAGCCGCCCCCATCACATGGTCTCCGGAACTGGCCCAGGGAGCCGTGAAGGGGAAATGGAGGGAGCAGCCGCTACACTTGTCCTTGACCCTCGCTGCTGGCAGCAGGCAGGTTCTTGAAGTGCTCCCTCTTTAGTCTCTGGCCCCGCCTCCCAGTCAGTCAGTCCTACGTGGAGGAGGGAGGAGCCTGGGACCTCCCAGGGCTTCCAGAAAACTGGGTTGCAGAAATACAACACAACCCGGACCCCAGACATTTCCTGCCAGCAGGCGTCAGTGCCCCACGGTGCCCAGTGGCACGAACTCCCACCTCAGATCCCGCTGAGGGCGGGGCGTGCCCTGGATGGCCTCCTTCACTGTCCTTTGCCCTCCCTGTCATCAAAGAGGTTGGGGTTCTCTGCCAGGGTGGCCCGAACTTTCTTCTTCTCTTTGAAGCGCCCCGAGTTGGAGACTTTGACGTGTTTGCCCTTGGTGCTCTTGTCCACGATCTTCTCCAGGCGGGCATCGAAGTCGCTATTGGGGCTCCCGCTCTCCGTCCGAGGGGGCTCTGTGCTGCCCTCGGTTTGGACGTCGGTGTCAGGGATCTCATACAGCACCTTGGGAGTGGATTTCTTTTTCCGGAGGAAGGTCAGCTTCCACCAGCCGACCTCAGTCATGGCGTTCCCCGGGCCGAGGGGGGACTTCCTAGGGAAGCAGGATTGGGGGAGAAGGGGGGTCAGCAGGGAGAAGCTGGATGCCTGGCTGCAGCCCCCCAAATAAATCGTGGACCATTTTAATAGCCCCAAGCCAAGAGGTGCGGTCCAGGGAAGGAGTGCGATGCTCTCAGCAACTGTCGGCAGACAGAGCAGTCAGGGAACGCAGCAGCCAAGTGCGGGGGTTTCCTGATCCAGGAAGGGGAGACTTGGGGACCCCACAGTTCCTTGCCGTTGCCATGAAGCCTTGACACATCAGGCCCTGGGATGGGAAGATGGCAAAAAGGACCGAGTACATATCTGGCATGAACTAGGCTCTGGGTTCAATCCCTGGAACTGCACGGCCTCTTGAGCACTGTGTGTGCAGGGAGGAAGTACTGATGTGCTCCCGTACCTCAGCTCTGCAGGATTTCCTGGGGGCTCACAGCATCCAGGCTTTGGACACCCCTCCCCAGCAGCACTTCCCTCTGCACCCACAGAAAGTGTTTGGGGCCAGAGTGATATTGCAATGGGCAGGGTTTCCCTGCGTGCAGCTCACCCGGGTCCGATCCTCAGCATCCTATCCTCTGAGCCTGCAGGGAGTGATCCCTGACTGAGTGCAGAGCCAGGAGTAAGACGGAGCACTGCCAGCTGTGATCCCAACGCAAAAAGAACCAAGAAAGAAACATACAGTGTTTGCCTGGGAGTTCCTTACAAAGTGGAATAGGGCTCGGCTGTTGGGGGTTGTGCAGACTTGCCGGTGGGTGACCAACGGGACTGAAGGAGCTTCTGGGTTTCCTCTAAAAGGAAGCGAGGCCGTGAGGAGAAGGGGAGACTGGCATTCTTCATAGTCTGACAACATTTTTGTTTTTTTAGATTTTGAGGGGGCTGGAGCGATAGCACAGCTGGTAGGGCGTTTGCCTTGCACTCAGCCGACCCGGGTTCAATTCCTCTGTCCCTCTCGGAGAGCCTGGCAAGCTACCAAGAATATCCCGCCCACATGGCAGAGCCTGGCAAGCTGCCCGTGTCATATTCGATATGCCAAAAACAGTAACAAGTCTCACAATGGAGACGTTACTGGTGCCCGCTTGAGCAAATCGATGAACAAGGGGATGACAGCGCTATAGTGCTATAATGCAGATTTTTGGGCCATCCCCAAAGATTCTCAGGGGTTATTCCTGGCTCTTTGCTCATGAATTACTCCTGACAAGCTCAGGGGACCGTATGGGTTGCCCAAGATAGAACCCAGGTCAGCCACAAGTAAGGCAAGCGCACTGCCCACCGTACCATCTCTCCAGCCCTGTGGCTGGCAATTTCTTTCTCTGGACTTCCACGTCCCCCTCTCCCGGCCCTATCGGTGAGCTCTGATATTAACCTCAGCCCCTGAGGTAGGTTCATTGTAGCGACTATGTGGGAGCCTCAAAGTGTGAGGGCTCAAAGCCTTGTGATCCTTGTAGAGGGGGTCCCCAACTTCCCCACTTCCAGGAGAACAGGGTTTGAAGGGGAGTCAAACACATCGAGAGGTGAAGAAACATGAGAGAGGGTTCTCACAGATGGGACCCCTGCCCAGGACATCCAATGGATGGGTCAAAAGTTGGGGTGTCTCACTCCCCCCACCACAGTCTGCCAGGGGATGATCTCTCTTGGTCTCCACAGAAGGGACATGTGAGCTGGCGCGTTCTGGGAGGTGAGCCGGACGCCATGGCGCGGGCACATGGATGGAAGGAGACAGAGGAGAGAGTAGCTCAGGTCTCTCTAAGGCAGGACACATCCGGCCTGTTCCCTGGCCTCCTGATGCCTGGGGAGAAGGGCGGTAAGCAGGACACCCCAGAAAACTAGCCGGCCCCGAACACAGGCAGCTATATCACTTCTTTTCAGGGACTGAGGAATCAAGAACTCTTCAAGAGATCCAAAGGAATGATGAGAGGTGACTCATCGTTTTCATTATGCAGAAGGTCCCTCGGGGCTGTGGTTCTGCCCCCTGCTTTTCTGATTTCCACGGTCCACATCAAGCTTGTAGATCTGATATGGAGCGAGGAATCCAGGGGACACAGGAAAAAGTGGAAGCAGGCAGCTGGCCCTAACTTGCATAAATGACTCTAGTGACCAACTCCTAACTGCCGCCACCTCCGGTCCCTCCAACAAATAGCCCTCTCCCTCGCCCCCTGCCAGCACCCCAGGCCCCTTGAGAGCCTTCCACATTTCTGTCCAGGGGGGTGATCGCACACTACCACCCCACCTCTTTAGCTAAGCTAAAGCTAACGAGTAGGCAGAGCCACCCAGGGGGAGGGGGAGGGGGATCTTGTGTCGCTCCCACTTCCTAAGAGAAGTTAGGGTGAAAGTGGCCAGACACATACTTCCAGGCCCCATGGAGAGGTGCGTGCACCGGGGGACGGCCTGAGAGTTTGCTTTGGCAGTTTGCCCCTCCTGGGCCTCACAGAACTGGCTGTTCCAGGACGGGCCCCGCACGAAGCTGCGGGGTGGGCATGGAAAGAGGGAGGGGTGCCTGCTTGGCCTACGGGTACACCAGATGTTGCCTGGGCTGAGGCATGGCCCAGGACCCCTGCCCCACCGTCCACTCAGGGCTGTCAGTGAAGTTGGGGAGAGAAAGTGACTCTTGCCTGTGCCAGTTAGGATATGCCCCAGGAGCGGGCACTTCAAAGTGGACACACACGGAACTTCATTTCCCAGGAAGTAGAGGGAGGGAGAGAGTGTCAGCAAACCCTAAAGAGACACAGGACGGCTCCCAGACCCTGTCCTTGGGGCCTCTGCTCAGTGTCTAGGCTTCGGGGGCCCTGGGGGCTGGTCTTGAGCTCCCATCTCCTCAGATGCCCTCTCCCGTGGTGGGTCTCACTGTCCCTTTCTCAGAACACAACAGCAGGAGCGGCAGGAGGCGGGTGAGGGAGCCCCCGCTGGGCCAGCCTGACAGGTGATAATCTGACTTTGCAGACCCAGATAAATGAGCAGACTCGCCTTTGTTTCACAGAATAACCCGGTTAGAAGAGTCTTTTAAACAGGGTGCTGCCCCCTCAAGAGAATGTGAAATCTGATGGACTTTAGAAGTAAAAGGAATCCAATAGCCGCGCCTCTCCCAGCTCTCCTAAGGGCTAAGAAGGTCTCCACAGTCACTTGCCGTGCGCGACCATCGCAAGGAGGAAGAGGACCCGAATGGGGGCTGTGCTTGGTCCAACGGACGCCACTTGGGTGACAGCTTGTGGGCCCTGCAGCCACTGATGTGGGGCCTTTGGGCTGGCAGGGCAGGGCTGCACCCTACTTTCCCTGGGGCTCTGAAATTCAGGGGATGATAGAAATCAGTGCCGGGTGCCGCCTACACCTCCGCAGCTTACACAGGGATCTCACGGGGGCAGCTGTGCACCCCTGCCTCAGGTTGAGGGCACCACGACATAGATGCGGGCACCCTCCCTCCACAGGCCTCACCATCTCAGGGGAGGTCAGTCTGCTGCCCAGTGGGGCTTGCCCAGAGTGGGGCCCTGAGCCCCTTGTGAGCTAGGACAAGTTAACCATTGACTGGGGTAGAGGTGAAGGGTAGAGGGGGCCATGGAAGGAGCAAGGCAGCCTCTGCTGAAAGACAAAACCTAGAACCTTCAAGTGGGCAGCCCTGAGGCACATCTCCGGACAGGAGTGGGGTACCCCAGATAGGAACACGGCGCAGCTCCTGCTGTCTGGCAGAAGCCTCCTCCCACCCAGGGTGTGTGTACGGCGGGGCTGGTGGTGGGGGGGGGGGGGGCGGCAGGAGGCTGTGGGTTCCGGGGGAGCAGGAGTTAACAGAGACACGCTTGGGAGTGAAACTTGCCCGGAGGAACACTGCCTGCGGCCTGGACAGGCTCCAAGCAGCCAGGGGGCTGAGTCTGGACCCTGCCTGCCAGCCTAGGGAGCACTGGGAGTCGGCAGCCCGGGGATCCCCCTCCCTGCCAGGCCTGTCAGCTGAGGAGGCGGTTTGGGCACCCTGCCTACAGTAGTCCGTGCCTTGGTTTCCCCACCCGCCCGCCCACCTCCCGTAGTACCTGTGATCTTGACGGCTCCGGGGTTCTTCCCCAGAGAAGAAGCTGGGTGGAGGCGTTGCCCAGGGGGGAGGCTGGGGGAGGCGGGGGTGCCTCCAGGGCACCACGGGGAGGCTGAGGCCCGCAGTGCCTGCCTGCGAGGGGCAGCTGGGCGGCAGGTGCAGAGGAACAGGTGCTGGAGTCAAGGTGAACCTGAAACCCAGCCCTTCCCAGCTAAGTCAACAGAAGCAGAGACCTGCCCGGCTGATGAATATTCATCAGCCCGCCCAGAAATCCAATCCCAGCGCCCCTGCACCCACCCCGTGGTCAGGGTCCTCGAGGGAAGGCCCAGTCAGGAGGAGGAAATTCCAAGGGCCCAGGGTAGGGGAAACAGGGGAGCCTTTCTCAGTTTTCCCACTCATGGGGGCCTGGGTGCACCCTCAGCTCTGCTCCGCCCCCACCCACTTCATCTCCCATAGGGGCTCCAGCCTGTTCCCATGGGGAAGTCTTTGGATGTTGCCCCAGGCACAAACGGGCACAACGGGCACCCTTGAGAAAAAGTTAAGGGCTGCTTGAGCTCCCGTTGGCCAGGCGGGACCCGGTGCACTCCAGCTTCTTTGAACTCAGGAGCCGAAACTAGTCCTGGTTAAACTGGTTGGCAGACCGGTTCCGGGGACCCGCTCCACCCAGGAGCTTCTGTGCTCCATAGGCGGCACAGGTGGGGGACTGTGGGGGGCTGTGGTTTCCTCCTGACAGCCAGGACCCCCCATCCGGGTCTCCTGGGGGGGCTCCTGGCCCCCACACCTTACCTCTCCCCCTTCCATAGAGGTGGGCTCCTGGGGCATTGAGTCAGAGCCTTCTGGGGGGTGGGGAGGGCAGGGAGCCTGCCTGCATCCAGGACCAGACTTCATTACTCTCAAGGGGTCCCTTGCCCCCCAAGAGCCCCTTGTCAGCTTGCCCCCAGCTCCACCCTCCTCTTAAAGGGCCTTGCAGGGTATCATAAAATGGACAATCCTGGGGAGCACTCAGGGAAATGGAGGAGGGGGCCTGGGTAGGGTGGGAAGAGAGAGAAAGGCAGGGGCAAGCCTGCACCCCAGTAAATCCTCACAGATGTGCAGCCAAGCCAGCCTTACTGCCCGCTTAGAGGACCCAACTGAGGTCCTTCCCTCGCCCTGCCACCCTGCTAGGAGCAGAAGGAGTCGCAACTAGCATCGCCCCCTCAGGCCGTCTCAACCCCATGCCCAGCCAGCTTCCTTCACAGGTTCTGGGCTCTTCCAGAGTGTTCCAGGGGCCGTGTGGTGCCGAGATGGAGGAACGCAGGGCTCCTGCATGGCACTGCAGCCCCCCCAGCTGACTCCCAGCCCCATACTTTCTATCCCCAAGATCTTCCCAGGGTAGTTCTAGAGGCACCCAGCACCCCTGGACCCAAGCAGCATATCCACAGATCTGTCCAGCCCAGTTGGCCAAGGATTGCCTTGGAAGTGGCCCCCCAGGCTCCCTACTCCCCCCCAAAAAGCGACCTCTAAAGGCCCATTGCTGAGGAGGGGAGCCCACCCTTCCTCACAGGGGAACACAGCTGGCACTGTCATTGTGGGGGCACAGGCCGCCAATCCAGAGACGGTCAGAAGGAAGGCGGTGGCCGGCCGAGCCCTGCCCCTTACTCCTCCCTCAGGCCATGTTAGCAAGGTAGAAATGAGGTGTGGAGTGGACTGAATCTGGACTCCTCTAGTGTCCCTGACTGCATCCCAAAGGACAATACGGCCCTCGGGGCTCCCTGAGATGTGCTCCGCCCGGTTTACTCAGCAAGGACACGCTCATGAGCAAATGAGTCTGGGGTCGGGCACCTGAACCTGCTTCTGGGAAGGTGAAGTTTATTTAGCAGAGGGCCTGGGGAGGGGCTCAGTGGGGACGGGGCCTGGGGCAGGGTGTGGTGTGTGCTGAGGAGGGGCGTGGCATGGGACCATTGGAGGGCTATGGAGGGTCCTGCTGCCCTCTACCTCCCACCCCTACTGCCCTGAGCACTGGGCCTGCTTTCGGGGATGTGACTCCACGGCCGCGCAGCTCCTGGTGCGCATCTCTGCAGGGCATCTGAATCCTGTCCGGTGCCGCTCCCCAGGGCTTCTCCAATGCAAGGCCAAGAGAAGGGCTTTCCGGACCCCTGGGATTTTAGACGTCAGAGGGGCCAGGACTAGGGCAAAGGGGAATGAATGACTCAGGCTCACCCTCCTGAGCAGCACCTTTCTGGAGCAGTGAAGGCGGTGCCTGGGCATTGGTTACAGTCCCCAAACCCCACTCGTTGTTGGTTCCCGCTCCTGCCAGCACAGGATCTGGGGCCAGAGAGATAGTACAGTGGGTAAGGCACTTGCCTTGCATGCAGCTGTCCCAAACCAAAAGTGGGATGCGGGGAAGAGGGGGATGTAAAAAAAAAAAAATTAAAACAAAACTAAAAACAGGAATAGGCCCTAAGGTCTGACACAACCAGCCTCTGCTCACCAGAAAAAGCAAAGTCTGATCATTCCATTCCTGCACAGACACTCTGGGGCTGAGGGGCAGACACTCCTGAGCTCTCCACCACAGGGACAGAGGCTTCTCCCCCTGCCCTGTCTTGGTTCTGTTCGGTTCCCCTCTCACAGGCAGAGGCCCCTAGTCTGTATCCTGTCCCCCAAAACTCACCTGCTTCCAGAACACAGCCAGTGTCCGAGACTCGCTGTGGGGGCAAAGGAGCAATGAGGTTGTCATACTATCTTTCCATTTGCATTTTCCTAGGATGCTGGATTAAAGTGTGACTTACACACACACACCCCAAAGTCAAGGTCTACTCAACATCCCAGTGACGTGGTTTAGAACAGGGTCCTTGCACATAATTTACTAAGATGAGGTCCGACAGGATTAGTAGGGAGACCCTGAAATCCAAGGACTCATGGAAGAGGCCGTGAGATGTCAGCGCAGAGACCAGCAGGACTCCACTTGCAAGCCAAGGCACCTTGACAATCGCCTACAACTCCCAAAGCTGGGAGAGGTGGGGACCGATTCCCCGTTAGTCCCCAGAAGGCATTCACCTTGCTGACGCTCAGTTTCTGACCTTTGGCCTGTAGGACTGCAGGGACTCACATCAGCTGTCTTCAGAAGCTTAGGTTTTATAGTGTGCTTTTTGTCCGCTTGGAGGCCACACCTGGCTGTTTGGGGACACCATGTGATGACTAGGACCTGGGTGGCCAAGGCTTACGGTTTAGTCAGAGCATGGCCCACCTCGCTGGCCCTGCATAGGCCTTCCCTGGCCTCTATCATGAAGTGAATGGCTCTGGGGCTCCTCTGGCATTTCTTCTCTCTGGACCCCCATGACACACTGGGGGAGACCCCAAGTCCTGAGCTGTCGGGGGGCGGATGAGGAAAGGTGATGGCGAACGTGCACTCTTCCCTCCGGAGCACTCCTGCAGTGCCACGTCCCTTCTAATTCCTTCCTTCCCAAGCAGCCAGCAGGCACCAGCACTCAATGTCAAGTGCAGGTCAAGTGCAGGGGTGGCAGAGCCAGGCCTGGCTGTCCTCCCTGCCCTCAAGGGCTCGCAGGCAAGCTGGGGGAGACTGAGAAAAGCCACAAGAGGGTACACTGAACACAGCAAGAGGTCTTGACGAGGCTGCATTTGCAGGGTTTGGGCTCATCAGGCAGCTACCACACAACACAACACACACACACACACACACACACACCTCCACACACACAAGCTATGCATGATAATCAACAGATGGTGAGTAAAATTAATGGGTTATGTGAATGTCAAGGGTGAGACTTCTTTTTATGGCTATTGCAGGAAGATAAGTAATGGGTATCCCTGCCCAGAGAGGGGTGTGGTGAGGAAGGACCTGGGCGGGTGGGGCGGGGATTTCAAGGGTGGGGTTCTAAGTGTCTGACATAGCAACTGTGGATAACAACTGTAGATTGGGCGGCCACCAAGAGGAAGCGGCCTGAGGGAACGGGACAGGCAGGGCTGCAGCGGAAAAGCCCCATGCCACCAAAAAAGAGCAAAGCAGACAGGGGAGCCAGACAGCCCTGCAGGAACCCCACCCGCTCTGCCTGCTGCGTGGCCATGGGCCAGCTCCTTACCTCTCCAAGCTTTGGCTGCTTCGCTTTAACATCTGACTAACTCTAGTCCCCACATTATAAGGTGGCTGTGAGGATCAAATTAGATAAGGCTTGTAAAACATTTAGATCTACCTTGGCTCCAGCACCTGGTTATCACTTAATAAGCAAGCTAACTGCACTACAACAAAAGCAGGCCAGGCACCTGCCATCCATGGCGCCCTGGGGCTCTGGGCTGCCCCGTGCAGAGCTGGCTAGCCAGCCCATGTCGGTCCCCCTCCTTACGGCCAAACCAGCAGACTGTGGAGAAGCCCACAGCCAGACTCCCACCAGATCCTCTCCCTGAGAACCCAGTCCCCTGGAGACTCAAATGCCAGCCAGATCACTTAGCGCTGCTTAGCGCGGATCTGCCAGAGGCCCTGAGGTTCTCTGCGGCTTTGGGGAAGGCCAGCCGGTGCAGAAGGCCACCCACAGCCCTCACGCCCATGTTTTTCGGGCAGCCACCCTGGATAGCTAGGCAGAGTTGCTGTCAGCCTTCCCGTCCACATGAGTCACCCAGAAGTTGCAGCTGTGTTGGAGGTGCTGGGGGGTCCCTGCCTCCACCCACTCACTGGGGCTGGGCCTCGAACCCCACCCTGTTCTGCTCCGCCTGTTGGTTCAAGGAGGGGAGATGCACCTTGAGGGTGGGGCAGGGCCAGGGCTCTCGGGATGTTCCAGCAAGCCAGGTGCACAGAGCTGGAGCACAGTGTTTGTGGAACGGGGGGAGCCCCAGCAATTCCTGGAGGCTGAGTCAGCTCTTGGAAGGGGGGGAGCCAAGTTCCCAGGGGAGAGCCCCGAAGAGGCTCTGATTTCTATCCTTGGAGCTGTGTTCAGGGGAACCTTTTAACCTTTCTCTAATAATAATGATCGAGGCTTCACACACACACTTAGTATAAAGATTGAAGGAAGAGTTATTTCTTCTACACTTACACAGAGCCATGTACTCCAAGGGCTGGAGCACATGCTCGCCAAGGGAGAGCACTGGGTTTGATTCCTGACACCACATGGTCCCCTGAGCACTGCTGGGAATGTGGCCCCAAATTTAAATGTGTATATATTTGCATTTTCTATTTGTATTTTCTGAGGATACTGAATTAAGGTGTGACATCCCCCCAAGTCAAGGTCCACCCAAAACCCCAGTGACCTTATTTAGAACAGGGTCCTTGCATGTAATGTACTAAAATATATGTGTATCTATATGTATAAGTATATATGGAAAGAGGGAGAGAGAGAGAGAGTTGTCTGTCTGATATGTTTAAGCTTTGACACAGAAGCTCCCTGTGGCTGGGTCAAGTGTGGGGGAGAAAGTGTTGGACAAAGAAGCTGTGGGAATGGTGAATGGTCCAAGGTCTCAGGTGGGCAGGAATCTACTCTCACACCACACACTGCCATAAAAAAATGAACTGAGGGGCCTGAACAATAGCACAGCAGGTAGGGCATTTGCCTTGCACATGGCCAGCCCAGGTTCAATCCCCAGCATCTCATATGGTCCCCTTAGCACCACCAGGAATAATTCCTGAGTTCAGAGCCAGGAGTAACCCCTGAGCATTGCTGGATATGGGCCCCTGGGCATGCGCGTGAGCACCCCCAGGGAACCTGAATGTAGAGCAAGTTGTATGCCCTGAGCAGTCAGGAGTGACTCAAAAACCTCAAAAAACAGAGGGGGGCAGAAAGAATGGAGCCCCAGAGCTCTGCTGAAACAGAGTGGGGGTTACTTAGAGACAGGCAGAGCCCCTGGGAGGGGCTCGGGGAGCTGTCCCTGGCCATTCTCTGTCTATAGTCACACCAGCCTGTGGCTCTCCCAAATATAATCAGGCCTGAGGCCCTTCTGATTATATTCGGGTAACAGTCCCATGTGCCTTCGGCATGCTTTCCACAGGGGGTCTCCCCTCAGCTATGTGGCACCCTCCCACCAAGTTCAAAGAGGAGATTTTCTCTTCCCCCACAAGGCTCAGCACCCTGAATCCCAGTCTCCAGCATGGGTCTCCAGCCACGAGCCCTCTCAACCCACCTGGATCGATGGGGTCCATTTCCCTTGCAGACATCTCTTGGATCCCCACCCAGTCCTGACGTCTGCTAATACCTTCCCGGCAACTTCCTGTTCCTCTCACCTCCCACGACCCCCCTCCCATCTTGCAGCCAATCTCAACAGGTGCCTCCTTTCCTCAAGTCCCCTGGTACCTTCAGTGCTCCTCTGCCTGAGGGGTGAGGCTCAGGTTCCTTCATGAGACTCCCTGTGACAGGACCCTCCTGCTCGCAGCCACCTCCCTGAGTCATCCCCAGACCTTGGCCGCACAGGTTGACCACAAAGAGACCTCTGGGATTCCTCATCATTTTCACTTTGCTCTGGCCCCCACCTGCCTGTTGCTCTCTGCATCCCTCTCTCCTCCATCACTGTCTGCATCATCTCCCTTCATCCCTCTCTCACCAGCTCTTCAATTTTTTTTCTTTTCTTTTTCGTCACACACAGAGGTGCTCAGGGCTTACTTCTGGCTCTGTGCTCAGAGGTCACTCCTGGTAGTGCTTGGGGGACTCTATGGGGTGACAGAGATTGTACCCGGGTCAACTATGTGCAAGGTAAGCACTCTTCTTACTGTGCTATCTCTTTGGCCGTCAACTCTTTATTAAAAAAAAAAAAAAAATAGGGGCCGCACCCAGCAGTGCTGAGGGAGCGGGATGGGCCATGTCACTCCATGGGAGGTACATGAGATGTTTTAGAGCCTGAGGCCTCGGAACTCAGACCACCCAGGTTGTGCCCAGAGGGCCCTTGGGTGCAAGGAGCAAGTTACTTGTGTGCTCCATCATTTGAGCTACCTCCTGGGCTCCAGTTCTTCCTTTAAATTCAATTTAGATATTATCTTTGAGGATATTCTCTTGGCCCTCCTCCCTCCAGCTCTAAACACGTAGCCAGGTTTTTTTTGTTTGTTTGTTAGTTTTTTTGGTTTTTGGGCCATGCCGGCAGTGCCAAATTTTCAAACAAGAATCAGCTCCATGCAAGGCATTCAAGTATCTTACCTACTAACAGGGGCTCAAGGCATGTCACTGTCACTGTCATCCCGTTGCTCATCGATTTGCTCGAGCGGGCACCAGTAACGTCTCATTGAGAAACTTATTATTACTGTTTTTGGCATGTCTACTGAATAAATTGAAGGGGAATAACAAGGAACAAGGAGAGGGGCTGGAGCGATAGCATAGCGGGTAGGGCCTTGCACTAGGCCAACCCGGGTTCGAATCCCAGCATCCCATATGGTCCCCTGAGCACTGCCAGGAGTAATTCCTGAGTGCAAAGCCAGGAGTAACCCCTGTGCATCGCCAGGTGTGATCCAAAAAGCAAAAAAAAAAAAAAAAAAAAAAAATCAAGGAACAAGGAGAGATCTAAACTATGGTAGTGAGGCGGGGAGAACCCTTTTCTAACCGCTCGCAGGTGCTCTTGCTCGGCTCTCTAGGACAAGGTACATCCTTTCTCTGAGCGCGCAGAGGGCTCTGGGCCCGCCAGCGTGGAAGCAGCCGGGACCGGCTCTCGAGCGCCGCCTGTCGCGAGCGCGCCGCCGCCCCAGCCCAGTCTAGACGCCCCGCCCCTCTCCGGCGCTAAACCCGCCTCGCATCTCCCATTGGCCGCCTCCTGTTGTCCCGCCCTTCCCGGGCTCAGCCACTCGGAGCGCGGCGGTGGGTGGGGCTTGCAGGCCGGGGCGGAGCGCGGGTCCGGATTGGCTCTGAGGAAGTGGGGACGTGGCCGTAGTAGGCCGGCTGGTGCGCACCCCGGCATTGGTGGTGGGCGGGGCGAGCCGGAGTCCGCGAGCGGAAGCGGAAGTGGAAGAAAGATGCAGGTGGGGGACCGCTGATGGGGTCCTGGGGAGCTGGCCGGGACCCCCGGAGTGGGCTCGGACGATCAGTCCGTGACCCACTTCCCCGGCTTCCTCTCGGGCGTGGCCTTCCGGGCCCGTCCTTCTGGCTCGCGGGAGGGGCGGTGGAGGCGGGATAACCCGCGAGCTCACGCCCCGCTTTGCCAACAGGACCATCAGCACGTGCCCATCGACATCCAGACCAGCAAACTGCTCGGTAGGACTGGGCGCCCCCACGCAGCCGGATGTCGGGGGGTGGCCTGGTCCCTTGCGCCCTGTAGCCCATACCCAGGAGTCCTTATCATCTGTTGGGGCACTCGCTCACTCCCCGCCCTGTTCCACGTGTCTGGGGCCAGGTCTACATCTTGATGAAGATCAACAGAGTCTGTATTTGATCTAAGTTTTTTTTAATCCGTGTTTTCAAAGCATGTCATTCATGCACGGAGGGGCAGCTCAAAGTCGTCTGGCTCCAGTGTCCGTGCTCTTTGTATCATACTGAAAAACCTCACGCCTCCGTATTTTGGGTTTTGGTGTTGAGATCACTCCCTGCTGTACTCAGGGGACCATATGGTGATGGGGATCTAACCTAGAGCTCCTGCATACAAAGCAAGTGCTCCAGCCCAGCCTGCCTCCCTTTTGTTGAAGAAAAGCTCTTAATTGAGGAAGAAAGATCAGTTGAAAATAAAGACTTGATGGTGACTAGGGTCTGCACCTGCCACTTTCCCCCCGTTTAGAGCCAGAGAAGGATGTTTTGAGGGAGGACAAGTGTTGAGCCTGGGGTAGTGAAATGCTCAGTGGATTAATAACATTTGGCGTTAGTTTTGTGATCAAGATGGTGTCTGACTTGCTTCTAGTCCTGTGACAGCTACAGTGGGAATGCATAAATGATCAGTAGTGCATGACTGGTCAGTAGTGTGGGGCCTCTGCTCTTGGACCAGTCGGTAGGTCCATGCACTTTCAAATACTGTGTGGTGCACAAACATGACATTGCTTCAGATGGTCCAGCCCTGGGCACCTGTACGCGCTTAGTACATGAGTTCAGTGCAGGTTATTAAAAGGACTAATGGGATTCTGCTCCCTGCCCAGAGATGTTTTAGGGACTTCACATTCCAATACTGAAGCTCATGAGGATTTAGGAAGAATTCTTGTCATGTATCAGACATAGTGATCTGTGATTTTTCTTTCCCCTGCCTTCTATTTTTCTTCCTTTTTCTTTTTTTCTTTTTTTGGGGGGGAGGTTTTTTGAGCCACACTCAGTGATGCTCAGGGGTTACTCCTGACTGAACACTCACTTCAGGTAGTACTTAGGGGAACATATGGGGATGCTGGGATCGAACCTGGGCTGGCTGCATGCAAGGCAGATGCCCTACCTGCTGTAGTATTGCTCCAGGTCCCTGCCTTCTTTCTTATACTTAGCATCTTATCATCCCTATTTTCTTTTTTTTTTCTCTTTTTTTGCTTTTTGGGTCATACCCGGCAGTGTACAGGGGTTACTCCTGGCTCTGCACTCAGAAATTACCCCTGGCGGTGCTCAGGGGACCATATGGGATGCTGGGAATCAAACCCGGGTCGGCCGCGTGCAAGACAAATGCCCTACCCGCTGTGCTATCGCTCCAGCCTCTTATCATCCCTATTTTCAAGGTGGGGAAAAGATTTGTCTGAACAATTTGCTTCAGCAAGACTTGATCATTAGGTCTGAGGCCCCTATGTCCACAAGTCTGACTCTTAGATCACTCCGTCCTCAGGAGGCGAATGGGCTCATCCCGCCACTCAGGGCTGAACACAAAACCAGCTGTGCTGCCCAGATGCCATCACCGGGCATTCCCACGTGAGGGGGTAGTTCTTGGGTAAGAGCAGACCTGCTGCCTAGTCCTTGGGGCGCTGCAGGTATTAGGGGCTTTGCAGTGGTTCATTTCATCCGGCACTTGGCATAACCGTCTCGTATTTTCCATTGTCATGGCTAATCCCAGCCCTGAGGAAGTGGAAGTCGAGCGGCATCCTCTGTCAGTAGGAAAGATATAATTACCTGTGGAAACAAAAATATTATGGAGAATTTAGAGTGGTCAAAAGTGGAACTTTGATGTCAGGACCAATATAAAGTTCCTCTTTATCCCTGTGTTGAAACAGTTGTTCTCTCAGAGTCACACTGCCGCCAGGCTTTGGCAGCCCCCCGCTTCCCTTTGGGCTCCTCTTGATCCCCATCTTCCCCTTCTGCCCCTCCCCCCATCTTTGCTGATGCGAACCCAGCTTTTAGCCCAGGTCTTAGCTCTTCCACTTGAAGTGGTGACAGGGTTTTGGCCACGTGGCTGGAAACTGCATGCCGGACGGGTGTCTCCCCCCAGACTGGCTGGTGGACCGGAGGCACTGCAACCTGAAATGGCAGAGTCTGGTGCGGACCATCCGCGAGAAGATCAACGCTGCCATCCAGGACATGCCAGAGAGCGAGGAGATCGCCCAGCTGCTCTCTGGATCCTGTGAGTGCTTTGGGGCTCCCTGACTGGCACCCCCTCTTTCCTGGAGCAGCAGTTACCAGCAGAGCTGCTCCCTTGGTTTTCAGGCTGAGCCCTCGAGAAAGTTCCACGCCAATGTATTGGTTCCCGGCTTTGTCCCAGGGAAAAGGGTCAGCTTGTCCGTAACAAAACGATAGCAAGTGGGAAAGGAAGTAAGAGGCAAACCAAGGCTGTGAGAAACAGTTCCTGCTGGCGGGGGGTCACCAAAGCCCCACCTGGGAGGGGTCAGCAGCCTTCTGTAGAGCATTGAGGGAAGGGGGAAGGAGGAGGTGCTGTGGTTTCCCGCCTCTCCTTAAATAGGGAAGGCTCTGCCCCCCCGAGCCACCTCCCCCGTCCTTGGGGGCGGCTCTCTGACATAAGGGTCTTGCCCCTGCATGAAAGTTTCTGAGTTCTGGATATACACTCATCCGCCCTTGCTTGGGTTCCTGACCCCACTCTTTCCACGGAAGGCCCCTCTTGGCTTCACTCCTTCCCCAGACCAGAGACTAAAGTAATGGAATGTAGATTTGGCAGGAGAGATAGTTGGTTTTGAGTTTTTCCTTTTTTTTTTTTTTTTTTTTTTTTTTTGCTTTTTGGGTCACACCTGGCGATGCACAGGGGTTACTCCTGGCTCTGCACTCAGGAATTACCCCTGGCTGTGCTCAGGGGACCATATGGGATGCTGGGATTTGAACCCGGGTCGACCGCATGCAAGGCAAATGCCCTACCCGCTGTGCTATCTCTCCAGTCCCGGTTTTGAGTTTTTCAATTAATTTAATTAATTTTAAATATTTTAAAAGTTCCTGGGCTACATCTGGCAATGCTCAGTGGTCACTCCTGTCTCTGAGCTCTCAGCACTCCTGACAGGCTCAGGGGGCCATATGGGATGCTGGGATTGAACCTGGGTCGGTCATGTGCAAGGCAAGCGCCCTATCTTTCTGGCCCCTCTTGAGTGTTTTATAGAAATCATCTAAGAATGGTAGAGACACCCCACAAAATATGTTTGTGGGCTTTTCTTCTGGGGATAGCTTTTGGGAACTGAATGGAGGAGGGTGGAGGAGAAGTTGGGGTACAGAGACCTGGTACAGAAGAGGAAATTCTGGGAAAGGAGAACACAAAGCAAAGGATGGGTCAGATAGCGCTAGAGGGGTCACACCCAGCAGTGCTCAGGGCTTACTCCTGGCTCTGCACTCAGGAATTACTCCTGGTGGGACTCGGGACTCTATGGGATGCCAGGGATGGAATCTTGGTGCAAGGCAAGTGTCCTGCTTACTATAAATTGCTCGGGCCCACACTACTTTGACTCTCTGTGTTTAGGGTGTAGATACTGATTGCTCCCCTCTTCCCCAATGCTGCAGGGCAGGGAGAGGGGAGGAGGGGAATGCAAGGGGGGACTGGCATGCTCACAGGCCTTCCTCCTCTTTCCTCCCAGACATTCACTACTTCCACTGCCTGCAGATCGTGGACCTGCTCAAAGGCACTGAAGCCTCCACCAAGAACATTTTTGGCCGGTATTCTTCCCAGCGCATGAAGGTGAGTGGGGGGTGATGGCAGCCCGTGCAGCGAGGAGGCATCCCGCCCGGCCTCGGCTTGCCCTGCGGCTGCCATGGAAACGCCGACCCAGAGCACTTCCTGAGCCTGCTCTCTGTCTCCATGGTTTCTGCCAAGCGTAGATCCTACCCCTGGGTTGGTTTCGGATCCGCTGCTCTAGGGTCACTCTTCGGCGCCACACTCCTGAAGTGGGTGGTCCAGCCAGAATTACAAGGAGGACAGAGGAATTTGGGTTTGGTGGGCGAGCCTCCCCTGGATGGGAATGGAACTGCAAGGGTGGCTGCTGAGCGCTTCTCTGCCTCACTTCCTGTTTCTGTTGTTTCCACCCAGGATTGGCAGGAGATTGTGACCCTGTACGAGAAGGACAATACCTACTTAGGTAAAGTGGCCCGGCCTGGGGGTCCTGTACCAGAGATAATGAAATTCTAGGTTGGAGGGGCTAGAGTGATAGCACAGCGGGTAGGGCATTTGCCTTGCACGCAGCCGACCCGGGTTCGAATCCCAGCTTCCCATATGGTCCCTTGAGCACCGCCAGGGATAATTCCTGAGTGCAGAGCCAGGAGTAACCCCTGTGCATTGCCGGGTGTGACCCAAAAAGCAAACAAACAAACAAACAAAATTCTAGGTTGGAGGTGCAGTCTGGACTCCGGGTGGGGAAGAAGTGGTTATAGATGTTTGCCAGGCTCCACCAGGAGTCTTGGGGGAAATGTCATGGGCTGGTTGTGGGCACTTGCCAGTCCAACCCCTTGGTGGCCTCTACCACTAACATCTTCACAGGATGCAATGAGGGACTCCCACCCCCTCCGTCCTCCTCCCATGGGGGGCGGCCAAGTATGAGATTCTGAGAGAGCTGGTTGTATTTGCTTTGTATTTTCTGATAGTATAAATAACAATGGCTAGTATTTGCCAAACACCTGATAAACGCAAGGGATTAGGCTTGGTTTTTTCTCTCTCTCTCTTTTTTTTTAATAAATTCTGTCGCTTAATCCTCACAACTATGCTCACCCGTGTTTTACAGATGACGGTGAATTAGGTTAAAAGACTCTTGAGGTCCTATAGCTAGGAAGGGGAAGAGCTGGGAGGCCCACCCGACGCTCCTGGCTGCTGACTGGGGGAGACTGCGGGGGTCCGGGGCCGTGCCTGTCTTACGGGGTGGGTGCATTTCCTGGGCCCTCCGCAGTGGAACTTTCCAGCCTCCTGGTGCGCAATGTCAACTACGAGATCCCCTCCCTGAAGAAGCAGATCGCCAAGTGCCAGCAGCTGCAGCAAGAATACAGCCGCAAGGAGGAGGAGGGCCAGGCGGGGGCCTCGGAGATGCGGGAGCAGTTCTACCACGCATGCAAGCAGTACGGAATCACGGTGAGCGCGGCGGGCGCGGCTTCCTGCTTGGCCGGGCCCCGTTGCTCACCTGGGTCCCGTTTTATGTTTGTTACCCTCCATGCCCCCCTTCTTCCCCAACTCCACCCCCGCCCTTTGTCTCAAGATATCTCTGGGTCCTGTGCAGGGGGACAATGTCCGGAGAGAGTTGCTGGCCCTGGTGAAGGACCTGCCCAGTCAGCTGGCGGAGATCGGGGCCGGGGCACAGGGCCTGGGGGAAGCCATCGACCTCTACCAGGCCTGCGTGGGCTTCGTGTGTGAGAGGTGAAGGGACCCTCGGCTTCTCTCGGGCAGTGGGAGGGCTGAGCTCTTTGCCCTGGTCCTCTCTTCTCTCTCGGTATTTTTCGCACATCGCGTTGGAGTTTTATCTTGCACACTTGAACCCCCAGGGCCCCAGGGCCGGAGCCATAGTACAGCGGGGAGGGTGTTTGCCTTGCACGCTGCTGACCCAGGTTCGATTCCCAGCATCACCTAGGGTCTCCTGAGCACCACCAAGAGTAATTCCTGAGTGTCACTGGGTGTGAATTGAAAAAAAAAAAAACAGCCCCTTAGGGTGTGTGGCCCAGCTACAGCCTTGTGCTGGCCTCACAAGTGGGCAGCCGGAGGGTCATTTGGGTGTTCCCTTCTCACCTCCCCTTCCCACCCCCTTTGTCGTGGTGATGCCTGAGGGCTGCACCCACTCAGCAGTGGGGAGCCACATGCTTTGTGCTGCCGCCAGGATAGCCTGGACACCCGGGGTGCCCCCGAGGGTGGAGCATGCAGCCCTGCGCCTGCAGGGCTGGCACCAGGCTCAACACCATGGGGGGATGTGTGCCCCCGCAGCCCTACAGAACAAGTGTTGCCAATGCTGCGGTTCGTGCAGACACGGGGCAACTGCACGGTATATGAGTGGAGGACGGGCTCGGAGCCCACAGTGGTGGAGCGGCCACACCTCGAGGAGCCTCCGGAGCAGGTGGAAGAAGACGCGGTAAGACAGCACAGTGGGTCGGCGCTTGCCTGGCACACAGCCGACCCAGGTTTGATCCCCGGCATCCCATATCATCCACCCATGCACCACCCATGCTTAGAAGTCATTCCTGAGCATTGCTGGGTGTGACCCCAAAAAAGGGAAGCAAAAACCACAACACATCGTGTAAGGCTCCAAGGAAGCTCCAAACCCCCACCCCAAGCCCCAGCCCCCCAGGCTCTACACTGTGGGGGAGAGAAAAGTGGGCTCACCGTGGTGGAAGGACTCAGGAGGGCACGCTTTCATTTCCCTGGCTTTGTTTTGGGGCTCACTGGTGGTGCTGAGGGCCACTCGTGCCATGCTGCTGGAGGGGAGAGGGGATGGTCTTCTGGTGGTGACAGAACCCGGGCCGCCCACACACAGCAGGTGTACCAGCCATGTCACCAGCCTGGCTTTTTAAGATTAATTTTGGGGGCTAGAGCTATAGCATAATGGCTTGCACACAGCCAACCCAGATTCAATTCCCATCATCACATATGGTCCCCCAAGCACCACCAGGAGTAATTCCTGAGCACAAGAGCCAGGAGTAACCCCTATGCATTGCCAGGTGTGACCCAAAAAGCAAATATATATATATATATATATATATATATATATATATATATATATATATATATAATTTTTGGTTTTCTGTTTTGGTGACCATACCCAGTGGTACTTGGGGACTACCAAGCCCTCACACAGCCAGGATAGGGGTCGAGCCCCAGGCCTTCCACATACCACTTGAGCCACATCTAACCCTTCTTGGCCTTTCAGAGACCAGAGCGTAGGTGAGTACTGAGGATGCTTGGCACACAGGCCGGCTGCCTTTCAGCAGAGAAGCCTTGGTGCTGGCAGGTGCCGGGAGATGGCATCACATTGCAGCAGCGTGAGGATGGCCCTGTCCGCCACCTGCCTTCCTCAGCTGGCGCTTCTTCCCCTTCTAGATTGACTGGGGCGACTTTGGAGTCCAGGTGGCTTCAGAGGGGGCAGACTCGGGCATCTCTGCCCAAGCTGCTGAAATCGACTGGGGCATCTCACTGGAATCCGACTCAAAGGTTAGGATGCTCTGGGCGCACTGTTGCTGCACTGGGGAGAGGACAAGCAGGTAGGGGTGTAAGGTCCCGGCTCTCAAGCCAAAGATTGGGGTTGGGGGGGAATTTCCAAAGTGATGTTTTCAGGATTTTGGTTTTCTTTCTGTCCCTCCCTCCCTCCCTCCCTCCCTTCTTTCCTTCCTTCCTTCCTTCCTTCTTTCCTTCCTTCCTTCCTTCCTTCCTTCCTTCCTTCCTTCCTTCCTTCCTTCCTGTTTTCTTTTTTTCTTGCTTTTCTTTTCTCTTCCTTTCTTTTTCTCTTTCTTTCTTTCTTTCTTTCTTTCTTTCTTTCTTTCTTTCTTTCTTTCTTTCTTTCTCTCCTTTCCTTTACTTTTTTCTTTTTCTTTTCTTGCTTTTCTTTTTTTTTTTTCTCTTCCTTCCTTCCTTCCTGTTTTCTTTTTCTTTTCTTGCTTTTCTTTTCTCTTCCTTTCTTTTTTCTCTTTTTTCTTTCTTCCTTCCTTCCTGTTTTCTTTTTCTTTTCTTGCTTTTCTTTTCCTTTCTTTTTTCTCTTTTTTCTTCCTTCCTCCCTTTCTTTCTTTCTTTCTTTCTTTCTTTCTCTCATTCCTTCTTTCCTTCTTTCCTTTTTTCTTTTTCTTTCTTTTCTTGCTTTTCTTTTCCTTTATTTTTTCTCTTCCTTCCTTCCTTCCTTCCTTCCTTCCTTCCTTCCTTCCTTCCTTCCTTCCTTCCTTCCTTCCGTCCTTCCCTCCTGTTTTCTTTTTCTTTTCTTGCTTTTCTTTTCTCTTCCTTTCTTTTTTCTCTTCTTTCTTTCTTTCTTTCTTTCTTTCTTTCTTTCTTTCTTTCTTTCTTTCTTTCTTTCTCTCCTTCCTTCTTTCCTTCCTTCTTTTTTTCTTTTTCTTGCTTTTCTTTTCTCTTCCTTCCTTCCTTCCTTCCTTCCTTCCTTCCTTCCTTCCTTCCTTCCTTCCTTCCTTCCTTCCTTCCGTCCTTCCCTCCTGTTTTCTTTTTCTTTTCTTGCTTTTCTTTTCTCTTCCTTTCTTTTTTCTCTTCTTTCTTTCTTTCTTTCTTTCTTTCTTTCTTTCTTTCTTTCTTTCTCTCCTTCCTTCTTTCCTTCCTTCTTTTTTTCTTTTTCTTGCTTTTCTTTTCTCTTCCTTCCTTCCTTCCTTCCTTCCTTCCTTCCTTCCTTCCTTCCTTCCTTCCTTCCTTCCTTCCTTCCTTCCTTCCTTCCTTCCTTCCTTCCTTCCCTCCCTCCTGCCTTCCTGCCTTCCTGCCTTCCTGCCTTCCTGTCTTCCTGCCTTCCTGCCTTCTCCTCATTTCCTTTCCTTTCCTTTCTTTCTTCCTGGCTCTGCACTCAGGGATCACCCCTGGCAGGGCTTAGGTGACCATATGATGTGCCAGGGCAAGTGCCCTGCTGTACTATCGCTCTGGCCCTTTTTCTCCTCATGTTTGGGCAAGGTTGTGGGGTATAAGTAGGAAGTCCCTGTGCCACAGAGGGCTGAGGGTGGCACAGACATGAGCCCACACTGCCGTCTTTTTTGCCACTTGTATCAGGGCTGCAAGTCACTGAAGTGGGCAGTGGGTGGACTTGCCAGGGAGGGCCTTGGATTCTTTGTGCTCCCTTGGCTGGTAACCTTCTCCCAACTCCACCGGGGTCTTTGCTCTCCACCCAGGAAACTGCGAGTGATGAGATCGACTGGGGAGATACGACCGCCACCGCCTCGCAGATCACCGTGCTGGAAGCAGGAACCCAGGGTAAGTGCACGATGACCCTGCCACCTCAGCTGACCGGGCGCCCCTTCCCAGTCCCAGAACAGCTGACACAAAGCAGAGATGAAGCTTCTCACAGCAGTCAACTCTTTTCTCAAAATCTTGATGAAAATGTGAAATTCTTAAAATCCAGTCTAGAAATGCTTAGCGGTTTGGCCACCGGCTGTGGGCCAGCAGCTCTGGCAGAGTGAGGGCCCTCCTTTCGCCCCGCCTGCAGAGAGGCTGTAGTGGTGCTCGGAGCCACTAGAGGGCAGTGCAGGATGACACTTCACCTCCCGAGGCCACCTCGGGCTGGGCAGACCCTCCCCGGCGGAGTGGCGGAGCTTCCCAGACTGGGATTGGCAGTCCTGTCTTGCAGGGCTGAGACATGTGGGCCAGGGTAAACCTCCCCCTTGGTTTGGGACAGAAAGTGACTGTAGGGTTAGAGCCATAGGACAGCGAGCAGGATATTCGCCTTGCATGTGGCGACCTGGGATTTTTGTTCATTTGTTTTGGGGCCACACCTGGTGGTGCTGAGGGGTCATTTATGGCTTTGCACTCGGGAATCATTCATGGTGGGCTGGGGGAGGGGCCCCAGAGATTGAGCCTGGGTCAGCTGTGAGCAAGGCAAGTGCCCTACCTGCTCTGGGCCCATTTTTTGGTTTGTTTTGTTTTCTGTTTGTTTGTTTTGGGGGCCACACTCAGTGATGCTCAGTGGTTACTCCTGGCTGTTCACTCAGGAATCACTCCTGGTGGGCTCCGGGGACCGAAGGGACCCCAGGGGATCGAACCCAGGTTGACTATGTGCAATGCAAGTGTCCTACCTGCTGTACCATCTCTTCTGTCCCAGACCTGATTTTATTTTATTTTATTATTTTTTTTTTTAGTTTATTTTTAATTAGAGAGTCATCGTGAGGGTACAGTTACAGATCCATACATCTTTGTGCTCATGTTTCCCCCATACAAAGTTCGATAACACATCCCTCCACCAGTGCCCATTCTCCACCACCAGTAAACCCAACATCCCTCCCACCCTCCCCAGTCCCGTCTCCCCCCACCCCACCCTGCCACTATGGCAGGGAATTCCCTTTTGTTCTCTCTCTCTGATTAGGTGTTGTGGTTTGCAATAAAGGTGTTGAGTGGCCATTGTGTTCAGTCTCTAGTCTGTATTCGGCCCGCATCACCCTTCCCCCACATGACCTCCAACCACATTTTACTTGGTGGTCCCTTCCCTGAGTTACCCAGAATGAGAGACCAGCCTCCAAGCCATGGAAACAATCTCCTGGTACTTATTTCTACACTTCTTGGACGTTAGTCTTATAGTCTGTTATTCTATATTCCACAGATGAGTGCAATCTTTCTATGTCTGTCTCTCTCTTTCTGACTCATTTCACTTAGCATGATACTTTCCATGTTGATCCACTTATATGCAAATGTCATGACCTCATTTTTTCTAACAGCTGCATAGTATTCCATTGTATAGATGTACCAGAGTTTCTTCAACCAGTCATCTGTTCTAGGGCACTCGGGTTTTTTCCAGATTCTGGCTATTGTAAACAGTGCTGCGGTGAACATATAAGTGCATATGCCAGACCTGATTTTAATCCTCAGGATCTCATAGGGTCCCTCAGGCACTGCCAGGAGTGACTCAATTGAGTGCAAAGCCAGGAGTAACCCCTGAGTATAAGCAGATGGGGCCCTAAACTCCCCTGACCCACCACCAAAAAAGAAGAGAAAGTGACTTGAGTGCATCAACTCTGTGTCCTTACTAACACACTAGACTTCCAGGCCCAAGGGGCTTCTCCCATGCTTCACTTTCTTGCCTCTCCTGACAGCTCCGGAAGGTGTGGCGAGAGGCCCGGATGCTCTGACGCTTCTTGAATACCCGGAGACCCGGAATCAGTTCATTGATGAGCTCATGGAGGTACCTCCATCCTTCGGGAGAAGGGCGGGTGGCCTGGCTGGCAAAGGCAGCACCACCCAGATACCTCACCCCACCTTCCTGCTTGGGGGCATGCGGTGCCCTTTCCTTGTTCTGGAGCAGAGGCTTACCTGTCAGAACTCCCCCCCACCCCCACTCCCTCCCATGTCATTCAGCAGGTATTTATCACACGACTCCTGATTTCCTGGCACTCTCTCCTGTGCCAGAGATTGAGCCGGGAATAAGACACAGACCTTGACCTCAGGAAGCTGATACTCTAATGAGAAAGGAAACCAAGAAACCAGACAAATAGCAAATGCAGCATATTCGGTATTAACCTAAGTGCCCCAGAGCAGAAGGAAGCCGGGGAGGGAGGGAAGGTGTTTGGGACGGGCTTCCATGTGCAGAGACTGGCAGGCACAGAGCAAGCCAGCCATGTGGTATCAGCCAACAGAGAGAGTATGCCCCGCACATCCTCCTGAGGAGACAGGGCAGCCTCGGGCTATGGAGGAATGAGGAGGTCCAGCATCAAATAAGGCTGGACATGGCACGGGGTTTCAGGAGGGGAGAGTGGGGGCTATTGCCAACTCTCGATTTAGAGCAGGGAAAGTGTTCAGAGGAAAGCAGCCCTCCCCAGCCCACTCTGACCCCCACCTCTTCTGTTGCGAGCAATCCGAGGACTTGGCTCCCAAGTCCGGCTTCCTGTTTGACCCAGTCCCTTGTCTGTCCTCAGCTGGAGATCTTCCTGTCCCAGAGAGCTGTGGAGATGAGCGAGGAGGCCGACATCCTGTCCGTGAGCCAGTTCCAGCTGGCTCCTGCCGTTCTGCAGGGCCAGACCAAGGTGAAGATGGTTGCCATGGTGTCAGTGCTCCAGGATCTGATTGGCCGACTGACCAACCTCCGGATGCAGCACCTGTTCATGATCCTGGCCTCCCCCAGGTCCGTTCTACTTTTGATGGGCTCTTTTAGTCTGAAACCGCACCAGTGCTCAGAGGCTTGCTCCCAATGATGCTTGGTGGGACCGTACAGCATCAGGGATGGAAAGCAGACCTCCTGCATGCACAGTGTATGCGCCGTCACCCTGGCCTAGGACTCAGCCCGATTCTTCTTCTGTTCCTCTTCTCTCTGTCTCCTCATTCCTGCTCCCTTGGAGCCCCGCCCCACTGCCCCAGTGGGGAACAGCAGGTCCTTTTGGGGGGACAAGCTGGGTAGCTCTTTTTTTTTTTTGCTTTTTGGGTCATACCCGGAGATGCTTAGGGGTTACTTTTGGCGTTGCGCTCAGCAATTACTCCTGGTGGTGCTCAGGGGACCATATGGGATGCTGGGAATTGAACCTGGGCCGGCTGCATGCAAGGCATATGCACAGCCCACTGTGCTGTCGCTCCAGCCCCAAGCTGGGGTGGCTTTGATGGCTACACACAGAGCCTCTTTTGCTGGTAGGCTCTGCGAACCCAGGGTGGCTAGAATTTCTCACTGAGAATGACAGAAGGCCACAGGGGCGGAGGGGCCCTGTCGAGGCTGGGGGTCCCGAGAGGGCAGAGCTGCACCCTGCTGACCAGGTTGCCCCACCCAGGTATGTGGACCGAGTGACGGAACTCCTGCAGCAGAAGCTGAAGCAGTCACAGCTACTGGCGCTGAAGAAAGAGCTGATGGTGCAGAAGCAGCAGGAGGCCCTGCAGGAACAGGCCGCCCTGGAGCCCAGGCTCGACCTGCTGCTGGAGAAAACCAAGGAGCTGCAGAGATTGGTGAGCCAGGCGGGGTGGGGGTGCAGGCAGGCAGAGAGGGACCCCTCGTCTCCCCGCTCCACCACCCTGCTCACTCGCCTGCCATCTTTCAGATTGAAGCCGACATCTCCAAGAGGTACAACGGGCGCCCAGTGAACCTGATGGGGACCACCGTGTGACGCCCTCGGCCTCCTTCGTGGCTGCCTGCTCGGTCTCCAGGAAGGGGGTGAACAAGGCGGGCGTGCAGAGTCGGCGGCTGGCGGACAGAGGGCCACATGCAGGAGCCCCAAGGCCCTGGAACCTGCCCACTCGAGGCTGCAGCCTCTGCGCCTTCTTGTGGGCAAGTTTGTCTGAATAAAGGAGGAAGAGACTCGGCTCCCCTGCCCCTGGCTGCTGCTTCTACAGGCCTGGAGTCAAGGCTCCAGGCAGTGTCTGTGAGGTTCTCCATCCCTGTGGGCTCCCCGGGCCTGGCCCAGGGTCTGGCCCTCGACGGGGAGGCCTCCAGCTTAGTGTCGGCCAATGGCTGTACTGGTTGGGGGGTGGTGGGTAGCTGGATGGCCTGGGCCTGTTCTCTCCTTGGCCACCCGAGAAGGTCCAGGCCACCCTACTCAGGCCAAAGGCACGAGGGCTGCAGTGAAGTGGCAGCTGCAGTGGGGGGGGCAGGGCGCAGAGCCGTTGTCCTCCTTTTAATCAGAGCTCACCTCCAGGCCCAGGGAAACGCGGCTCCGGGAGGAAGGGGCCGATAAACGAGGTGGAGACGGCAGTCATCACCTCCACTCACGGCCCATCCGCTTCCCACCCTGCAGCCGCCCGCGCTCTGATTGGGTGGAGCCCAGCCCCGGATAGCACCCCTCTCCCCAGCCACCTCCCCATCCCCGTTTCCCAGGAAGGGCAGGGGTTGGGGGTGGCCGGCAATTCGATTTTAATTTCATAGCAGAGCAGTTGATTCATGGCTCTTTGTCGCTGGCGTTGACTCCCGTAATGACTTTCCATCAAAATGAAAAGTGGAGTGACACCACTCATTATTCCTGCTGCTTGTTATCTCAGTTCTGGGGAGGGCCGCCCCCTCCCTGCTGCCTTTCAGCCGTCCTGGACAGTGAGTGATGGCCCCTATTAATCACCGACCCCGCGGACTCCGGCGGACACACGCTTTCCAAAGGAGAGGGAGATAAGGCAGCATGAACTGCTCGGAGCCGCTCCTATCAATTAATGTCAGCCCATCGCTTCCCCCCAGTCTCTGCCTGGTCACCTTTTTGGGGGACCAGGGGCTGAAAGTCTAGGGACCGAAGGGAGAGGGCTGGTGTGGACAGGTGAGGTGGACCATCCTCAGAAAAGCAGGTGTGCCCCGCCCTCGGCAGCGACCCTGCAACCCGGCTGCCGCTCCTGGTCCTGTTTTCCTCCTGTCCCCCCCATTCAGTTGCTGGTGAACCCAGCCAGCCCCATCTTGCCTCACAGCAGCTCCCCAAGCTGGTGCCACTTTGCCCATGCCCGTGCCCTTCCTCCAATCGCAGCGGCCACACAGACACTTCCTCACGCCTGCAGAGCTTTAGGGAGAAAGGCCATGGGATCGTGTGCCCAGGGCAGGCTGGGATTGGATCCCCAGAGCTCTCCTGCCCCTGCAGGGAGCAGCTCACCTGTCCCCGCTGCCCTTTCGGGCCACAGGGAGCAAGTGTGCTGAGAGGCCTGCACCTCCACGCACGAGGAGTGGACACCTTGGTAGGTGACGTGGTTAAGGGGAGTGCGACAACTCTGCTGCTTACCTGATGGGGTGAAGGCCTCCCCTGATTCCTAGGTGGCTCTAAGTGGTTTCTTGGATTATTTATTTTTTTCCTATGCTGGGGATCGAACCTAGTACCTCACACATGCAGGGCGAGTGCTTGATCGCTGAGCCATCGCCGGCCCCTTGGTTTCTCCCGGGCCTTCAGCCCGTATCAGCGGTTTGTTCCCCAGAGCCTGTGCCCCGTGTGCCCTCCACCCTGACGAACCGGGGTCTCCCTGACGAAGAGGAGGCATCACCCCTCGGGGCGCTGCTTTGTCCTCCATGTCCGCCTGGGTGGGCTCTCTGCATCGACGTTCCTGCCCATTTTTCTCAGCATTGCCCCGGAGGTGGTTATGACGAGCAGATGAGTGAGGAGTCGGATCCCTTGGCTCAGCGCCCGGCCCGCAGTCAGAGCTCACTGGACAAGCGGGACCGCTGGTTTGACTGGCGAAGTGTCGCCGAAGACTCCCCGTGTGGCTCAACGTGCTTGCTCGAACGCGAGAGCCGAGCTTATGGAGCTTGAAAACTGAGTTCTGAGCATTCCGGTTTCCAGAGTCGCCGAGAAACAAGTGTTCAGGGAGAGCGAGGAGGGGGACCAAGAATCTTTCAGCTTCACCAGTAGCTTCATGCCACCTTTTGGCAGTGAAGAGCCAAAATGCTTCGTAACAAGAGTGGCCAGAGCTCCCCTCCCCCACTGAACTCAGCCGCTGCCCACACCTCACACAGACTTATGGCTCGCCCCCCCCTTCCCACCTGTCCACTGAGGCTTCCGAAGTAGACTCGCCTGGCTGGCCCTGGCAGAGAAGCCCTTTGCACTGCCGCCTGCTGTGGCTGACCATGAGTGTGGCCATGTGAAGGGCTGATGGCCTGTCTAAATGTTGGCCACCCCAAAGCCTTGCTGCAGAGGTGTGGGGAGGGGTGGGGAGGGGTGGGGTCTTACCATCTGGAAGAGCTAGGTTCCCCCCGGCCTGTGGCTGATAGGGAGTTCTCTACTTCCTGATGACCAAATACCCTCATCCCCACCCCTAGAGAACGGCCTGTCTCAGAGCCCTGGCTGCAGCCAAAAACAGGAAGAGCCCAGGTCCGCGGGAGGAGGGCAGGGCTTCCAGGCGCGGGATCCTGCAGTCGGCTGGGGTGTGCCCGCTTTGTCTGTCCCATCTGCTTTCATTGGTCTCCCCTAGAAGCGCCAAGTCCCGTGGCTCTTCACGGCCTTTTTATGCACACCGGCTATCCAACACTCCTTTTATTTATTGATTTATTTACTTTTGTTTGGGGCCATACCCAGTGGTGCTCAGGGCTGACTCCTGGCTCGGCACTCAGGAATCACTCCTGGCGGGCCTGGGGGACCCTTTGGGGTGCTGGGGATTGAACCTGGGTCAGCCACATACAAGGCAAGTGCCCTGTGCTGTGCTCTGGGCCCGTAACACTCCTTTCAGCTGCTCCTTGCTTCCTCTCCCCTTCCCCCCACTCCTACCCCGACAACATACACACATGATCAGTCTAATGACCAGGTTAATGCGGGAGCCACATGCAGGTAGCCAATAGAGCAGGTAGCCTCCTTCTCTCGACCTGGACACCTGGTCAAATCCTGGCTGCCTGGGCAAGGCCTGAGCCCTCTCTGTGCCTCATTTCCTTCACTTGTCCAGTGAGGACGCAGCCCCTGCCACGGGCGCAGAGAGCTGCAGCGCACAGGGGAGCCCTCGTCTGTACAGGGTACAGTGAGATTCGGAAATCAGCTGTCACGAGGTGGAGGCCTGGGAATATTCTGAAGTCAGAGCGCGTTAGGGTCTTGATCCCATCTGTCCCGGATCCCAAACCCAGCCCAGCTGCCCACAGTGCCCTCCTCGCTGATGCTGTCAGCTCCGCTGCCATGTGCCATGCTGCTAAGGGGCTTTTCTGCCTTTGTCATTCCCTTGCTTAGAAACCCCAAACTTCCTTAACTCCCTGAATTCCCAGCGTCACAGTCCGGCCCTGGATTCTGGGACCCCACCCCCTTTCCAGCCCGGGTGCCCACCAGGACACCGAGCCCTCCTTGGTGCTCAAAGCTCCAGTCTCCTGTCCCCTCCCAGCCTTCCTGACCTAGCTGGGCTTGGCCCAGCATGATTGTGCGCATGCGCAGTCCCTTCCTCATCAGCACCACCCCAAAGCCACGTGTCAGATGCCCTTCAGGAACCTCTGCGGGCCATCACACCCCGGAGTTTGTGCCTCAAACTGGCCCATTTCTGTGGTCAGTGCTGGGGGGCACTCCCGGCGGTTCCCAGAGGACCACTTAGTGCCAAGGGTTGAACCCAGGGCTCCCGCCTGCAAAAACACGAGCTCCGGCCCCGTGAGCTGGCTCCCGGCTGGCTCCGGAATCTCAGACTTCTCAACATCAATTGTCCTAATGATCTCCCAAATGACTCCAGGCACTAAAATACGATCCTGTGGCTCACAGAATTAGCAAAAAAAGAAGAGTCTCACAGAGCTCTAGATATCGGGGAAGAAAACTGCTGAAGGAAGCTTTTCAAATGAACACATAGATTAACATCCCTTCTGCCTGCTCTCCATGAGTGCAGCCACGCTGAGGATCTGGGCCGCATCCCTCCTCCCCTGTCCCGTGGAAGGTTCTTCTGGGGGTAGGGGGAGAGGGGCAGCACCCCAGCCTCCTAGAGAGTGCCTCGCCCTTCAACCCAGGCTTGTGGATGAAGCAGCGGGTCAGCCCCACTTCCTGAAAGCTGCCCAGAGGCGGGTCTCTGAACAGCCCAGGGGATCTGGCTCCAAGGAGCAGCTTCCAGGCTGGCGCCTGGCTGGCACATCCCAAGCCCAGCAGGAGAGCATCAGGCCTGCTCCAGGGCCCGTGTGCCCGCAGCCCGCAGATGCCGCTGACCTCCAGATGCCCTTCCTCTCAGGTGGCAGGCAGAGCGAGCTGAGGAAACTGGCCCTGCGTCAACTCTTCCTCGTCTCGCCGCCACCCTCCTCCTCTCTCGCCTTCTCTGGACTTCAAAAGAAAACCAGTTGGAATATTTAAACTTCTCCTATGTGTCTAATAAAAAGTTCTGCACTATTTAACGCCCCAGCTATCCATTACTGTCGGGAGCTGCCCTCTCCCTCCCGGCCTGCCCCTCCCTCCCTCTCCCCAAACCACACGCAGCAGAGCCATTTGTCAAAGCGGTGCAGCCGGGGCTGCGCTTGGCTGTGTCTGAAAGGACAAGCCGCCCCACGGGGAAGGTGGGAATGAATAAGGGGCTATGCAAATTGCTGCTTAATCTGCAGAGAAACACCCAGGCTTTGGGGAGACGCTCATTACTTCTTTTAACTGTGATTAACGGGCAAATTAAACCCAAGCCCTTAACTCTCTCCTGGCAGAGGACTTGAACGCAGAGCCCAGGGCTGGGGAGGGTGGAGGGAGGAGCTTCCTGAAGCTGCAGCTCAAAACAGGGAGAGGCCAGCTGCGGGAGCCGGAGGGCCCTTTAACTGACCTTCAGTGTCATGGTAGGTGGGAGGGGACTCTGGCAAAATAAGGGGGTGCAGACACCACTCCCCTAAATATGTGGAGAAGAGCGGCAGACCCTCTTTGGGGGATTCCATTCAGCCTCGGGGGAAAAAAGAACAAGGCCCTGAATTTGCTAACCTCCTTTTCACCCACAAAATAATGCACTGTAGCACTGTCTTCCCATTGCTCATCAATTTGCTCAAGCTGGCACCAGTAACGTCTCCTTTGTGAGACTTGTGGTTGCTGTTTTTAGCATATTGAATACGCCACAGGTAGCTTGCCAGGCTCTGCCGTGCGGGAGGGATACTCTCAGTAGCTTGCCGGGCTCTCTGAGAGGGACGGAGGAATTGAACCGGGTCGGCCGCATGCAAGGCAAACTCCCTACTCGCTGTGCTATCGCTCCAACCCCAATAACAATAATAATAATATAATAATAATAATAAAAATAAAATTCTTACACCTCACCTACCAGAACTTGCTGAGGGTTTCAGCCACAGACTGTCTCAAATCAGATCAACCTCAAAGGGGGCTGGGAAGGCGGGTCCTAGGAACCACTGCACAGTCAGCCCCCAGACCAACCTTGAGGCCTCGCAGCCCAGGGGAGCACAGGCAGGGGCAAGGGAGCAGGAGGTGAGAGCTGGGGGTGTCCAGGGCAGTGGAGACCCTGGGCAGTCTTGTCTCTGGTTGCCAAGGTACATGTAGCCTGCACAGTCTAAGGCACAAATCAGAAGGACTCAAACTCCAAACTCAGGCTCCTCCCGCCAGCTGGAGAGATCTGAGCCGGGCAGGGGAGACCTCTTAAAGGGCTGGAGTGCACCTTTAATGCTGACGGCTTGGGTCTGTTCCCCAGCACTGCATGGTCCCCCAGCAATAAGCCAGGAATAATCCTTGAGCACCAAGTTGGGAGTAGCCCCTGAGTACCACTGGATATGGTCCCCAAGCCCCAACCAAAAAAGATAACTATCTGACCCAACTCATAACAAAACTCTTTTTTTTTTGTCTTTTTGGGTCACACCCACAAAGGCCCTTGCTGCTGAAGGAAGCAAGGAGTACTGAAGGAAGGTTACTGAGGGAAGTAACCAGGAGGGTTACTCCTGATTGCACTCAGGAATTTCTCCTGGAGGTGCTCAGGGGACCATACGGGATGCTGGAGATTGAACCCTAGTCGGTCGCAGGCAAGGCAAATGCCCTCCCCGCTGTGCTATCACTCCGTCCTTCATGACAGAATTCACCATTGAAAGGAGATGAGGGCTTCCAAGCAGTGCCCAGGGGGCTAAGGGACCACTCCCAGGAATAGCTCAATGGGTTCGACAGTTCAGTGCTCGGGCCCAGTGAGACAGTGCCATCTGGGTCCAGTGGTACTGGGAACTACCAAAACCAGCCCAGCAATATTTGGGGGCATCAGGGTCACACTCCGGGGGCCACGCAGTACCAATCTGACCAAAGCCCTGAGCTAGCTCCCCAGCCCTCAGCCGAGCATCTTCAAGCTCCATCACCCCTGCCTGGTTTGTGTGATTGTGCCACCCCGCAACCCCCTGGCCCTTCTGTTGGTCCCGTGAGCCCGCCGACACCTTCCAGTAGCAACAGGTGAGCGGCTCTCGGGAGAGAACCAGCAGGATTCACGCCCCGACCAGAAAAATCGGGGACAGCCGTCTGCAGCGCCTGCGGCTCAGGAGGGGGGCTGTGTGGAGATCTAGAAGGGGCTCCCCGGGAAGCGCACACCCCCCTGAGCCTGAGTGATTCGGAGGTGAGCGATGACAGGAAATGGTGACAGACTGTCCGTCAGCCTGACGGGCCCGAGGAGAGACAGGGCCCCGTATTTTATTTTGTCGCGGAGTCCATCAGTCGGTCTGTCATAGAAACCAAGCCTGACAGCTCACGCTGCAGCTCAACTCACTTCCCTTAACTCCCGCGGCCCAGCTCCACCATCTATTAAAACATCCCGGGCTGTCAGGGATATTAAAAGGCTCTGTCACTCCTTCTTAAAACAGTCATAAATACACTCTGGACATGAGCACTTGGGCAGGAGCCCTGGGCGGAGGGGCAGAGAGTGGAGCAGGGCTGCCTGCCTCACCGGACAGCCTCGGTGCCCGCCCTGGGCGGTCAGAGCCAGCCCCTGCCTTTGCTCTCCAAAGCAAGAGCCAGGGCCATCTCCGACACCTGCTGAGACCTGGCATTTTGCTACCACTGCCATTGAGCCTAGGACGGGGCCTTTGTCGGTACAGCCAAGTCTCGGCTGCTCTCAGCATCCTGGTGCTCCTAAGACTCTTCCTGTCTGCCGACCCGGCCACCTTTCAGGCCTCCTCCATCGTGCTTCCTCCATTGCGGGTCCCCTTCCGCCCTCCCTGGCCCCCACTACCTAGTAACCGGCTCACCCAGGCAAAAAAGAGTCTTAGTGGGGGACCAGAAGCTGGCTGGCCCTCACCCCTCACCAACCGCCTCGAGCTCCCCAGATTGATTGAGGACTCCGGACTCTGGTCAGCCCTGGATTCCAGCCTTTCTCCAAATGTAGAGATGACAAGTTTGGGGGTTTGTTTCTGGATCACAGCCAGCAGTATTCAGGGGTTACTCCAGGCTTGGTGCTCAGGGGACGATGTGGTGCCTGGAACTAGAGCCTGGGGCTCCCCCACTCCAGCCCTCTGCCTCATCTCCCTGGCCCCGGGATCACCCACCTTCCTGCCTGGGAACCTCTAGCTTCCACGCAGGGAGGTCCGTTCCTTCCACACCTCTGAGACAAACACGAGGGTCCTGGCATTTGCTGGGAGCGAGACCCTCATTTCAAGAGCGTCCTATTTGGGAGGGAGAACTTTTGGGCATCTGAGAGCCTGAGACCAGCCATGATCTTGTGGCTGGTTCTGACTCTGAGTTCCGGGTCTGCGGGCTGAGCTGAGTATTGACCAAATGCCTCCACCCTGCCTGGGGTCTGCTCTGTGCTGCAGGGTCAGTTCCCAGGCCCTGGACCTCTCAGAAGGACTACTCTGGTTTCTGCCCACTGGGGCACACTAGAGTGTCCTCCCGTCCAGCGTTTTCATTCAGCTCAAAATAATTCTCTCTCTCTCCCTCCCTCCCTCCCTCCTCCTACCCTCCCTCCCTCCCTCCTCCTACTCTCCCTCCCTCCCTCCCTCCCTCCCTTCCATCCTTCCTTCCTTCCTTCCTTCCTTCCTTCCTTCCTTCCTTCCTTCCTTCCTTCCTTCCTTCCTTCCTTCCTTCCTTCTTCTTTATTTTGTTCTTTCTTTTTTTCTTTCTTTCATTGCTTTTGGACCACCCCTGCTGTGCTCAGGACTTACCCCTGGCTCCACACTCAGAGATTACTCCTGGTGGGCTTGGGGGACCATATTGGGTGTTGGGGATCGAACCCAGGTCAGCCTTGTGCAAGACAAGCAAATTACCCACTGTACTATCCAGCCCTAGCTTAGAATGTTTTCAAATAGCAGATGGTAATTTTTCCAATGAAATACCTTCTCAGCACCTTTTTTCAAATACTTGGCCTCAACCATCACCACTGCTACTTTATTTTTTTTTTGGTAGGGGGGACACAGTGCTCAGGGATTACTCCTGGTTCTGTGCTCAGGGATCACTCCTGGTGGGACTTGGGGAAACATATGTGGTGCTGGGGATTGAACCAGGTAAGTTGTGTGCAGGGCTAGCACCGTCCCTGCTGTACTATCTCCATAACCCACTCTTACCCTTTCTTGCACCATTCTTTTTGTCTCTCTTTTGGGCCACAACCAGTGATATTCAGAGGTTACTGCTGGCTTTGTGCTTAGGAATCACACCTGACAGTGCTCAGGGGACTATATAGGATGTCAGGAATCGAACCTGGGTTGACCACATCAAGTGTCCTACCAACTGTACTATCTCTCTGGCCCCCTTTTCACCATTCTTTGTTAACCTTGTTCTCTCGGGCAACCCCCTAAGAACAGAAGGAGACCCTAGAATGGAGGAAGGAGGGAGAGAAGCTCCCACCCAAGTATAGGGAGCCTTGTGTGAGCCCCTGTAAGGGCACAGACAAGAGGGGACGTGCAGAGGAGGAGATGGGTTGGGGACACTCACAGGTTAATGACTCGGGGAAACTGGGTATGAGCAGAGGCTGGACAAGGCCCAGCAGCTGCTCACCAGCTGCTTCCATGTGGCCAATATGCCATCTAGTCCCAGATGGTCGGACCCTTCACCCCCAAAGGTCACAGGGCCAGCTGCAGGGCGGTGGGCAAAAGCTTCTGTGTCTTGGGAGCCCCCAGGCTGGATCTGCGACCCCCGTAGGCAAGATGTGGAGAGGAGACAAACCCTAGCGGACTTGCTCAGAGGGAAAGGAGCAGCCATCCCCTCTCTGCCGTCCCCCTGTGCCTCCCCCTGCCCCTCCCACCTGCTTCCACCTTCTCCCCAGTTTCCACCTGCCCTGCTTTCTCCCTCCCTCTTTTGCTCTCTTCACCCTCCCTCCAGCCCGCCGCATCTCCATGGCGATAAAAGGGGAGGGTGGGTGGGCTGTGGGCCCGGTATTTTTCAGGGGCCCCATAATAGCCCCTTTCTCTGCAGATGCTGCTGCTGCCTGTGGAACTAATCTCCCCCTGCCCGTCAGCTCACAAAGGGCCTTGCAAGCCCCTCCTGCAGCCCCCCTCCCCTTGCCCTCGCTGACCCGCAGCCTGTTTCCGGGGGCGCTTGCAGCCCTCCGGGGCCTGCAGCTGGGCCTCTCTCACGGGATCCTGCACACAGGCAGGGTCACCCCGGCTGACCTCCCCCGAGGACAGAGGTCAAGCCCTCTCTGGGGTCTCTGATGTGATTGGAAGGGAGGTGAAGCGGGAGGAGAGGGTGGGGGAGGAGGCCTCCTCTTTTAATGTAAAATTAAAAGACTCCCTTTGCCTTTTCTGTCTGGGCCTGTGACAGGCCAGGGTCGCTGGGGCTTAGGACCCTCTCTCTTCCCACTGGGCTGGATTCTTGGGGCAGTGGGTTTGGACCAAACCTGAGAGGTGGGGGCGGGGATCAGAATCATCATGGAGTTCTGGCAGAGAAAGAGGGAGAAAAGGGGGTGCAGAGTGGCAAGTCCTGCATAAGCGGGGGTTCGCCAGCGCTGGCAGGCTGCACTACCTGCCTGTGGACGCCAACCCCCACCGTGGGCCTTCAGAGGCTCATCCGCAAACACAGTTGTTCACATTCTAAGCGAGATTTTGATTCCGTGTAGAAGGGGTCTCTAGCCCAGACCCAACTCAAGGAAGGGCACTCTGAAAGTCCCAGCTACATCTGTATTTGACAGGAAGTTCTCAGGCTTCCAGAATCTTCTTTTTTTTTATTTTTATTTTTTTGGTTTTTGGGTCACACCCGGCGATGCACAGGGGTTACTCCTGGCTCTGCACTCAGGAATTACCCCTAGCGGTGCTCAGGGGACCATATGGGATGCTGGGATTAGAACCCGGGTCGGCCGCGTGCAAGGCAAACGCCCTACCTGCTGTGCTATTGCTCCAGCCCCTTCCAGAATCTTCTTAGCTCAGGCCAGGGCATCGCGCCCCCCCCCATGCCAAGACCTTTAGGGACGGAGAGGAAACTCTCCCAGGGAACATTGGAGGCAGCATAGCAGGGGAGAAGCCCTCGGGGAGTGTGTGGCCGGGAATCCACCCCTGCTCCCCCAGCTTCACGACTCCGCACACGGG
The DNA here is from genome assembly GCF_027595985.1 of Sorex araneus. Lineage (NCBI taxonomy): Eukaryota > Metazoa > Chordata > Mammalia > Eulipotyphla > Soricidae > Sorex > Sorex araneus. Next base: position 215,608,841 of record NC_073304.1, on the reverse strand, counting down.
GGTGCTCAGAAGAGAATCGGCCCCGGCGTGCCAGCTGGTCCTCAAATGTGAGAAAGGTTAGTTAGGGACGCTCAGGCTGGGTGTCCACACAGCTGCTTCCCCAGACCAGAGTTTATTTCAAATGGACCCCGCCTGTCCCTGTAAGGCTTCGCTCCTCCCTGTCATACAGCCTGTTCTGGTCGCTGGCAAAGAATAACACAAAATCACTTTCACGGGCTTGACTGATGAAAAACGCACATTTTACCAAGGTAGGCAGCAGCTCAGAGCAAAAGACACCAGCAGGGTCAGAAAGGGAGTTTCTGGTCCCAGACAGAGCCAGGCCCAGAGAAAGGGGCCCAGAAAGGTCGCCAGAGCTCTGGTGGAAGCGGCTGACAGCTCTCCAAAGCCACCCAATGGATTACAGGAATCATTTTGAGAGATAATTTAATGTTCTTCCCACGCGGCCTGGTTTGCTCCTGAAGGGGAAAATAAATAAATAAACATGCCCAACGAACCATCGGCACATGCTTTCTGGGACCCTCGCTGGGCAGTTTTTGTTTTGTTTTGTTTTGCTTTTGGGTCACACCTGACAATGCACAGGGGTTACTCCTGGCTCTGCACTCAGGAATTACTCCTGGCAGTACTCAAGGGACCAGATGGGATGCTGGGAATTGAACCCAGGTTGGCCGCGTGCAAGGCAAACGCCCTACCCGCTGTGCTATGGCTCCAGCCCCCTCCCTGGGCAGTTTTTAGCAGTGAGGTTATTAACAGAACTGTCCTGGCACCTCCCCACGTCCCATCAGCCCTGAAGGATGGACCTGGGCTCGGATTGCTGTTCCCAGGACTGCAAATGCTCCCAGCTAGCAAACTCACCCCAGCCCCCTCCCCAGCTGGGAGTCATGCCCCCACCCCCTCAGAAGAGAGCATCAGCCAGTTACCAGCAGGGAGGACTTGGAGGCTGGGGGTGTGAGAACTAGGGGCTATACCACAGGGCGAACTGAAAGTGAGAGCAGGAGGTGGCAGCAGACAGGTGCCACCCCTCTGGGCAGGCAGAGGGTGTAGGTGCCAGGGCTCACCGCCACTTGACCTGGTTTTTGGACCCATTCCCTTGCCTTCCGAGCCCTCCTTTTCTACACCTGTAAAATGGGATTTTGTTTTTTCTTGCAGGGATGGAGATGGAACCCGGGGCCGCCGCACACATTCCAGGCACGTGTTCTACCACAGAGACACATCCCTGGACTGCGATGGGAGATTTGTGATTGTTTGGGGTTTCAAGGTCACACCTGGTGGTGCTCAGGGGCTGCTCCTTGCTGTGTGCTCAGAGATCCTCCCCCAGCAGTGCTCGGGGGACCCCAGGATGCTGGAAACTAAGCCTGAGTCTCTCATAGCAGTGCTCCGGCCCTTTGAGCTCTCTCACCAGCCCTCGCTTGGGAATTTTTAAACTTTATTTTTCTCTTTGCCACTATTTTGTTTGGTTTTTTTGTTTGTTTTGTTTTGGGGCCATACTGGGTAGTGCTCAGGGTTACTTCTGGCTCTGTGCTCCGTGATCACTCCTATCAGGCCTCAGGGAACCATGTGTGGCACTCGGGAATGAACCCATGTTGGCTGATGTAAGGCAACTGCCCTACCCAAGGCACTATCTTCCTAGGCCATTTGCCACCTTTTTTTTTTGGAGGGATGCTCTCACGTGATGCTCAGGAGGATGGGACCCCACTATCCTCAGCCAATTGGACTGGAGGCTCAATGCAAGGGCCTGAGGCTATGGTGCTGCTTGGGCCTAGGTACCAGGGATTATCCTGGCCACCCAGGCAGTGCTTAGGTGAGCATGTGGTGCCAGGGTTAGAACCTGATTGGGTGCCAGCTAAGCATGTTCCCTAACCACTGAGCTATTTCCTGCCCCAACTCTGACGTGTGTAAGCATTTTGTAGCATGCCAGGCACTGCTAAAGGCTATCTTTTGGGGTGGGCTTGAGGGGGGAGCGTGGAGGGGATCTTTGGGCCATACCTGATGGTGCTCTCAGCCTCTGCACTCAGAAATTGCTCCCAGCAGGGAACCATGTGGTAACAGGGATTCAATTCTATTGACTGTGTGCAAGGCAACTGCCTTATCCCCTGTAGTATCTCTCTGACCCCCACATTATCTTATTCAACAAATATGCAAACTGAGAGTATGATCATCATTGAATCCCCATTAGTAGATAAGGAAATTCAGACTTTCCAAAATTCATAGGCTCCCCCACAGCTGGGAAGCAGAAATGCTGATATAGGCCCTAACTGTTAGGTCACCAGTGACAGTCATCTGTCCTCCCAGCAGGCAGGGTGGGGACTCATCCCAGGCAGTGAAAGGACTCTGTGGACTGCAGAAGAGGTAAGAGGTTGCTCGGGGGCTGGCACAGCATGTAGGGCACTTGCCCTGCAAGCAGCTGACCGGGGTTTGGTCCCCAGCACCCTATACGGTTCCCCCAGGCCCACCAGAAGTGAGTTCTGAGTGCAGAACCAGACATAAGCCTTGAGCACCACCAGGTGTGTCTCCTTCCCTCCCCAAGAAAAACTCAGCGAAGGTTTTCCCAGCTGAAGGCCGAAGAGAAAAAGCTGCAGAACAGAAAGCAGTGGCCCAAAGAACTAGGATAAGTGACCAGGCACCGCCTCCCAGAGGACTGAATGTATCCGCCAGTGGACCCCATCCCCGGCCCTCTCTTTAGAATGCTGTGGCGTCAATTGCATGAGGCAGTTGTGGCCAGATGGATTAAGAGGGGGATAACTGCCTGAGCTGCCCTGCCCCGCATCAAGGGTTTTGCTTTGGAGGCCTCACTTGGCAGTTGCTCAGAGCTTCTTCCTGCTGGCTCTGGGCTCAGGGGTCACTCCTGATAGTGATCAGGGGACAGTCCATGGCACCACACTCAGGTCGACTGCACGCAAGGCAAGTGCCTTGGTCTCTGTGGCCCAAGGACATTTTAAATTCTGATCTTGTGGGTTTTTTTTCCTGCATGAGCTCTAGTGCCCACCAACAGTCTTGGGAAGGGAGGGCCCAGGGAGAAACCCCCAGGAAGTTCACCACGGTGGGGAGTGGGTGAGTCTGGCGTGGGGCGTGGGGTGCAGGCTCGGGGCTCAGAGGCTAGAGCCAGGCCCTCCAGGCCTCTCCTAGTTCGCCCAGGTTTGCCAGCTGCTTGGTATTCTGCTCAGGCCCTGCCTCCTGCCTCCAGGCTCCCCTGCCGGAGGCCGCCTCCCCCAGCCAGCCTGCCCATGCATTATCCTCGCAAGATTGAGGACCTAATGGAGGCGATCAGCATTGGGTGGGGGGCGGGGGCACGGCTCCATTCGGGCTGGGGAAGGAGGGCGGAGCAGAGCTAGTAGGCTCTTTTGCCCACCCTAAGGTTGGGGTTCTCTTGTAGGGATTCCTGGAACCGAGGAGGAGGGGCTCCTGGTGCCCCTTCTGGGAAGGTTCTGGACTGCTTGGGTCCAAGACGGGACATCACTGCAACCCTCCTCTGCACAGAATATCCTCCACGTTGGGGTCCCTGCGGGGAGACCCCAGCCACCAGCAGCTCTCCGGCAGGCCCTTTCTGCTGGCTCTGGGGAGGCCCCTCCCAGCCGGCCCTCCCCCTTCCGCTGACTGCCAGCTGGCCAGCGCCTGAGCCACTGCCCATTGTTCCCCTGCAGGAGGTGGGGAGGTGAGGGGCTGAGCCTGCCCCCCAGGTCAGGAGCACAGGGCAGCTCCTCCCCTCCCCAGGCTTCAAAGGCTCAGCGAGAGAGACTAACCCTGGCCAGTGTGGGGCCTCCCCTCTGGGAGCAGGGAAGGGGGCAGCTGCCCCCCAAGCGGCATTCAGCTGATCCCTGGGAGTGAGCAGAGAGGGTGAGGAGGTGATGGTGGGCATATAGGAGGTCAGGCGAGGGAGGGCCCCGGGCAGAGGCCTGGGAAAAGCCTGAGAGTGCGAGAGATGCAGCAAAAGTAACTGCGATTGTGGAACAAAACCGGCCACCGAGAACTGCAGCGGCGTCTTTGAACATGCACAGTCGGGGCACCCCTGATCCCCCAGCAGCCTGTGGTCCCGGCTCAGAGAGGTGGAGACACTTTCCCAGGCCCACCCAGGAAGTCTCTGGACAGGATTTGGAGCTCTGTGGCCTCGGAAACCCGCCCGTTTGATCGTTGTTCTAACAGGCAGGGGGAGGGACCGAGAGGGCCGGGTGCCGGACTCTCAAACACGCAGGCTTCATACATCTTCACAACCTGGGCGGGTGGGGGAAGGCGTGTAAGTTTCAGATGTGTCTCATATATATGTGTTTGTTTTTTGTGGGGAGGATTTGGGGGTCACACCCAGTGGTACTCAGGAGTCAATCCTGGCAGGGCTCACGGGACTATATGGGATGCCGGAGATCGAACCCAGGCTGGCTGCATGCAGGGCAGATGCCCTCCCCGCTGGACTATGGTCACTCCATCCCCTCATCTGTGTGTTTGAAGCAGGGCTCCCCCTCTGAGCTACTTCCTTGATCCCAGATCTGTGTCTCTTGCCCGAAAGAACATTGAAGGGGAGGCCAGGGAAGGAGCCCTGCACAAGTTCCCCCCACTTCTTTCCAGTCTGTCTCCTCCTTATAAGCATCTTCTCTCCCCGGGCTCACATTCTCTGCTCTACCATCTGCTTCCTTGGTGCCCATCTTGCTTCCTTGGGGATGGGCGGGTCCAGCACGATCCCCCTCCCCCCCACCCCAGGTGCTGTAATTTGAGGGGCCGCCCAGCTGGAATGGGCCCAGGGCCTCCACAGGCTGCCCTTCCACCACTGGAGCTGACTGCCCTCTGCCCTCTGCCCTCTCCTGCCATTAACCCTGTCACCTGCCGGACATCAGCCCCCGGGCCAGTCTGTCATCCGTGGCCAAAGATGGATGGGGGGCGGCTGGGAAGCATAAGCGGCGACCCCTTAATGAGATCTGTGGGGGGAGGGCCGAGATCTCTGGGGCAGCGGGGGTGGGAGCACATTGGTAATAATGGCCCTTGTGGACTGTGACCCATTTTCTTTTCATGGAGTGGGGGGGCCGTGGGATGAGGAGATACAGGACTGATTTGGGGGGGTGCACAGGATTCTTTCCCCATCTCCCTGTGTCCTCCATCTTCTCCCAGACAGCCCTCGCCTGCCTCAGTCTGCAAATCAGACTGGAACGGGGAGAAGTGGACAGGGCAGGGGCTGGGAAAAAGCTGACCCCTTCCCGCCGCTCATTCCTTCTCCTTGGCACTGTGACCTGGTTTGTGGGGAAGAAACGCAGACAAAGAGTCTCTGGTGGGAGCCTGGAGTCAAGCTGCCAGGCTGGGGCGCCCCAGGGTAGTCCCGGGCGACTAGCCACATACAGAGAACTGGGGGGAGGGAGCCAGGGGGGGTGCCTGTGGAGTGGGGTGCATCTTCAGATGCACACAGAAGGCACCCTTTTGAAGCAGGCAAAAGGGTGGGGTGCCGGAGGTGGGGTGAGCAAGAAATACTATTGGGTGAGCTCCTAGGTCCCCAGTAATTCATGGGGTTTAAGAAGAAAGAGACGCTGCGAAGAAGACTCCTGCCTTCTGTTTGTTGTACAGATGGGGAAACTGACACCTAGAGAGGGGAGGGGAGGAGACGCACCCCAGATCAGTAGCGGCGCCACCGCTACAACCGAGGGCGCCAGAAGATCAAGGTCCTCCCTGAGCACTCATCATACCCCCCCACACACTCCCACCCCCCCTCGCCCCCCCCATGGACACTTTCCCAGGAAGAAACGTAACAGCTGCGAAAACCATCATTCCCGGGCTTGTCTGAAAGGGCTTGTTCTCTCTCCGCCCCTTGGCCACACACAGCGCATTCCCCAAGGGTGGAGGGAGGTTTGGGGGTGGACTTGGGGAAAGGGGCTGGGGGTACTCCTGCAATCCAGAGTGGGGGAACAGTTCGCTCCCGGAGGATGGGAAGGAGGTCGATGGGAAAGAGGACTCCTTCGACTTGGGGTTCTAGAAGGGTGAGGAGCAGCAGCGACCTGTTCCCAGACAGGCGGGTGGCAGGAGCCGTGGGGGCTGCTGGGGCATCTGCCCTCGCTGACTCTGCTTCCCTCCCAGCTGTAGGGGGCGCAGCTGAACAGGACTGATGGGGGTGCCACAAGGAAGCTGGGGATCAGCTTCCGGTTTGCTGTATGACTCTCGGCAATGCTTTAACTCTGTCTGGCCTCGCGGCCCCCTCTTTAATTCTTTTTTTTTTTTTTTGGGTCACATCCGGCGATGAACAGGGGTCACTCCTGGCTCTGTACTCAGGAATTACCCCTGGCGCTGCTCAGGGGACCATATGGGATGCTGGGAATCGAACCCGGGTCGGCCGCATGCAAGGCAAACGCCCTACCCACTGTGCTATCACTCCAGCCCCTCCTCTTTAATTCTTTTTTTTTTCATGCCCCCGCCCCGCCCCCCATCCCCCGTCCTCTTTGTTGGTGTCTCAATGGCCAGGGGTCCCAGATTTAGCAGCGGCGCTCTCACACATGGCTGTGGCACTTCGCTGCAGTGTGTCGGAGGTCACACCCTTTGTTGTGTGTTGCCAGGGGTCACCAATGGCAGCGCTGCCAGGCTCTGTGGGGCGGTGCCAGCCTCCAGCTTTTGCAGCCTCATGCTTGCAAAGCAGATGCTTGGCCGCTGAACTGTTCCCAGGTTGCGTGCTGCATCTTTTATTATTTGAGGGGAGGGACTTCCCAAGCAAAGTTCAGGGGTCTGCGGGATAGTCCTGGTGACCCTTGGTCAACCAGGCTCAACGCTTGGGTCTGGCCATGTGATACAGCTCTAGCCTAGTGCTGCTGGGGGCCTCCGGGGCCCCATGGTCAGGGGCCACAGGGCTCTACCTGAAGGTGCTTAAGGGCCTCCAAGGACATGCCTGGCAGTGTTCTGGGGATCACGTGGTGCCAGGATCAAACTCAGGACCTTGAGCATGCAAGGATCATGCCTCTGACCCCAGAGCTAGTTTCATGTCTCATCTTCATGGTCCCCCAAGCACCGCCAGGAGTGATTTCCTGAGTGCAGAGCTAGGAGTAACCCCTGAGCATCACTGGGTCTGATCCAAAAAGACAAAAAAAAAAAAAAAAGAAAAAAAGAACTAGCGCTGTCACTGATGGAACTAGAGTGGCTTCAGGAGTGGCCAAACCCTGGTGCCTCTCCACTCTGCACGGGCTGATTTCTAGTCAGCAGTCTGGAATGAGCTTTCACAAGAGCATTTACACCATAGAAATAGGCAAATGTTGGGGCTGGGAAAATAGTACAGTGGGTAGGGCGCTTGCCTTGCACCCAGCCAACCCGGGTTCGATCCCCAGCACCCCATAGGGTCCGAGTACTGGCAGGAGTGATTTCCAGAGTGGAGAGCCAGGAGTAATCCCTGAGCATTGCCAGATGTGACCCAACCCTCCACCCCACAAAAAATAGGGAAATATTGCACATCAAGATTTTCTACCACCACATCCATGAGCCCCCACTGTTACAACTTTACTAGCGTGCCACTGACCTAAACTCAAACACGAAACCAAGAAAAGCAGTATTTCTTTAGCAGAAGTGGAAGTACACTCCCCCCAATGACCAGCAAACTTTGGCTAAATCCAGGGCTTAAAAAATGATTGTACCAGGGGCTGGAGCGATAGCACAGCGGGTAGGGCATTTGCCTTGCATGCGGCTGACCCGGGTTTGATCCCCAGAATCCCATATGGTCCCCTGAGTACTTCCAGGAGTAATTCCTGAGTGCATACCCAGGAGTATCGCCGGATGTGACCCCCCCAAAAAATGATTGTACCAGAAGGTTGGGATGGGCTCCCGCTCTACATTCTGCAAGTCTCAACAACAGGCCCCAAGAGATAATGCAGGAAGGAAAAGCAATAAAGAGGCTTGGACTTTACAACTGTACTTGGCTAACCAAGACTTGGCAGGAAACAACTCTCGTTGCTTCCCCCTGCCTTGTGGTGGCTTCTGGAGCCATCTTGAGCCTCCAGGTCACTCCCCGGGAGGCAGGAGGACGAGACTGCCATGGGGGCAGACATGTCGCCCTTCTCTTCTTCCGGCCTCACCTCCCCAATGCTGCCCCCTGACCTGAAGGGAAGTGATGTGATCTGTGGGTCCATGCAGGCAGAGAAAGGAGCAGAAGCCACCTGGGGGGAGTCGAGATGGCAGGAATGATGCCAGCCAGAGACCAAAGGAGGGTTCTCTTAGCTCCAAGCCACCCACCTTCTGTGAGTTTGCACTTCAGGACAGTTTCATGGAACGAGGCTCCTAAACAAGGGTTCAAATTATGTTCATTTATAATTTGGTCTTGGGCCAGAGTGATAATACAGCGAGTAGGGCTTTCGTCTTGAATGCAGCAGACCCGGGTTTGATTCCTAGTATCCCATATGGTCCTTCAAGCGCCACCAGGAGTAATCCTTGGGTGTAGAGCCAGGAGTATCCCCTGAGCTGTGTCCAGTGTGACCCAAACAGCCAATAAATAAATAAATATTTTTATTTTGGGGTCAGAGCTATCGTACGGCAAGTAGAACACTTGCCTTGCACATGACTGACCCAGGTTCGATCCCCAGCATCCCATATAACCCCTCAAGCTCACCAGGAGTGGTCCCTGAGTGCAGTGCCAGGAGTAAGCCCAGAGCACCTGTAGGTGTATCCCCCAAACCAAAAATAAAGTAAAATAAAACTTGGTCTTCTCTGGAGCCAGAGAGATAGTACAGAGGGTAAGGTGCTTGCCTTGTATGTTGCTCACTTGGGTTCGATCCCCAACATCCCATATGATCCCCCAAGCCCACCAGGAGTGATTCCTGAGAACAGAGCCAGGAGAAAACCCTGAACACCACCAGGTGTGTCCCAAAAAATAAGTAAATGAACAAATAAAATTGGGGAGGGCTAGAGCGATAGCACAGTGAGTAGGGTGTTTGCCTTGCACGCGGCTGACCCAGGTTCGGTTCCCAGTATCCCATATGGTCCTCTGGGCACCACCAGGAGTAATTCCTGAGTTCAGAGTCAGGAGTAACCCCTGTGCTTTGCCGAGTGTGACCCAAAAAGCAAAATAATAATAATAATAATAAAATCTGGTCTTTTGTAATTCCCAGATCGTTCTCCTTACATGTGAAATATGAATAACCAAATCCAACAAACAGGCAAAAATAACAACAAAACTATTTCCTAGCCTCTGTGACAACTCTGGTGGAAAGGGGAAAGGGGCAGGTTGGAAGAATGCATAGAGGGGTCTTCTGGGTGGTGGAGTGATGCTGAAACATTGGAGGTGGATGTAGTAAATTCTATACATGTATAGAGCTAAACCCACCAAGTTCTATAATACTGTAAACCAAGGGTCGTAGCGATAGTACAGCGGGCAGGGCATTTGCCTTGCACATGGCCAATTCAGGTTCGGCCCCCGGCATCCCATATGGTCCCCCGAGCACCTCCAGGAGTGATTCCTGAGTGCAGAGCCAGGACTAACCCCTGAGCATCGCTGGTGTGACCCAAAAGTAAATATATATATATATATATATATATATATATATATATATATATACTGTAAATTAATAAGTCTATTAAAAAGGAAAAAGTGAATATTTTTTGTCTTTGTACTGGAGAAAGGAGAGCATGGTCCCCACAACTGTAAGCCCCTGTAGTTTGCTTTGGAAGGGCTCACTCAATCAGTGAGTCTCCCCACTTTATTTGCTTAACTTCTGGGAAGAATACACAGCTCGACTTTCCCAAGCTTGCCTGTTCTTGGGGCTGAGAGATAGTACAGTGGGTAGGGCACTTTTCGATCTCCGGCACCCCATAGTCAAAGCTCAAAGCCAAGAGTCAGTAGGACTCAGGGGACTGTATGGGATGCCAGGGATTGAATCCAGGTTGGCCACATTCAAGGCTCCTACCCTTTGTACTAGCACTCGAATCCCTCTGGGTTTATTTATTTATGCCACAATATTTATCGCAGGGGGCTGGAGCAATAGCACAGTGGATAGGGCATTTGCCTTGCACAAGGCCAACCCGGGTTCAATTCCCATAATTCCATATGGTCCCCTGAGCATTGCCAGGAATAAGCCAGGAGGGAACCCTTGTGCATTGCCGGGTGTGACCCAAAAAAGAAAAAAAAACCCACAAAATTTCCCGCAGCATCTACTCTCTTGCAAGCTCTGCATTAGGAGCGCGGGAGACAGTGGTGAGCACAAAGGCTGTGACTCTTGGCCTTGTCAGGGAATCAGAATTAAACTAACAATGTTAGGGGCTGGAGCGACAGTACAGCGGGGAGGGTGTTTGCCTTGCATGTGGCTGACCCCGGTTCAATTCCCAGCACCCTATATGATTCCCTGAGCACTACCAGGAGCAATTTCTGAATATAGAGCCAGGAGTAACTCCTGAGCACTACTGGGTGTTGCCCCCAACAAAAAAATAAACAAATACTAAAAATGTTGTGGTGTGGGGAGAGAGGACATGGGGTTGGGGAAGTAAGAAAATGAGAGCAAGGCTATGACATAAGGAGAGTCCAAGATGGTTGGGTGGATTGGGACAAACCAGTGAAAACCCTGAGCTGATTAAGCCCCGGGGCCTTTCTGCTATTCTGAGTATCTTCCCAGAAGCCCTCTCTTCTCAATCCCATCCCACTGTGTGCCCCCCCCCACACACACACACACCACACCACACCACACACACTGGGCTCCCTGGAGCCCTGGGCAAGACAAAGAACTGCTGTTTGATCAGCTGAGCCCTAACAGGAGAGTGACGCCGGCTTCCCAAGGATGCCCTGTCTGCTGGAACTGGCTTTCACAGACGCTCTGCTGGATTATGGCTTCGCTGTCTCGCACCTTTTTACAATCCCTCCCGTGTCTGCCTTGGAGGAACTGGCTGGGCCCAACATCCCCTCAAGCTTTCTTATATAGGGCCCCGCTCTTTGCTCTCACTCATCTCTCTGGAATGGAGCAGGACGGGAACATGTGGGTTTCGGCGTATACGTGGGTTTCATCCTTCCAGGGACAGTGAAATGCAGGTCAGACTGAGATGGGAGCTGAGCGCTCTTCAGTCCAGACTGACCGTCCGAGCCTGCAAGGCCGCTGCCCTGCTCCCTGGCTGATGGACTGCCGGGCTGGGGTTGCTGAGGGCCGGTGGCAAGGATGAGCATGGGGTGTGGAGGGCGGGCAGGGCCAGACCAGGATCTACCAGTGTCTGCTCAGTAGCTCCTGGCAGGGAGGGGAGCAGGGAGGAGGCAGATGCTCAGGGCTCAGGGGAGGCAGAACCAGATGGGTCCACCCGGCTAAACCAATGAAGCCTTCCTGAGCAGATCAGAAGGAGCACCGGCGCCCATCCGCCCGCCCTGAGATCCCAAGGGGAGTGCCAGGCACTGGGTAGGAAGTCCTAGATCGTTGCTGGCTGGGGGGTGACCGTCTTGCCACCCCCAGCACAGGGTGTGTGTGTGGGGGAAGAGGGTGGTTTTGGCATTCCCTGGCAATTACCAGGCCTCCCCCCACCCCCTGCCTGCCAGGCTGCTGGTGTGCGGAGCCCAGCCTCCTCCCAAAGAGGCCTTGACAGGGGCTGGGAGTGGGGGGAAGGCCACCCGTGGCCTTGTGGGGGCTGAGGCACAAGCTCCTTCCTCAGCTGCCAGGGAAGAATTTAATTACCAATTAAAGCCCCCTCCATCTGTTTCGGGCCTGCCAGAGCGCTCTCTCTACCCTTTAATTACATCTCTGACAACAATTTAACTCAATTAGCTGGTAAACACAGCAGAATGCAGGCAACCCAGGGCACCCTCTTGTCCCTGCCATCTGTCCGTCTGTCTCATGCTTTTCCCTGCTCGCTCTCAGTCTGTCTGTCCTGCCGCGGCTTCACAGGGCTTACTCTGGCCACCCTCCAGTTCTGTCTTCTCTGGCTCCTCCTGTCTGTCTCCCGCCAGCTGCTTCTCTTCCCGGGGCTTGGTCACCCCAGATTCCTCTCCCATCTGTGTCTGTCCATCCCTACCTGCAGTCTGTCTATCCCTCTCCCCTTGATCCATCTCTTCCAACCTTCCCTCCTGGTTCCCCGAGTTCTCAGCCTCCTTTCCCTCCTGCAGTCCTCTTCCTTCTCCTCTGCCATCCTTCTGGATTTCAACAAACTCTCCTTTGTGGTTCCGTTCCTCGACCCTTTTCCATTGTCTATTGTCTCATCCACCGAGTTCCCAGCAGCAAGAGCGAGATGAGGGAAGGAGTCCCTATTTTGATTTCCTTGTTTTCTAGGCAGAGGCTAAGCACTTTATGTATAGTATTTTGCTGAGTCTTTACTGAAACCCTGAGAAGTCGTTATAATCATTCCCGTTGTACAAAAGGAACAACAGACACTCTGACAGCTGCCACGCACTCGAGGTCAGAGAGCTTCTGCTGATGAAACTCAATTCCACCCTGGGCTGTTCCCCAACTCCGAGGAAGAGAGGAGAACTTGTGAGGGGAGCAGCTTCGGGGGTACAACGAGGGTCTGTGGACTTGGGGAGAGCTCTATCTGCTGAAACAAGAAAAAAATTGGGGGGGGTCCCAGTTAACAGAGAAAATTACGAATAATTCCTGATATTTTTAACTTTCCTTTTTTGTTTGTTTTGGGAACCACATCCGGTGATGCTCAGGAGTTACTCCTGACTCTGCATTCAGGAATTACTCCTGGTAGTGCTCAGGAGGTCTCCTGGTTGGCCATGTGAAAGGCAAGAGCCTTACTTGCTGTACCGTCTGTGACTCCTAACCTTCCTATTTCTCCTGAACCTTTTAGTAGCGCATCTGCCACTATGCTGAATAAATTTCTTGGTTCCATGAGAAAGCTGAACAGTTTTAAGGGCCAGAGATAAGGTAGAATGTAGGCCTTGGGTACGTGATGCCCTGCTTTTGAACCCTGGCACTGCAATAAATAAAGAAATAAAATTTTCTAGGGTTCCAGGAGGAAGAAAGAAGAGAGAGAGATAGTGGCTCTAATTATCCAGGCCAGCCTCTTTGGGAATGAACGGGTAGGAGGGGGATGGGTAGTAGAGGGTAGCCTGATCCGTCTTGTGGACAGGTGGGGGTGTGATGGAGACCCCCGGGTCAGTCCGGTAGCCACCTGGCTACAGTTCAAGCAGACTCGGACCAGATAAAACTCATCTGCTGTCTTCCCTCGTGCATGCTTGGCGGACTAATCTTTCTTCCTGTGATTAAAACAGCCAAGAATTGGGGGAAGACGGCTCCAGAGAAGGGGAGTCTATTCTTCATCACTGTTTTCTCCCTTCCCTTGACTTGAAGATTTGCAGCACATCCTCTGGGGTTATTATCACCTGGGGCTCAGAGGAGACACAAGTCACTAGCACACATCTTGCCCCGACTCCCCCTTGCTGCTGTTTTAAGTAAAAGCGTGGGAGGTCCCAGAGAAATGCGGCAGCACAGGACAGCCACTCAGGAGGCAAGCATCAGTTAGAGTCAGTCGAGGTTGGGGGACTGCTTCATCACCTCGAATTTCCAACCTGACAGAACTAGGGTGTGAGAAACCGTACAGTGGGGAGCGCACTTGCCTGGCACGCAGCTGACCCGGGCTTGATCCCTGGCACCCCACAGGGACCCTCAAGCCCAGAGATCACTCTCCCAGCCAGGAGTGATCTCTGAACGCAGATCCAGGAGTCAGCCCTGAGCACAGCTGGGTGTGCCCCCGCCCCAAATTAAAAGCTCCATCCTGCCAACAGGTATGGAATGTTCTTGGCAGAGGCCACCAAGGGGCAGATGGGAGACCCGACAGAGGCAGAGAGGAGGCTCCTCGCTGGCTTCCAAAGCCTCTGACAAGCAGTGGGCAGTTTCTGTAAACACAATGGAGAAACGAGTCTCCTGGGTTGTTTTGTTTTGATAAACAAAAACATTATTACCGAAAATGCAAGAATTTAAGGGTCTCGAAAGGGTTATTTATCCCAGGGTTCATCCTAGTGCAAGAATTCTCATTACAGCTGCCTTGTCGATGTTCTTCTTTGAATACTTCCTCTGACAGAGAGCTCACTACCTCATGAGGTAGGCCCTTTCCATTTTTGGACTCTTTTAACATTTATTTTTATTTATTTATTTGGTTTTTGGTTTGGGGGCCACACCCTGGTGGTACTCAGGAATTACTTCTGGCTCTGCATTCAGGGACCACTCCTGGTGGTCTCAGGGTCATTGAGCCTGGGTCATCCATGTGCAAGGTCACACACCTTACCCACTGTCCTATTTATTTATTCATTAATTTTGGTTTGGGGGCTATATCTGGCTGTGCTCAGGAGTCACTCTTGGTGGAGCTCTGGGAAACACACGTGGTTCTGGGAATGGAAACTGAGTCAAGACAAGTGCCCTACCGACTGTACTATCTCTCTGGCCAATTTAACATTTGTAATATTTTTTTCTCATAGTAAATTTCCTTATAATTCTTGTCCTCTGTTCTGTTTTTACCTTGTGAAGTGTTAAGGGAATATGTTTTACAAAGTTAAGTAGAAAGCAGATGAGTGTGTGTGTGGAGAAAGAGAGAGAGAGAGAGAGAGAGAGAGAGAGAGAGAGAGAGAGAGAGAGAGAGAGAACCTAAAAGGAAAGGAACCCTTGGAAGCTTAAACATCCCTAATGGAAGGAGGAGGAAAAAAATCCCTAGTTCCCTATTGATTTTCAGCTCTTCCTCAAAGCTCCCATTGCAGAATCCTACTATCGTTTCTCTTTACACAACCACCACCTTTCTTTCTTTTCTCTCATCTTCCTTCCTTCCTTCCTTCCTTCCTTCCTTCCTTCCTTCCTTCCTTCCTTCCTTCCTTCCTTCCTTTTTTCCTTCCTTCCTTCCTTCCTTCCTTCCTTCCTTCCTTCCTTCCTTCCTTCCTTCCTTTCTTTCTTTCTTTCTTTCTTTCTTTCTTTCTTTCTTTCTTTCTTTCTTTCTTTCTTTCTTTCTTTCTTTCTTTCCTTCCTTCCTTGATTTTCATTTCCTTCTTTACTTTCTTTCTCCTTTGTTTTGGGATTGCACCTTGCAGTACTCTGAGCTTACTTATTAGGTCTCTCAAGGATCAGTCCCAGCACAGCTTAGGGGACTATATGGGGAGCTAACTGAACCCAGGGGCCAGATAGATAGGACAGTGAATAGGGCATCTGCTTTGCAGAGCCAAGAGTAACCCCTGATGCCTCTGGTGCAATTGAGGGAGGGTGTTTTCTGTTTGTTCAGTTAAAGAAGGTAGATTTTCAGGAGGGCCCTGAATGACCTCTTTTCTGAAAATGGGGTGGAAGACCAAATAAGTTTGGGAATTTCTGTCCAAGTCCAATGGGCACAGAACAGAGAAAGTCACCTCCCTTCCTCAGGATACTGTGTTTTATTTTATTTAAAATTTTAGGCCACACGTAAGGATGCTCAGGTTTACTACTGGCCCTGCACTTAGGGATCACTCTTGACAGTGCTCAGGGGATCATGTGAGATGCTGGTATTAAACCAGGGTTGGCCACATTCAAGGCAAGTGCATTACCTATGATACCATCTCTCTGGCCCCTGTATTTTATTTTTTAAATTAATTTATTATTATTTGTTTTGTTTCGTTTTGTCCTACACCCAGTGGTGTTCAGGGTTTACCACTGGCTCTGTGCTCAGGAGTCACTTCTGGTGAGCTCAGGCACCGTATAGAGTGCCAAGGATCTATTTTTTTAATTTTTTTTTATTTTTGCTTTTTGGGTCACACCTGGCAATGCACAGGGGTTAATCCTGGCTCTGCACTCAGGAATTAACCTGGCGGTGCTCAGGGGACCATATGGGATGCTGGGAATAGAACTCGGGTCGGCCACGTGCAAGGCAAACGCCCTACCCGCTGTGCTATCGCTCCAAGAGTGCCAAGGATCTAATCCAGATCAGCCACATGTGAACCAAGTGCCTTATCTGCTGTACTATCTCTCTAGCCCTGTATTTTATTTTGTCTTTTTTGGTTTTGGGTTCATACCCTGCTTGTGCTCAGGACTTACTCATGGCTCTGTGCTCAGGGATCACTCCTGGCAGGGCTCAGGGGACCATATGCGGTGCCAGGAATCGAACCCGGGTCGCTCTGCCTGCTGTACTATCTCTCAGGTCCCCAGGATACTGTATTTAAATTTGCATCTTATCTGGGGAGGTGCCAGGGGGTGGAACCGATATCCTCATGCATATGAGCTGTGCTTTACCGCAGAGCTACACCCCCAGGTCCCAAAGACTAGATTGTTTATTAATGTAATGCAAAAATCTATAAATTTTTATGGCAACTAAGGATCATAGAAGCTTTTTATAATATCAGCATTTTGAGGTTGCAGTTAACTAAACTTACTGTTTTGGGCATATGCCATCCGTAGGCGGTGACTTCCTTATCCCTACTGAGTCCATGCTTTTAGTGATAAATATAAAACATTATCATTTTGTTTTGTTTTGTGGCCACACCCCACAGTGCTCAGGGCTTACTCCTGGCTCTTGTGCTCAGGAATCACATCTGGCAGTGCTTGGGGGAACCATATGTAGTGCTGGGGGTTGAACCCAGGTTCAGCCATGTAAAAGGTAAGCGCTCTACCCCCCATACTATTTCTCTGGCCCTAATATATTATTTAACCCTTTAAAATTGTATCTCAGTTGAAGTTAACTGACACAGAGCATGTGTCATGTTTCACTGAGTTTGGTTTGAGTGAATGTTCCATTCCTACTGAGCTCTTAGATTCCCTGCTGGTCACCCCAAATATTCACCAGTGCTATATCACCCATAGTACTGCTGGCCCAATTCCCAATAAAGTGTTGAAGGAATTGTACCCCTCCTGAACAGACTTTTGAATGACTCAGCATCTAAAAGAGTCTCAGAGGCTACAGTTTCATTGAGTCTTTTTTTTTTTTTTTTGCTTCTTGGGTCACACCCAGCAATGCACAGGGTTTACTCCTGGCTCGTGCACTCAGGAATTAATCCTGGCAGTACTCGGGGACCATATGGGTGCTGGAATCAAACCCAGGTCGGCCATGTGCAAGGCAAACACTCTACCTGCTGTGCTATCGCTCCAGCCCCCAGGTAACTTTTCTTATATAAATTTCAGACTTAAAGAATATCAAAGCTCCTTCAAAGAACCCCGCCCCAGGGGAGCTGTCCTTCCCTCAGATTCATCTTCTGTTGACACTGAGTCCCATTTGCCTTACCCACTAGCCACATGTTTACAACAGCAGATTTTTCTGAGCTTTCTGAGAGAAAGTTGGAGACATAATGTCCCGATACCCCTAAATACTTCAGAAAGTATTTCTTAGGAACAAAGGCATCTCTTACATAAACAACCTCGGTGTAATTATCGAAGTCCAGAAAGATCACATTGCTGCAAGACTACCATATAATTCTCAGTTCAGATTCAAATTCCGCCAGCTTTCCCAGCAATGTCCTTTAGAGCAATTCCCACCCTCCACCTTCCTCTCCCCCCAGCCCCAGGAGCCAATCCAAGATCTAAAATGGCATCGCTGTAGTGATGGTCTTTAGTAGGACGCCAGCGAGGGATTTATCTCAACATTTAGCTAAAAGCAGTTTCAAAACTTTCTTTTAAAAAAAGAAAAATAGCGGGGCTGGAGAGATAGCACAGCGGGTAGGGCGTTTGCCTTACACGCGGTCGACCCGGGTTTGATTCCCAGCATCCCATATGGTCCCCTGAGCACTGCCAGGAGTAATTTCTGAGTGCATGATCCAGGAGTAACCCCTGTGCATCGCTGGGTGTGACAAAAAAAAAAAACAGGCTGGAACAATAATAGTTCAGTGCGTAGGGTGCTTCCCTTGCATGTGGCCGACCTGGGTTCAATCTCTGGTACCCCATGTGGCCCACCCTGAGCACAGAGCTAGGAATAAGTTCTGAGCACTGCCAGGTGTGGGGTCTGTGTCCCCCCTCCCCCCGCCCTACCAACAAAAAGAAAGTCAACCAAGGGCTGGAGAGATAGTATGAAAAATAAGGCACTTGCCTTGCACACAACCAACACTAGTTCAATCTCTGGCACCACATATGGTCCCCCAGCACCACTGGGAATGATTCTTGAGCATAGAACCAGGAGTAAACTCTGGACACTGCCAGGTGTGGCCCCCAAATAAGAATAATAAAAAGTTCAACCTAAGAAAAAAACAGATGAAACAGTCCCCTTTCCAAGGAGGAAAATCTGGTTCCTCTGAGAACAATAATACAAATGTGACTCTAAAGGTGATTCCCATGAAGTCTTCACAGATGCCATAGCAATGGAGGCATCTGGAATAAGGATAGCTGCTGGAGAGCTGGCTGACTTTGAAGAGGATAATTGCAAAAAGAGAAATGACTCCTAAGGCTTATCAATTTGCCCGACTCCAACTCACCCCATCTAAAAGTTTTAGCACCCATAACAGGGGCTTAGGTGGCAGGACATTCTTCTTGGCTCGTTTCTTAAAGTATTGGGTTGTTGGAGCTAAACCCAAGGTTTTGGTGCCCCGAAAAGGAATATTTGTACTTGCCATAGGATGAACCCTATGACTTCTTTTGGCTTTGTTTTATGTTTGAGGGCCACACCCAGCAGTCCTCTGGAGCTGTTCTTGGCTCTATGCTCAAGTGTGACTCAGGGGACCACATGCGGTGCTGTAGAATGAGGGTCACGGTTGGTGAAACCACATGGCGAGGCAAGTACCTCTCTTTCCGCACTGAACTTTATAACTTTATAACTATCTCCACACTGAACTTTATAACTTCTAAGATTAATCATGAGAGAGAAAAGTGGACAATGAAAGATGCCAGCAATAATCAATTACCAGGAATTCTAAAGCAGTGTCAGACTGAGGGATGGGGATCGTGGATTCTTCCCACGGTATTCACCCCATCAGGAACCCCAATCAACCGAGAACGCCAACAAGCTAAACCAAAGCCACCAGAGTGCCACCAGAACCTCACTGACAGACATTAGGGTTTCTGTAGAGCTCACAAGAAGCAGGTTTCAAGCAACAGAACTGAGTGCTTCATACCTATCTCACTTTCTTCTTCTTTTTTTTTTTCTTCTTTTTGGGTCAAACCTGGCGATGCACAGGGGTTACTCCTGGCTCATGCACTCAGGAATCACTCCTGGAGGTGCTCAGGGGACCATATGGGATGCTGGGAATCGAACCCGGGTCAGCCACGTGCAAGGCAAACTCCCTACCCACTGTGCGATTGCTCCAGCCCCTCTTCTAACCTCCAGTCTATGCTTCGGGTAAAACGGCCAACTCCAGGCTCTACTTCACTGGATCCCTGATCATCAGATACCAATTCATTCCATGCACTACTAGATTCATCTTTCATTAGCCGGCCATATTCTTGGTCTTTGATTTGCTGTTCATTCCCTTTTCCATTTGACATGATCCCGTGCTACAGGAGTGGGAGAAGGACACACCCCACCTTGCCTCTGATCTGAGTAGTAGAAGCACTACTGACCATCTCTACCTCTTATTTGGCACTTGGCAGACAACTCCTTAGATGATTTGTAACTTGAATATATATACTTGTTTGTTGGTGTGGGGGCCATATTCAGTGGTGCTCAAGAACTACACTCAACTTGGTGTTCATAGGTTGCTCCGAGCAGTGTTTGGGGAACCAGGTGTCACCAGGAATCAAACCTGGGCCTCTCTCTATGCAAAACCTACGGTCCAGGGGCTGGAGTGATAGCATAGCGGGTAGGGCATTTGCCTTGCATGCGGCCAACCCGGGTTCGAATCCCAGCATCCCATATGGTCCCCTGAGCACCTCCAGGTGTGATTCCTGAGTACAAAGCCAGCAGTAACCCCTGTGCATAGCCGGGTGTGACCCAAAAAGAAAAAAAAAACCTACGGTCCAGACTATTAAAGGAATGATCTCCCCAACGCTGTACACACCTACATTTTTAAATTTTTTGGTGGGGTGGAGTTGGGTCACACAGAGTGGTATTCAGCAGTGACTCCTGGCTCTGTGCTCTGGAATTACCCCAGGTAGTTTGGGGACCCAAATGCAGTTTTGGGGATTGAACCCCGGTTAACTGCATGCAGGCAAATACTTTATCCTTGTACTATCTCTCCAGTCTCATACATTTTTTTCTATCAGAAAGTCTAAAAACCCTTAAAGGGGCTGGAGTGATAGTATAGTGAGTAGAGCGTTTGCCTTGCATGCATCCAATCTGGGTTCGAATCCCAGCATCCCATATGGTCCCCCGAGCACCGCCAGGAGTAATTCCTGAGTGCAGAGCCAGGAGGTAACCCCTGTACATTGCTTGGTGTGACCGAAAAAGAAAAAAAAAAACTTTAAGACCACATGTTCTGTTTATATCCCTTCCCATTTTTGCCCCCATCTTGTTTGGTTTTGATTTTGGGTTACACCTGGCAGTGCTCAGGGCTGATTCCTGTCTCTGCACTCAGAGGTCATTCCTGAAGGTGTACAGGGGACTAGATGGGATGCTTGGCTCTAAGCCGGGTCTGCGGCAAGCAATACAAGTGCCCTACCTGCTGTACTATGCTGAACTGTATCTCCAGCCCCTATCCCTTCCCACCTTATAGCTCATGCAAAGGTGCTCATATAGCTGGAGCACCATGTTCAGTGCTGGCAATCCTGGAAATTGTTTGCAAATCTGCAACCAAGTAACAATGACAGCCAAACACATTTGTCACATGATGTCTATCAGACACAGTGCCCTATACTCCGTATAATCTGATTTATCCTTCCACCACCCAGTCATCTAGGGACAACTATAACCCCCACTTGACCAACGAGGAAATTGAGGCTCAGAGAGGCTCAGTCATATTCCCCATCATCAACCAGATAGTGGGAAAGAAACAAACCAGGTTTCAACTCAGATGTCAGATGGTCTGATCAGGTTCCTGGTCTTACCTCACGCTGTGACAGAGAGGACTGCAGCCCCCCACCCCCGCCCGTCCTTTAGTAATAACAACTGTGATGTTGGTGATGAGTCATAAAAATCTTCCAAGGGAGATGCAGCTCCAATCTGCTTGGGCAGCTTTCTGTTTGTTTAATAGCTGCACTCTTGCAAAGCTCTTCTGATATATAAATTCCACCCTTTCGCATAGAAATTAAAATGAGCTGCAAAGCCACATTGGACTTTGGTCTGGGTGACTTTCTTCTTTTTGATTTTGTGTTTTGGCAAAGGATAACAAAGAGAGTGCCTCTAACCTCAGGACAACCTAAGTTTGCAGCCCCTGTGCCTCTGAATCCCAGGCCACGTCTAGAAATCTGTCCCTTTTGGCTTCTTTACCCCAGTCTATAGTGGACCTGAGCTGGAGAGGCTGGTAGTTGACTCTCTCCAGAGAGTCCAGAAAAGGAGCAGAGAAATGTTTTCTGGGGATCTGTGTCAAACTTTGGGTTCCGATGGGGCTCTCTTCGTTTCCTGGGAAGCTCCCCACCATGCCAGGAAGAGACAGGAAACAGCATTATACATGTTACATGTTCAAAGAAGACATCTAGCAAGCAAGCCCTCTCACGCCTGCTGATGTCACCGAGAGGAGGGGAAGATGGAGGAAGGAAACAATGGAAGAAGAGACAAAGAGAATTGGGGTGGGAGGGAAACTGAGCACACAGTGATGAAACAAAGCCCAAGGGTGAGAGGGAAGAAAACAGTGGAGGAAAGGCAGGAAGACGAATAAGCTACTGCCTGTCATTCTGTCCTGACCCACCTCCCCGCTCCCATCCCTTACCCCAGGAGACCTGCTCAGCCCTCAGCCATGCAGAGGGGATACCCATCCCCATTCTCCCACCTCCGGGTCCCACAGGTTGCAAGGTGGAGGTTGGGGTGGTCCAGTCTGCGGGGCTTCTCCAGTTTGCCCAATTCCTGGGACCGTCCCTCTCCTGGCAGCCCTCTGGGAGTTCCCTCCCTACAGACCCCAGCCGGGTTCCAGCGCCCCCCCCTCCTCTCGCGTCCCCCCAGCTCTGAGGGCCTCGCGTCTCCCTGATGCTCTCCGATCTCTGTCTGAGCAATCCATCAAGGGTGGCAGGCTGAGGGAAACATGAAAAAGAGCCTATTTGGCTATTAACATCCCCTCCCGCTTTGTTGTCTCGCTCCTCCCCACTCCCCTTCCAGCCCCCACCCCACCCCTCCCTTTCGCCTTTTGCGAGAGACAAAACCAGACTGACAAGCTGAAGACTCAAACATTAATCAAACTGCGCTCCGGAACAACCTTTCCCTCGCATTAATAAATACATTTGCGGCCCCTCATTGGACAGTTGGCCTAATTTGTTTCTTTTTTGCCGGCTGGGGGGAGCCGACGCGCCCGCGCCCCCCGGCTCCCAGCAGCCCAGTGCAAAGCAGATGTTCCGCCGCGGCCGCGGAGCTGCGCCGAGCCGCGCGCCCCGGAGGCCGCGGTTGCCATGGCGACGGCCGGGCCGCCTGCTGTCGCCGAGCACGCTGTCTCGCCCGCTCAGTGATTACCTCCATCTCCGCGGCGTTCGCCATACGGCCCGGATTCTAATCAGATCCCCTCCCGCGCCCCCCACCCCCACCCCGCGGCCCGGCGGAGCCCACCCTCCGCTGCCCCAGACCACGGGCTAACCCTTGGGTTCGCGCAGCCGCGGGACCCATGAAGAGCTGGGAGAGAGGGTCTGCACCCATTCCCCCGGTTGGGAAGGGGTTCTGTGTGCATCTGAGCCCTCCCAATCCCACCTCCACTTTTTTGTTTGTTTTGGGGTGCTCACCCGGTAGGGGTGATTCCCTGACTCTGTGCTGGGGTTGCTCCCGGCGGTGCTTGGGGGAGCATGCGGGGCCTGAGTAAACCAAGCCTCATATTTACCCAGTCCGTTGATCTGTCCTCCTGCCCAACCCCCACGGGGCCTTTTTTTTTTTTTCTAAATGCTGCTGGCTCCCTTGGGTTCAGCTCTAGGTACTGTCCCCTGGTACTTCTAGCTTAATTTGCCACCCTGTGCAGATCCCCGTTCCCCTAGAGGACAAACTAATTTCTCCTCCCTGGGAACTGGATTCTTCCATATGCTTCTCAAAGTGCCAGGACTGATTGTTCTGCACAGAGGAAGGTGAGGTCCCAGAGGCCAGATGATGTGTCCCTGAACTGAGTTCAGCGGGGCTCAGACTGAGGGCAGTGGAGAGACAGAGTTTGGTCCTGCAGTGATGCAGGCTGGGTGGCAGGAGCCCAGAGATGCCTGCCCTGTCACACACACACACACACACACTCACACACAGTAGGCTCTCACTCTGCTCCCTGGCAGAGGGTGCATTGTTTAGAGACATCTCACCTGCAGACCCAGAAAGCCCTGTCAATGCATCGTGCTCAAGATCTTCCAGACGCAGGAACAGGCGAGGCTCGGTGTGAAGCCTGACACTAGTGCACCTGGATAGCCTCCTGTTGGGGGGAGGAGAGTGGTGTTCTGAGGCTCTGAGTGTTCCCAGAAGGACTCCAATACAGTCCCTTCCCAGACATCCTGGCTTCAGGAGAAAAAGGGTAATGATAGAGGCCGTAGGCATGAGGGATAAAATGTGGTCAACTTTCTATCTAAATTCCCTAGTCCCTAGGAAGTCCAAGATATCCGAAGCTGGAAATATTGCGTTTAAAGGGAAGGACCTAGGACAGGAGGTATAATACAGGGGTTACGGCGCTTGCTTTGCACATATCTGATGTGTGTTTGATCCTCAGCATTGCATATGGTTTCCCAAGCACTACTGGGAGTGATCAGAGCACAAAGTCAGGAGTAAGTCCGGAGCACTGCCATTGCGAGAGACAAAACCAGACTGACAAGCTGAAGACTCAAACATTAATCAAACTGCAGCCCTCAAGCAATAAATAAATCATCAAATAAATAAAGGGAGGAACTTCCTGGAGTAAGGAAAAGCGGAAAAGTTTTCCCTAAGGCCAGGGTCAACTAACTTCAACAGTCCCACAGCATCCAAAGTCCAGGCAATACCTGCTGTTTGAAGCTAGAGGCCTGAGGCGAGTCCACAAATCAGAAAAAAAAATTGCTCTTTTGCTTTGTCCCTATGGTCTACTAAGAATGATAAGGTCAAGGTTGCAAGAGCTTTTGGAAGTCTGAGCAGTACTTAGGTTAAAAATGCTGAGGGGGGGTCAAGAGAGATAGTGCAGTGGGTAGGGCATTTGCCTTGCACTAGGCCAATCCAGGTTCTATCCCCAGCACCCCACTTGGTCCCCAGAACCCTGCCAGGAGTGATCAGTGAGCACAGAATCAGGAGTAAACTCTGAGCAGCAATGGGTGTGGCCCCAAAACTAAAAAAAAAAAAATTACAATTATTTAAAATTCTGGGGCTGGAGCGATAGCACAGGGGGTAGGACATTTGCCTTGCACGTGGCCGACCCTGGTTCAATTCCTCCGCCCCTCTTGGAGACCCCGGCAAGCTACCAAGAGTACCTCTCCTGCACGGCAGAGCCTGGCAAGCTACCCGTGGTGTATTCGATATGCCATAAACAGTAACAACAAGTTTCACAATGGAGATGTTACCGGTGCCCGCTCAAGCAAATCAATGAGCAATGGGATGATAGTGACAGTGACAGTGATTTAAGAGTGACAGTGACTTAAAACTCTGAGACCACAGACTAGGGAGATAGCACAGGGACCAGGGGTGTGTGCCTTGCATGTGTGGGATCCCGTTTCCATCCCTGGGACATCACATCTCCCAGGCCTCTCCCGGTACAGCTCTGGAAGAACCTGAGCTTTCCTGGGGTGGTTCTGGGGATGTCTTGCCCCACCTGGCCTGATCCCCACAGCATCCCTGGACCCCAGCACTGAACCATCCAGACAAAGGACAACCTGGAGTGGCCCTGGGTTCCCCTAACACGGCTTGGAGCCATCCCCCAGCCCCAAAACAAACAAGACAAACCCAAACCAAAGGGAGCTAGAGAAGATCTGACCCCACACCCCCTCCCTGGCCAGCACCGGCGGGACTCTCTCCCTCCCTGGGAGGCCGCTGACTGAGAAACTCTGGTTTCCAAGAAGCACAAGGCAGAATCCCAAAAATCTCACTCTCTTGTCACTGACTCCTGAGAGCCTGTCACATGAAGGCAGCTCCACTGGCCTGACAGTCTGGGGCCTCACTGGGGTGGGGGTGGAGAAGCTGGGGGTGGGGATGCGGGGGTCCTTCAGTTGATTGTCTGCCGCTCTGTCTTTGTCTGTCACTCAGAAGCGAACCGCTGGGGGGTAGAGGTCAGGGGGACTGAAGGCAAGAGAACAAGAAGCTTGTCCCGTCAATGTCAGTGAGATGTGGGGAAGAAGCAAGAAGGCATCTGGGGGGTGAGGGGGGGGGAGTGTCATGCAGATCCTGTAACCTCCTGATCCTCCACTCCCGACCCTGCAGCTCCCTGAGAATTCCAGGGTTGGATCCTTTGAGGAGGTTCAACTATCCACAAAGACCCTCTGCTCTCCCCCAGGAAACCCTGGGTGCTCACCTTCTCCCCTCACTCTGCCCCAGTGGAAGAAGAGTTCTCAAACCACTCAGACATGATTTGCATCCTGCCCCCAACCCCTCCTCAACTACCTCCTCCTGCACTGGGCTAGACTGTCTCCCTAACCTCCAACCCCCAGCCCCACCCCAGCTGCCTCATCTGAGGCCCCCGGGTTCCCTCTGCAATCACCCACTGAGCCATCCCCCTCCCACAGAGCCCCTGTTTTCAGGTTGCCCCAGCTTCCACCGGTGCATCTCCCCAGATTGTGCAGTT
Source organism: Sorex araneus (assembly GCF_027595985.1). NCBI lineage: Eukaryota > Metazoa > Chordata > Mammalia > Eulipotyphla > Soricidae > Sorex > Sorex araneus. Next base: position 215,583,292 of record NC_073304.1, on the reverse strand, counting down.
TCCAGTCTCCCCCTGCTCCCCCTGCACACGAATCAGCCTCCCCAGCTTCGACGGTTTTCAGGGTTGCCCCTCCCTCCCTGTACACGAACTGTCTCCCCAGATCCTGCTGTTTCCAGGTCCCCCCATGTTTTTCCCCGGTACACAAATTGGCCTCCCTGGGTTCGGCAGTTTCCAGAACCCCCTTGCTTTCTCGCCAGGCAGTTCCATCTCCCCAGATTCAGCTGTTTCCAGACCCCCCTCATTTACCCGGTACACGGATACCTCTCCCAGGTTCTACTGTTTCCAGGCTCCCCCAGTTCCCTGGTACACGGATCAGACTCTAGCTTACGGTGATCCCAGCTGCCTAAGGGAATCAGCAGGTTTAAGGAGAAGGAGGAAGAGGTGAGTCGGAAAAAGGAGGAGGGGAAATGTTGGCAGCCAGAAAGCGCCTCATTTCTCCAGTGACCCGGAGCCCCGAGCAGCTTGCACACGACTGCCTCTGGGCCTCGACTCTACAAATCGGTCCCTTGAGCCTGTCTGCTGTGGAACACGCCAGTCCCCTCCTCCCAGCTGCTGCCCACTGGATCTGCACTTTCAGCTGAGCATCCGCCACAGGGACCCTGCGGGGGGGGGGGGGGGGAGGGGGGAGGCGGGGCGGTCCCTGTACGTGCGCAGCGGCTGGCAGAGCTGCCCACATCTGGCTGGGCTGTCTCAGCCTGGCCTCCCAGTCTGGTCCTGGCTGCACCCTCCTGGCCTTCTCCACCCTTTTCCGCCTCTTTCCCACCTGCTGTACCCCAGCCCCTTGCAATGTATTCCAAAGGAGGATAAAGGAGACAAAGTGTAGCCAGCAGAACAAATGGGATGCAAAGCGAGAGACTCTCTTTGTTGTTGTTGCTGTTTTTTCAGGATGGCATCATATGAAGCTGCAGCCTTGGAAATCAGTTGTGTCTGGATAGCATCCTAGTCCTTTCTCTAATCTCTGGAAAACACTTGCTTTATCCATAAAAGCAACCTTTCTGCTTGCAGATCCACCCTGGGTGAAGGGGTTCATGAGAAGGAAGGGCTGTAGGCTTCTCCAAGACTTGCTGGATTCTTTTGGGTTTGTTTTTGTGTTGGGGCCACACGTGGCTATTCTCAGGGGTTACTCCTGAGAGCCCAGTGCTCAGGGGTTACTCCTGGAAGAGTTCAGGGGACCTTATGTGGTGCTGAAGATGAAATCAGCTGTGTGCAAGGCAAGCGCCCTGCCAGCTGTCCTATCTATCGCTCCAGCTCCCTAACCCAGATTCTTGCCTTCTCAGACACATTTCAATATTGACTCCAAAGTTGCTCCTGGAACCTGGAAAGTGTGTTTAAGTCTGTTTCCTTTCCCTCACACCCCCCCCCTACTTTTTAGCCTAACGAGCCATTTTGTTGGCATCAGTGCTCATCTTTCTTTCTGGTGGTAGCAAATATTCTAGGTTTCCCGGGAACAAATACGTGGCTTCAAAGGGAAACCCACAACTGGGTTCAGCCCTCCCTGCTCCAGAACGGGTTCAGTCCCACCACCAGTCACGTGGAGTGAACAATACTGCCCACCTCAGAGGCCAGAAACTGCACTCAGCTGGCTCCAGGGCACAGAACTCCTTTACAGAACTTGATAAATGTGAGTTACATACAGAAATTGTATTCAAAGAGATCTGTGCAAGCAGCTACTCTCTCTTTTGGTTCTGGGGCCACTCCCAACAGTGCTCCAGGCTTACTCCTGACCCTGAGCTCACGGATCATTCCTGACATGTTCAAGGGACCATATGCGGTGCCGGGGATAAAACATGGATTGGCAGCATGCAAGGCAAACACCTGACCCGTTATATTATCTCTCTGATTCACCTCTATATCTTGTGTTTAATTCTTCTTACTTTGAAAATTAAGCACCAGATTGCAATCATTTTTAATTTCTTCATTTAAAAAACACCAGTGGTGGTGGTGGGGTCGTGGCCAGAGAGATAGCACAATGAATTAGGCACTTGTTAGGTTTCCTGAGCATAGAGCCAGGAGTAAAACCTGAGCACAGCTGGGTATGATCCCAAAACCAAACAAATAAATACTTTCAAAAATCAGATTTGGGGGCTGGAGCAGTAGCACATCGGATAGGGCATTTGCCTTGCACGCGGCTGACCCAGGTTCGATTCCCAGCATCCCATATGGTCCCCTGAGCACCGCCAGGAGTAATTCCTGAATGCAGAGCCAGGAATAACCCCTGTGCATCGCCAGGTGTGACTGAAAAAGAAAAAAAAACAGATTGATATACAGATTTGAGAGATAATACAGTAGGCAGAGCATCTCAATAAATCTGATTGAAAACATGCAAAGGGGGACCAGAGAGACAGTAAAGGGTAAGTTAAGGCACGTGCCTTGCATGTGGCCAAGCACAGTTCAATCTTGGGCATTAAATATGGTTCCCTGAGAACTGTCAGGATTGAGCAGAGTGGGATGTGGGATGTTTTGAGGTATGACCCAGAAACAGAAACACCAAAAAATGTCTGGCCTTTTCTTTCTTGGCTCACACCCTGTGGTATTCTGAGTTGGGAACTGAACACCAGACTCCTGTTGGGAACTGAACACCAGATTCCTGCATGAGAACCCTGTCTCCAACCCTCCAACCAATTGGGGCCTCTCTGTGGCACTGTCTGGTTCTCTTAACAGCGTTTTCACCAGGGGCTCTGTTAGCACAATTGTCCCCAGTTATTTCAGGTCTTTTTGTCTCTTCTCCATCAAGATGCTCACATCTCTCACGTGAGAGCTCCGCCCCCATCCTCTGCAAACTTCGCTTCTATAGTGGAGTGGGTCTCTCAAAAAGGACTCTAGTTGTCAGCACTGTGGGCCTAGTAGCAGCGGGTAGGTGGTGAAGATGTCCTCTGGATCGGGATCCCTTCCTATTTATTTGCAAGTGCCTCTGCTGCACAGCCAGGCAAAGGGTGAGTGGAAGCCGACTTGTCATATAGCGCCATCTTCTGGGAAAAACCTGTAAAAGCCCATATGATCTTTTTAAAAAAAGTTTTATTTATTTTTGATTTGGGGGCCACACCCCACGGTGCTCAGGGATCATTCCTGGGTTCCCACTCAGGAATTACTCCTGGGGGTTCACGGGGAACTATAGGTACACAGGGGATCACATGGGATGCCAGGGACTGAGTCCAGGTCAGCCACGTGCAAGGCAAATGCCCTCTCCTCTGAACTATGGGAGAGACCCCCATTCATCTTTCTATTTAGTACATTTGAATCTATTTTTGGTCTTGAAAATTTTGGAGGTTTATTGCAGTTTTGGATTCTTTTGGCTTTTTGGGTCACACCCACCAATGCCTAGGGGTTATTTCCGGTCTTGCACTCAGGAATTACTCCTGGTGGTGCTCAGTGGACCGTATGGGATGCTGGGGATAAAATCTGGGTTGGTCGTGTGCAAGGCAGACACCCTACCTGCTGTACTATCACTCAGGTCCCGTGTTTTTTGTTTTTTTGGGGGCCCATACTCATGGCTCTGGGATCAGGAATCACTCCAGGGCAGTGCTTAGGGGACCACCGGGGGTTCTGGGGATTGAACCTGGGTCAGCCAAGGCAAAGCAAGCTCCTTACCTGCTATACTAGTGTTCCAGCCCCCTTATTTTGCTTTTTTGATCTTGTTTACTTTCCTATAACACATTTCTGAATTCCAGAATTTTTCATAAGTATTCATTAGGATAGAGTGCTCTTGGAGTCCTCCAACCTTCCACACATGGCTGGACCTCAGGAGTGGCAGGGACAGGCCGTTGCTGAGACTAAGTGGTCTTAAAGCCAGTCTCTTTCATCACCTTCATCAGAACCAGGCCCATAGTCCAGGGGTTGTGGCACTTGCCTTGCATATGGCAAACCCCGGTGTCATTCCCACGCATGACCTGCAGAGACTCCCAAGCCTGGAGCCAGGAGTGGCCCCCAGCAGCACTGAGTGTGGACCAACCACTGCCCGCCCCTCTACCAAGTCAGTCACCCCTCAGCAAATATGTGTCTCCATCTGTTCACATCACACGTACCCTATACCAACATACACTGTCCTAGAAGCTAGAGCAGGTCTAGTCTGAGTTCTCTTCTATCTTCAGGTCCTCCTGGATGAAGAGCCATAAGAAAAGAGATATGGGGCATGAGAGACAGGACAGCCAGGAGGGCACTTGCCTTGCAGGCGGCAAACCTGGGTTCCAACTCCAGTTCCCCCATATGGTTCCCTGAGCCTGTCAGGGGTGATCCCTGCATATAGAGCCAGGAGAAAGCCCTGAGCACCACCAGGTGTGCCCCACGCACTCCAAGAAATGAGAGAGAGAGGGGGAGAGAGAAAGAGAGAGAGAGAGAATGGGTCTGGTTTTATGGAACTAGGTCTCTTGTGCTGTTTTATTTTGTCCAGTTTGTTGGTTTTGTTTGTATATTCATTTTCAAAGTGAAGGCAGGAGTGATTAGATAATACCAACTACACAATATATGGTGCAGAGACATTTTTTTTTCTTTTTTGGTTACACCCAGCGATGCTCAGGGGTCATTCCTGGCTCTACACTCAGGAATTACTCCTGGCCATTCTCAGAGGACCATATGGGATGCTGGGAATCGAACCCGGGTTGGCCATGTGCAAGGCAAACGCCCTACCCGCTGTGCTATCGCTCCAGCCCCCGAGACATTTCTTTTTTAAACATGGTTTGATTTGGTTTTTTGGATCACTCCTGGCGGTGCTAGGGGTCATTCCTGGCAGGGCTCAGGGGACCATACGGGGTGCTGGGGATCAAACCCAGGTCAGATGCCTGTAAGGCAAGGACCTACCCTGCTGGACTAGCTCTCTGGTTCTAAACATGTTTTTCAGAACTTAAGTATCCAAATCATTGTCCCTAACACAGTGGTTCCTTTTTTTTTTTCTTTTTGGGTCACACCTGGAGATGCACAGGGGTTGCTCCTGGCTCTGCACTTAGGAACCACTCCTGGCAGTGTTCAGGGGACCATATGGGATGCTGGTAATCGAACCCGGGTTGGCCGTGTGCAAGGCAAATGCCCTACCCACTGTGCTATCATTCTAGCCCCACACAACGATTCCTTTATTGATATTTTTGGCTCAGGGGATCAAACCCAGAGCTTCATATAGGCGAGGCATGTTTTACCACTGAGTTACATTCTTGGCCTCGAACATCTCTTTTGAAGTGAATGCCTTAAATTATCTGAATTAATTCCAAAAACCACACAAAAATTGGTGAACTTGATTTTTGCAAACTTTTTGGTGACAAGATTAGCCATCGAAGGCCAGGGAGATAGTACAGCAGGTGGGGCGCTTGCCTTATATGTGGCCAACCTGGGCTCAATCCCCAGCACCTAGAAGGCACCCCGCCGTCCCCTGTTCCTGCTAGGAATGAGCACAGAATCAGGAGTAAGCTCTGAGCCCAGCCGGGTGTGATTGTGCCCCCCACCCCTGAGCCCCCGAGCCCCCTGAATCAGCAATCAAGTGGGATGGTACTGTTTTAGAATGTGAAGTGAGTTAGAAATAAAAGTGTGTGTAATCAAAATGATTGCTAGGGGGCCAGGGAGGCAGCCTGACAGACTAAGCACTTGCTTTACATGCTGGAGGCCTGGATTTAATCCCCCTGTACCCCCACACCCTTGGAGCATTCCCTGAGCCACAGGCCTGGGAGTAGCCCCCACACACTACTGCATGTGACCCAAACATAAAAAGAAAATTAATGCTAGTGGGACCAGGGAGGGAGTTTAAGGATTGAGGAAGCATGCTACATGTGGAGGGGCCCCAGGTTTAATCCCTGGTACCCCCAAGTGTGGCTGGGTGTGGTCCCCAAACAAACTAAGAACAATACTACCTTCTGTGGTTCATACAGGAACCATAGCTTTCTGTTTCTTTTTGGTCTATACTGAGAGATGCTCAGGGCTAACTCCTGGCAGGGCTCAAGGGACCATATGGGATGTCTGTACTACCTCTCCAGCCCCCAGAAACCTTAAATTCTTTTTTTTTTTTAAAAATTTTGGCTCACATGCAGTAGTGACCTGGTGATGCACAGGGGTCACTCCTACCTCTTCACTCAGGAATTACTCCTGGAGGTGCTCAGGAGACCATATAGAATGCTGGGAATCAAACTTGGGTCGGCACATGCAAGGCAAACGCCCTACCCGCTGTGCTATTGCTCCAGTCCCAAGAAACCTTAAATTCTTTTTTTTTTTTTTTGCTTTTTGGGTCACACCTGGCTATGCACAGGGGTTACTCCTGGCTCTGCACTCAGGAATTACTCCTGGCAGTGTTCAGGGGACCATATGGGATACTGGGAATTGAACCTGGGTCGACCACGTGCAAGGCAAACACCCTACCCGCTGTGCTATTGCTCCAGCCCCAAAACCTTAAATTCTTATTCCCTTCTTCAATACATGATCCACATTGCTAGAATAATTTCTTACTTAAAGAACTGGTATAAAAAAAAAGAACTAGTATCATTTACCTACTCAGCAATCTTTAGTGAAGCCCCGTTACCTTCTAGATACAAGTCCAGCTCTTTGGCTGTGTGATTGGGTGAGGAACAGTGGACAGTGGAGTCAGACCAAGAAGGATTAAAGCTCACTTCTGAGCTGGGGATACAGATCAGGGATAGAGAAAGAGAGAGAGAGAGAGAAAGAGAAAGAGAGAGAGAGAGGGAATTCACTTCTCTACCACAAGGCAAATTACCCAAACTCTTAGTCTCTTTCACTTCCTAATTTAAAAAAAAATAATAACAACAACAACAAAAAAGAGTAGGGCAGAGTGCAGCAGGGGTGGGGGTGGGGGGCGGGGAGCTAACAACTTTTACTTTGTTGTTTTTTTAATTTAATTTAATTCAATTTAATTAATTTATTTATTTTTAAATTAATGAATCACCATGAGGGTACAGTTACAGATTTACACATTTTCGTGCTCGTGTTTCCCTCATACAATGTTCGAGACCCCATCCCTTCACCAGTGCTCATTCTCCACCACCAATAAACCCAGTATCCCTTCCACCCCCCAATCCCATCTCCCCCCACCCCACCCTGCCTCTGTGGCAGGGTATTCCCTTTTGTCCTCTCTCTCCAATTGGGTGTTGTGGTTCGTAATAGGGGTGTTGAGCGGCCATTGTGTTCAGTCTCTAGTCTACTTTCAGCACGCATCTCCCTTCCTCCGCGTGGCCTCCAAACACATTTTACTTGGTGTTCCCTTCTCTATCTGAGCTTCTACTTTGTTGTTTTGAGAACAAAACAAACCCTCAAAAGTTGTTTCTGGGGCTGAGAGAGAGCTCAACCGGCTCAGCACACTTTCATGCACAGGCCTGTGGTCAGTCCTCAGTACTGAGCACTGTGGGATGACCACACACACACACACACACACACACACACACAGAGAGCCAAGTGTGGTTCCAAACCAAAAACAACCAAGAAAATTGCAAAGAAATGAACTCAGGGGGCTGGAGCAATAGTACACGAACAGCATTTGCCTTGCATACGGCTGACCTAGGTTGGAACCTGGCACCCCATATGGTCCCCTCACCTTGCCAGGAGTGATCCCTGAGCTCAGAGCCACAGGTCAATCCTGAGCACTGAGGGGTGTGGCCCAACCCCTCACCACCAAAAAAAAAAAAAAAGAAGAAGAAGAAGAAGAAAGACTAAACTCAATGAGTAGGAGGCTTTCCTTAGCGTTCAGTGATTCCCTGGCCTTCTGGCAACCCAAGCCCTCCAGCCGGCCTCAGGCAACCCACCTGTCCTGCCTTCCTGCTCCACGCACACACCTGTGCTCCCTTCAACCAAGGGCCTCTGCGTCTTCGCAGGGCTCACACTGTCACTCCTTCCTGTCCTTCCTACCCATCTGCTTTCTGTCAGTGGCCTGGACACCCCACCGCCTGTCTGCACTGCCATCTGAGGCACCTCTGACATGTCCCAGGCAAGTCATGACCAACTCCTGGCTCAGAACCCTGTGTGTGTTCCTAGCTCTGAAAGGTGCTGTTCAGAGCAGTCAGCTGGCAAACGCTGTTGAAGGAACCCACCTCTCCAGGGGCTGGAGCCGCCATAGTACAGCGGGTGGGGCACTTGCCTTGCATGCAGCCCACCAGGGTTTGATTCCTGGCATTGCATATGGTCCCTGAGTATCACCAGGAGGGATTTCTGAATTCAGAGCCAGGAGTAACCCCTGAGCATTGCTGGGTGTGGGCCCCAAACAAAAAACAAACAAGAGGGCTGGAGCGATAGTCCAGCGGGTAGGGCATTTGCCTTGCACGCGGCCGACTGGGGTTCGATCCCCGGCATCCCATATGTTACCCCAAGCATTGCCAGGAGTAATTTCTGAGTGCAGAGCCAGGAGTAACTCCTGAGCATCGCTGGGTGTGACCCAAAAAGCAAAAAAAAAAAAAAAAAAAAAAAAACCAAGAAGATGGGGGACCCCTCTCCAAAGAAACTTGATTCCAGTTGTTTTCTCTCTCTCTGTCTCTTTTTTTTTTTTACTAATCTAATGGTGCCCTGGCTGGCCAAACTGGAAGCAGGCATTATGGGAGTAGGAGGCATAGTGCAGGGGTTAAGACACTTGCCTTGCATATGGCTGAACTGGTTTAGATTCCCAGCACCACCAAGAGTGACCTGAGCACATAGCCAGGAGTAGCCCCAAGAGCACTGTTAGGTGTGCCCAAAATTCCAAACAAAAAAATGGGTGGGGAGAAGGGATTTTCATCTCTTACATCCCGGAAGATTCTTTGGGGCAAAGGGAGAACCTAGCTTGCTTTCTTTATTTTAGGGTTCTTTCTTTTTTTTTATTTATTTTTTTTTTCTTTTGGCTTTTTGGGTCACACCTGGCGATGCACAGGGGTTACTCCTGGCTCTGTACTCAGAAATTACCCCTGGCTGTGCTCAGGGGACCATATGGGATGCTGGGATTTGAACCCGGGTCGGCCGCGTGCAAGGCAAACGCCCTACCCGCTGTGCTATCTCTCCAGCCCCAGGTTCTTTCTTTTTTGTTTGTTTTTGGCTTGTGGCTTTTGGCTTTGACTTTTGGGTCCCACCTGGTGGTTCTCAGGGCTTCCTCCTGGCTCTGTGCTCAGGGATCGCTCCTGGAGGAACTCAAGGGAACCTGTTGGGTGCTGGAACACGAACCTGGGTCTGCTACATGCAAGACAAGTGCCCACTGTACTATTGCTCCAGCCCTAATTTTCTTTTTAATGTCTGCTGCTCCTTCTTATTTTATTATTATTAGTATAATTTTGAGCTGGAGCGATAGCATAGCGGGTAGGGCGTTTGCCTTGCACGTGGCCGACCTGGGTTCGATTCCTCCATTCCTCCAGAGAGCCTGGCAAGCTCCCAAAAGTATCCTGCCCACACGGCAGAGCCTGGCAAACTACTTGTGGTGTATTCGATATGCCAAAAACAGTAACAAGTCTCACAATGGTGCCTGCTCGAGCAAATCAATAAACAACGGGATGACAGTGACAGTTGTTTTACAAAACAGTGCTTGATCAGGTGTGTGGTATCCACAAGGTGCTGTGCAGTCACACTGTTAGGGTGTCCTGGGAGCTCTAGGTTCCTGTTTTAGTTGGTAGAATGGGGAAGAAGAGCACAGGACACGAATGAGGATCATGCAGTGAAACTGGGTGGTCATTTGATTCATTGTTTTCTCTTGGAGAAGTCTGATTTAGCTATGGGAAGAAAACAGATCATCAATGTCAGCTCTTTCTTGCATGACCAGGTAGATCAAGAAAGGGAGCGCCCCTTAGCTTGAAGCTCCCAGCGTCTTCCTTCCCTGCAGCCTCCACCCGGCTGCCGCAAGGGGCCGATCGCTCGCTAATCTGTTTTTCTTCCCTTAGCATCAGGCTTGCTCCTGGCAAACATTTGAAGGCACGCACGCAGGAACATTGTTAGATGAAAGGCCGGAGAGCAAAGGGAGGCCTGGAGAGCTGTTACCCCCGCTTTGGGTAAATGATTCGATTTTGCATTTATCAGTCCCGGAGCTTAAAGGGTACGGGAGAATTCGAGAATTCGGAGGCAAGATTTTCTTTATCCCCATGGAAAATTTTCAAAAGGTGACGGAAGGCCCAGATCTCCTGAGGCGCAGCAGCACCCCCCCCCCCCACCTACTCCAGTGCAGGCTCCACGAGCCCCGCCTTCGCCGATCAGTGCCGCGTGGCGGAAACCCCCCTGCCCCGTGGGGGTCCGCGGGGACCGTCCGCCACTGCCTGGACTCGGGCCAATCCCCGCCGCCCCGCCGGCCTGCCAGCCAGTGTCGGGAAAGCAGAGTGCAAGCCCGGCGCGGGGTGGTATAAAGCGGTTCCGAGGGGGCCTGGCGGTGCCACCTTGGCGCCCCCCGCCCGTCTAGGTGTGGCTGGCGACCCCTTCCTCCTCCGAGCCCCGGAGCTCGGATTTAGGTTGCGCCCTCTGGCTGCGCTCGCTTTCTCACGTGCCCTGGTGCCAACTTGAACAAACGGAGCGGGGCATCCGCAAACTCGCTCCCCCCACTTAGATTCGGAGACTCGTTAGATCGCCCACGAGGACAAGGGCAGAGGAGGATGCCCAGGGCTGGGAGGGCCCAGGGGGCGGAGAGCAGACGGGAAGACACGCCCGGAACGTGCAACGGCCCTTCCCGAAACCCTGCGCCCAGCGCGCCCCTCCGCGCCGCCGGCTCCGGCCTGGGGCAGCGCTAATGAGCCCGTCTGGGGCAGGGCCCGTGCCAGCCGACAGCGCTCTAGGCAGGCGGCCAGCCCGCCGGGCTGCGGGCGCCAAGAGGGGCCCCGTCTCGGCCCCTGGGGGCCCGGCCTGCAAAGTTGGCTCAAGTTGGAAGCAGCGGCGCCCGCAGTTGACAATCCTCCCCATTTCTGCGTGCGGCTCTCGGCGCTGCCTTCCTCCCTCCGCGGACGTGGCTCAGGCGCCTTTGCTGCAAACGTGCTCCCAGCTGTCCCACAGCCACAGAGCGCGAGGGCACGTTTCTGGGCGCCTCTGTACATGCCCTTGGTTACTCTTGGACCAGTACGGTCCCCCGAGTACCTAGGATTGCGGAGACCCTAGGGGCCGGACGACCCTGCTCTCCCCCACCTCCCAAGCCTGACACTGAGGAAAACTGCCCGCCTCACCCCCGGCGTCAGCCTTTCCGAGTCTCGGTGGACCCCTCCCCAGAACGGGGATGACATCGCGTACTCCGCGGGATGTGATGAGCCGGGTTGTGCGAAGAGCTTTTCCTATCCCGGCACACCAGAATTGCTGAGCCCAAGAGGGCGCAGCCGATTTTGTTCTCCTGTCCTTGGGCGTTTAGGGACTGTGGACTGGGCCAGACAGCGGCGGCGGAGGCTGCATATTTGCCGAAGTATTTCTGGAGTATTTCTCATTTCCCGTCGCCACACTGTCCCCGAACTCTTCAGTATTGAATAACAATTTTTTTTTTGGTCCCGTTCAGAGCTGCCTTTTTGCATTATTTACTGGAAAGGGTTATGTACACAGTGTTTCCAATGAGAATGTTTACATAACTATATCATTTTCTCTAATTACAGCTCTAGTCTGCCCATTATAAATCTTCCATCTTAGTGAGTTTTATAATGTAGGACGTGATAACCCGCAGGGACAGACGTTATTAAAACCCGGGACTTGCTGCTTACTGCAGCGGCTGGCGGAAATTCGTATGCCCGGGCAGGAGCGAAACTCTCCGGGCGGATTTTGAGCGTGCTGGTTGCTAGGACAACGCCTGGATGCAGACGTCGCAGTCCCACGGGGAACCCGCAGGAGCTATGGGCGGAGTTAGGTCGGGAAACGGAACGCGGAGGGGGTGCGCTTCCCAACTTTCCCTCCAGGTGGCGCCATAGGATCGCGGATGTAGTCCCGCGGCGGGGCGCCCCACCGCAATAGACGCCAGCGAGGGGCGGGGTCAGGACTAGGCGTGGACCCTTGACTGCGGTCTGGAACGGTTGGGGGGTCCAACATTAGGACTTCCTTACATACCTGCAGAAAGTGTACGTTATCAGAGAAAGAGAGTGGGGAACGGGTCGTTTGGGGACGGGGCCGCAAGACAGAAAGTCATTTCTATCCCTTTCCTTCGGTCCTTGGGATCCTCTTCCACCCTTCTCTACCTCCCACCTGCAATTTTTTACATCCCCCGAAGCGCAGTGAGTGCCCAGGGCACAGGTTTTGAACGCTGAGCTCTGAGCGATGCTTCCTCGCCCCCGGCATCCGGGAGCAGTCATGGCAAGCTCCCGGGGCTCTAGTGCCCAGGGTATATGCCAGGTTTGGAATTCCGCAGTCTCGGGCATGCCAAGAAAAACAGGCAAGCTGTTCCTCAGTTTGTCCAGAGGAAGCCTTACCCCTTCCCTTCTGGAAGCTGGGAATGGAAAAAGTGACTCAAATGAATCCCCAGCGGGGCCACCATATGTGTACCATCTCTCGGAGTTTTTTACCCGGATGTAGGCACTCTTCAGGGGGATTCTCTTTTGTTTTCTCCCCCACCCCCAATAGGCACCAATTTTACTCTTTCCAGGCCACAATACCATAGCCAGTGCTCCCCACCACATAGGGATCTTCTGGTATCCGTGTTGGGTCCCCTCACTATGTTAAATTGTCCCTTCCCCTCGACACTCCCCCTCCCTTCCTCAGACAGGAGGATACACCCTGGTACTGGGCGCAGGACAGATGATGAGTCACAGAAAGTGCAGGAGCCTTTATTAGAAACACACTCCCACACTTCCCAGGCCAAGAGGGAGGGAGCCCACTGGCAGACAAAGGCAGGTTTAGTATCTAGGCCGCTGGGGTCAGGAGTGGCCTAAGGGCTGAGTTAAGGCAGCTCAGCGGGTCCCACAGCCCAGTGGGAGGACAGTGAGAGGGGTGACACTGCTGAAGCCAAACCTTCGCATCTCTGAGTACTGGCTGGACACCTGAAGAGTCGGTCCGGGAGAGGGTGAGGGACAGGATGGGGGCTGGGCTCTCCATTCCTCGGGACATTTGAGTTTTTGCTGGCACTGGGGGAATGGCCTGGGACAGGGAGTCTTGAAAAGCACAGACTTCACTTGAGCAATGACCACTTAATTTGTTCCTTGGCCGACTGAAGAACCTGTGTTAGGAGAGGGGGATGGAAAAGTGTGTCAAGGGGTGAAACACTGCAGCGAGGAAGGGGTCTGGGGCCCACTTTCTTCAAGGGTCCCTGCAAGCCCTGGCCACTAGGTGGCAGCAGCTGCTCTCCGCCTGGCTTTAGGTGGGGCTAGGCCTTCCCGAAGGAGAGCGGCCCGAACTGGCTGCAGCCAGCTCCCAGCCGGAACCGCCCTGCCCTGGGGCAGGGACATCTGCAGCCCTGGGCGTGGCCGCAGCCTCCTCTCGTCAACGGCGGGGCTGTTCCTGCACAGACTTTCCACCGTGTTCAAAGCCGTCGCTGGCACCCGCCCCAACCTGCTTTTGATGTGGTACAGCTGGCCTGGACACTGCCTCTGGACACTTGAACCCAGACCCGAACTAGGCCAAATCCATAAAACTGCACATACGCAATAAAGACATGTGGGCACCGACGGATGTCCCCTGGGTTGTCCCTTCTGGCCACCAAACCTCACTTTCCTCCAAAGCTGCCTCCCACGTGGCGTATCCCTTCCTCCCCCAGGGCTAACCCGGGTTCTCCCAAGTCTTCTAGCCAGAGCCTCACTCTCCCTCATTCTACCTCCCATCTACTGCCTGCAACTTCCTCAGTGTCTGTTTTGGCTCAGGAATTCTATTAGGGGTGCAGTCAGGGGCAGGAGAGAATACGATGGGTAAAGTGCTTGCTCTGCCTGCAACCACCCTAGCTTTGATCCCTGGCACCATATATGGTCCCTGGACCACCAGGAATGATCTTCAATTTCGCAGTGCCCCAAGCACTGCCAGGGGTGGGGGAAAGGCTACATTTTCATTCTTTATCTGCCTGGAAACATGGGACTGGTTCTGTGTTCGCACATTCAGTTTCTTAGTCACTGTGGGGAGGGTCCTGTGACCTCTCTAACATCCCTGGGCCCTGAGCACACCCCAGCAGGCAGAGGCGGCCCTGGGAAGAGGCAGCGACAGAGGAAAGTCATAGGAAAGTGGCCCTAAGGCAGGGCCCCTCAGGCCCAGCCCGCTAACCACCACAGCGGGAGGGATTAGCACAGGACCGGAAGCTCCACAAAGCAGGATTAGTCGGGCAGAGACCTGTGGGCAGACAGAGCAGAGGTCAAGCAGCAGCCTGAGAAGTAGGGGGTCAGGGCACAGGTGAGGTGTCCGGCCTGACCCCCAGAGAAGACTGTGCAGGGGAGGGGACTGTGCAGGGGAGGGGCGTGGCAGGAGTGGGCTCCCCATCCGCTCAAGGCCCGCCAGCAAGGGCCCCTGCACCAAGCAGGGAGTTCAGGGCAAACCCTTATTTGGTTTCCTTTCAGGGTGGAGGGGCATGTCAGGGGGTTGCCCCCCCACCCCCACCCCACATCCCACCCGTGCTTTGGGGGACAAGTGCTGCTCCCCAGCTATGTCCAGGCTGGGAAGTGGTTCTTCCTTTTTTTTTTTTTTTTGGTTTTGTTTTTTTGGGTCACACCCAGCAATGCACAGGAGTTACTCCTGGCTCTGCACTCAGGAGTTACCCCTGGCGGTGCTCAGGGGACCATATGGGATGCTGGGAATCGAACCTGGATCGGCCGCGTGCAAGGCAAATGCCCTACCCGCTGTGCTATTGCTCCAGCCTCAGAAGTGGTTCTTTCCGTGCAATAATCCCAAGCAGGAGATGAGGTGGATGGTGGTAAGGCCCCATCATTTATTAATGCCCAGCCCCACCTGGCAACAATCTAGAAGCTTCTAGTGATTTGCTCCAACAGATGGCCTGGGCCTGCCTCACCCCTTTATCCTGTGCCCTGACTTTTCACCCCTAACTCCCCCCCAGGCCCCGCCTGAGTGTTCTCTCCTCCCTCTAGCTCATTCCTGACCAAGGCAGACACGGCGGCTGAGTGGGTGAGTGGAGGGCCTACCTGGGCCACGCTCTGTTCAGTCAAGCCGCTGTCGTCGGTCTGTGGGCAAGCAGTGAGAAGGGGGTCAGGTGGGGGACACGGCACTGGGTGCAGAAAGAGGTGAAGGAGAGGAGCTTGGGGTGGGGGCCGTGAGGTGAGCGTGCAGTTTGGGGTATATCCAGGCCTTACCTGTTGTTCGGAAGCAGGGCCCCAGCCCCCACTAGGGGCTGGTCCACGGGAGCAGGCAGGTGAGAGCAGGGAGGGGAAGAAAGATGGAGGCAAGGTTTCCCAGAGACCCCAGGAGCTAACTGAGGCAGGGAAGGTCTATCCTCAGCCCCCACCCTCAAAATGGAGGCAGCACCTGGTGTTCCTTTGAGGAAGAATCCAGCTGCTTCTGCAGAAGCTTCGGCCCTCCCAGCCCTCCAGCTCCCCCCCTCCCCCGCCCAAGGAGGACAGGAGGTGGAGAGGTGGGAGATGAGCCTGGAGGAGGTGACAGGGGTACCCAGGGGACCTTACCCTAAAATTCACTTTCTGGACCACTTGCTGGGGGTCGCACTCCAGAATCACACTGCAAGGTAGGGAAAGAGCAGGAGGAAAGGGAGTGAGTGTCGCTCCTAGGTGCCCCTCTCTGCTGCTCCTCTTCCCTCCCCTCCCCTGCAACATCTCCCCTCCAGGTCTCCCCTGGACACCCCCTTATCTCGCTGGGCTTCTCTGTGTTGCACACCCGCTGCTCACACTTCTCCCTCACACTGGGCAAAGGGGGTTTAGTGCAAATCGGGTGAGGGCAGCGCAATCTAGAAGGCCCCAGGGTTTGTGAAATGCAGACCTCGATTCTCAGAGGACTGGACTTTATCTCCTGGGTCTGGGGGTGAACCACACTATGGATGAGGGGCCCCAAGGGGCCCTGTCTTTTCTCCCACTAGGAAGTTATAGGCCAAGCCTCAGAGATCAAATCTCCAAAATCTACCTATCCTGCCAGGAACTTCTTTGTTTTTTTTTTTTGGAGGGGTCACATTTGGTGGTGCTCAGGGTTCAAAGGAGGCTTCCCACATGTAGCACATACACACTGACCCTTTGAGCTCTCTCCCTGGCCCCTACTTTCCTACTTTCTTTTTTTTTTTTTTTGGTTTTTGGGTCACACCTGGCGATGCACAGGGATTACTCCTGGCTCTTCACTCAGGAATTACTCCTGGCGGTGCTCAGGGGACCATATGGGACGCTGGGATTAGACCCCGGGTTGGCCGAGTGCAAGGCAAAAGCCCTACCCACTGTGCTATCGCTCCAGCCCCCTGGCCCCTACTTTCTTTTCTTGTTGTTTTATTTGAGGGGTGGGGCACGCTCAGCAGTGCTTAGGGTTTACTCCTGACTCTGCACTCAGGGATCGCCTCTTCGGGGCGCTGTGTGGTGCTGGCGGTGGAACCTGGGTCGGCCACCTAAAGGGCAAGCGCCTTACACCCTGCACTATCTCTCTAGGGCCTCTCCTTTCGTTTTAAAAACACTCAAATACCAATATTTTTCTCGGCTAGCAAGCACCCTTGTGATTCCCTGAGGGCGCAGGGTGGGGGCTAGGAGTGCAGTTTGATGTGGCTCCCTCGGTGGGGGGGGGCGGGGAGGAGAGGACTCCTTGCCCAGGGGACTCCCTCCAGACAGACATCCAGTTTCCCTCGGACCCAGAGCCCAGAACAAATGTTCCTTGAGACCTTCTACCTGGCAACCCTTGAGCTACCCTGACCCCGTCTCTCTCAGCAGAGGCGCTTTAATCCAGGACAGGCACACCTCAGGCTCACACTTCCGGGAGGGAAAACCAACAACTCAGGGGAGGGGGCTGGGCCTTCTGGGGACCAGACCAGAAGCTTCTGAAGCTCACATTTCAGGCAACCAACTTGCACGGCTTCTGAGGCCCGAAAGCCCTGGAGCTCATTCTGTCTTTGTTTGTTTGCCAATCAGGGCTTACTTTGGCTGTGTGCTCCGGATCGGGATCGTCACTCCAGGAAGTG
Source organism: Sorex araneus (assembly GCF_027595985.1). Classification (NCBI taxonomy): domain Eukaryota; kingdom Metazoa; phylum Chordata; class Mammalia; order Eulipotyphla; family Soricidae; genus Sorex; species Sorex araneus. The sequence goes on along the minus strand of NC_073304.1, from coordinate 215,566,380 downwards.
CTGGGGGATCATATGTGGTGCTGGCTCTAACCTGGTCTGTCAATGCAAGGCAGTGCCTGGACCCCTGCACTATTCTCTGGCCCCCCACTTTGCGTTTGTAACTCTGTGTGTTTGCCTTAGTAAGGGTCCATCAAATTGTATGTACTTCTAGTTCCACAAAACCTGGCCTTCCCCCGCTTGCTCTGGAGTCCCAGTGATGCACAAGGTCTTGCAAGAGTGGCAGAGAGTCGCCACGGAGGAACCTGCGGTGCTGAATCTCCCAGACCCACCCATCCCAGCACCAGGCTGTACCAGGGCAAGTGCCTGACTCTCTAGGCCCACTTCCGGTCTATAAAACAAAGGCTTGGACAAAGGCACCTGGGGGTGGGAAGGTGATTCGTTTCTAGTGTCCTTTTCCCAGAGTCAGAACTTCTCTCAGAGCTTTGCCTAACCCCCATACCTCCCTGGAAACTCAGCCCCTGCAAAGGGCTCCCAGCTTCCTGAGGAAAGAACATGAGGTCAGAGAGTATAAGAGTTAAGGTGCTTCCCAAGGACAGTAGATACAAGGGCCACGAGGATTGCCCCATGGCTGGAAGCCTGCTTCATGACCGGAGCGGAGAAGGCAGATGGAATAGAGAAGGGATCACTAAGAAAATGATGGCTGGAGGGATCAGTTGGGATGGGAGATGTGTGCCGAAAGTAGATAATGGACCAAACATGATGACCTCTCAGTGTCTGTGCTGCAATCCATAAAGCCCAAAAGTAGAGAGAGAGTATGGGGAATACTGTCTGCCATGGAGGCAGGGGGAGGGTGGAAGAGGGGGGTATACTGGGGATATTGGTGGTGGGGAATGTGCACTGGTGAAGGGATGGGTGTTTGATCATTGTGTGATTGTAACCCAAACATGAAATCTTGTAACTATCTCACGGTGATTCAATAAAAAAAAAAAAAAGTTAAGGTGCAGCCAACCCAGTTAAATCCCCAACACTGGAGGTAAAACAAACAACTCTTGGGGAAGGGGCTGGGCCTTCTGGGGATCAGACCAGAAGCTTCTGAAGCTCACATTTCAGGCATCCACCTTGCATGGTTTCTGAGGCCCGGGAGCGCTGGAGCTCATTCTGTCTTTGTTTGTTTGGTAATCAGGGCTGACTCTTGGCTGTGTGCTCGGGGATCACTCCAGGAAGTGCTGTGTCCCCTAGGCACCACCAGGAGAGGGCTGTCCACTGAACACAGAGCCAGAGGAACCCCAGAACACCACCCGGCGCGGCCCCAGATGTTCCCCACCCAAGTTCTTTTAAAAGGAGAAGAGTGTAATTATGAGAGGCAACAGCCACTGAACAGGGTTCACAGACTTCCCTGTATCTCCTCACCCCTAGAGGGGTGCTCCCTCAGCACCCCCTGGGTGGGTGGGAGAAGCTCAGGAAGATCCACCCTCACATAGATGAGGGTGTGTTGGGCCAGGCAGATGCTCAATGGGCTTGAGTGCAGACTTTGTCACAGAAGGCCCGGGTTCTAGCTCCTGTACCACATGGCCCCTGAGCACTGTCAGGCATGACCCATGAGCAGTGAGCTAGGAGCATCCCCTGAGCACTGCTGGCTGTGAGCTCCTTTTTTAAAAGTTTGGAGTGTATGTTTTGCGTGCAGGAGGCCCAGATTCAATGCTCAACACTGCATGGTCCCCAAGCACTGCCAGGAACAACCTCTGAAAACTGAGGCAGGAACAGCTCCTGAGCACTATTAGGTATGGTGCCCACCTGCCCCCAAAATAAAGAGGGGCTGTGGGGCTGGAGCTATAGCACAGCAGGTAGGGCATTTGCCTTCCATGCGGCCGACCCGGGTTCGATTCCCAGCATCCCATATGGTTCCCTGAGCACCACCAGGGGTGATTCCTGAGTGCAGAGCCAGGAGTAACCCCTGAGCGTTGCTGGGTGTGACCCAAAAAGCAAAAAAAAAGAAATTGTAACTATAAATATCATGGTGATTCAATAAAATTTTAAAAAAAGAAATAAAAAAAATAAAAGGGGCTGTATGCAGGAGACCCTGGCTTTTATTTGTTTTATTTTGGGGCCACACTTGGATTACTACTCACTGCACTCAGGGACCACTCCTGGCAGGCTGGGCAGGGGACTACATGGGATGCTGGAGACTAGACCTGAGTTAGGCAAGGCAAGTGCCCTGCCCACTGTAGTTGCAAGGACCCAGGTTTAATCCCTGGCACTGCATGGTTGCCCCATTGCTTTGGGGACCCAGTCCAAATGATGAGCCAGGAGTGGCCTCTGAGCACTGCTAGGTCATGAGGCCCCACAAAAGAGTGGGGGCTGTGGAGGAGGTGGGGCTCTGAAGCGGGGCTCTGTCTGTCTTCACGAAGGGTGTGTGTCTGTCCCGGCTGCTTCTCAAACACCCTGCCTAGTCGGCTCTCAGCTGCTGACTGAGGGACTCCGGCCGCCTTTCTCCTGCGCCTGACTTTAGATAGCACGAAAATCAACCTCCAGCCTCGTGAGTGGGGTGAGGGACGGGGCCCCCAGGAATGTGCCAACAGTGCTGGGTGCGATGCAGCCCCAAGGACCACCAGCCCGTCTTTTCTGTATCGCCTGCTCACCCGCCGTCCACTATCTCGTCCACCACCAAAAAGGCGCCATCCATGTTCTCCAGCAACCAGCGCTTCTCCACGTTCTTCCTGAAGAAAGATGCGAGTCCTGAGCCTCTGTGCTAGGGTGGGGCAGCCCTCTCTCCCCAAAGCCTAAGCAAGCGCAGGGCAACACGAGGGCAGCACCTGTGTCAGGCCTTGTGAGGTTTGTTCCCTACTGACCCCCTTTGCCTGACTCCCCGCCCCCGCCCCCAGACTGGGCATCAACTCTGCATCCCCCATGGCAGCCAGCTGCCTGAGAGGCCATTGCATTGCCATCGTCATACTGCAATCAGTTATTTCTGGATTCTCTTAGTGAGACTAACCCAGGTTATGGTCACTGGGACAGACAGGCAGCAGAGCACTGGATGCGGGTGCAGTAAAAAATCACCCCAAGTTTCCAGTCAAATACCCTGAGTTTGAGGCCCTGGTCTGTCCCCACAGGTCAAGGATTGTGCTCCTGGACATGGCCAGCCCCGCCATCACCTCTGTGGGACCTTGTTCTGGGAGTCTGAGAGGGGGAGCTCAAGTAAAGGGCAGTGGGCTGTGAAGGGGGCTCTGGCTCCTGTTTTGGTCTTGGAGGGACTCCAGGAGAGAAGCAGGAGGGAAAAGCCCCCCTTTGTGATGGGCCAGGGGCTGGGGGTCCGGGAGGGTGGGGATGTCACTCACCGTAACATGTGGTTCAGGGACTCAAACAGGCAGGTGAGCACAGACATGAGCATCAGCTGCGGGCGGACACGGGAGCAAAATGATCCTGTGTGAGCTAAGAAGCTGAAGTAGACCCGAGAGAGCGCACGGGGAATGGGGAGCAGGTCTGGGACGCCTGTGTGGGGACCTTGCAGCGGGAGCGCAGAAGTCCCTCCCGCGCATGCGCAAGGAAGCAGGGGTCATCCATGGCCCCCACCCCCAAACACGGGAAACTCAGGGTACCCTCCGCGAGGGCTGGTTAAATAAAAAATTAAGACTTTCTGCGTCCCAAGAACCTCGGGGGCATCATGGACACGTTGTTCCACAGAGAATCATTCTGGCTGCTCCCCTCCCCCACAGTCTGCAAGGGGGGATACCAAGGCTGGACGTTTCCACCCCAGACTCCAAGTCATGACCCCAGTGACCTACAGAAACTCACCTCATTCTCGTGAGATGAGCCCACCACGTACAGGAAGAGATCAATGCTGCTCTTGTAGACGATGGTCATGCCCCCCAAAAATGCGATCTCAGCTAGAAGAGGCGGCAGTGTTGGATTGGGTGGGGGTGGGGGGGCCTACCTGGCCCCAGCTCCAGCCCCTCCCTTTGGCCCCTTCAAAGGGATCCTGAGATAGTGGAGCAGCAGGGGCGCTGCCACTGGCTCCCGTGCCCCCCTCCACCTCACTCTAAGGGGTCTACACACCCAGGCCAAGTCTAACCTCACACCCACTCGCCCTCCCCCACCAAGTGCCTGGGGGCAAGCCTCAGGGGTGGGAGATCCAGTACTGGCAGAGCTGGCACGTGCTGGGAGTGGGGGGAACGCGGCTGGCTGGGATGGTAGGAACAAAGGTTCCCTGGGGGAGGGGGAGGCCAAGGACCTCTGAGGGAGGGGGCTGGCTGGCTGGTGGGTGGGAAAGGCCAGCCGGAAAGGTGTGTCCAGATGGGGCAGGTTGATGACATGCATCCAAAACTTTGGGGGGTGACCAGCCTTCACTTACTGTCAGTTCGGCTGGTCTTGCTGAAGACATTTTTCTCGAAGACCAACTGCTCCTTCATGGAGGGGAATGTGTTATCATAGTACTAGGAGAAAGGGAAGGACAAGAGGTCACATCCCTTCTGCAAAGTCCGGCTGCTCCCTGGAGGAGTGGTGGGAATGGTGGGTGTCCCCGAGGGGACGCTGAGCCCAGGCCCCAGCACTTTTTCCTCTTATCCTTTTGGTGATGCTCAGGAGCTATTCCCTGTTCAGTGTTTTTTTGTTTGTTTGTTTGTTTTTGGCTTTTTGGGTCAAACCTGGCGATGCACAGGGGGTTACTCCTGGCTCATGTACTCAGGAATTACTCCTGGCGGTGCTCAGGGGACCATATGGGATGCTAGGAATTGAACCCGGGTCAGCCGAGTGCAAGGCAAACACCCTACCCACTGTGCTATCGCTCCGCCCCCCTGCTCAGTGTTTGAGGCTCAAACCCGTGTACTCAGGCTGTCGAGCCCTCTCCCTGATCCTACCTCTGCTCACTCTGTGCTGGGAAACACTCATTCTAGGTGCAGACAGTCGTCAGAAGCTTTTTTAGGCTCCCTTTTGAAGGCTCAGCAGCTGTGTGGATGCTAAGGTGGGGTGTGCCCACGGCTCCACCGCTCCAGCCCTTGCACCAAGGACACTACCATTTCCTGGGTACTTCTGACCATCTTCACTGAGTCCAAGAAAGAGTGCAGAGCCAGAGATCCTTGGTCACAACAATAATCATTACAACAGGCCGGAGAGATAGCGTGGGACGGGAGGCATTTGCCTTGCTAGGGGTCAACTCTGGTGCGGTCCTGTGCATCTCAGAAGGGCTGACCCCTGAGCACCACAGGGTGTGACCCCCAAACCAAAAGTTATAATAAGATTAATAAGTACAGGGGCTAGAGCAATAGTACAGTGGGTAGGGCGTTTGTCTTGCACGCGGCCAACCCGGGTTCAATTCCCAGCATCCCATATGGTCTTCTGAGCACTGCCGGGGTGATTCCTGAGTGCAGAGCCAGGAGTAACTCCTGTGCATTGCTAGGTGTGACCCAAAAAGAAAAAAAAAATTAATAAGTACAACAACTTTACCGTCCACATTGTATAGATGGTGTGAAGAAACTGATAATAGTCCATGAGTGGCAGCAGGAAGGGGTAGGTCTGAGCAGAATGGGCTATGGGCGAAGGTGAACGGAAGTACCTCAGGACACATTCGGGTACGCACTACAGCACAAAGTCAATGGGGTTTTTTTGGGCTTTGGTGAACCTCTCTCTCTCTCTTTTTTTTTGCATTTTGGGTCACACCCGGTGATGCACAGGGATTAGTCCTGGCTTTGCACTCAGGAATTACTCCTGGCAGTGTTCAGGGGACCATATGGGATACCAGGAACTGAACCCGGGTTGTCCGCGTGTAAGGCAAACGCCCTCCCTGCTGTACTATCGCTCCAGCGCCTCATTTAAAAAAATTGGGGGAGGGGATCACACTTGGAGATGCTCAGGGGTTATTCCTGGCTCTGCACTCAGAAGTACTCCTGGTGGTGTTCGGTGGGCTATATAGAGTGCCAGAGATCAAACCTGGGTCAGGCTTGTGCAAGGCAAACCTTACCCACTGTCGTATCTCTCCAGCCCTCTCAGTTTCTTCATCTTTAATTTCGGAGGAGGAGGAGCAGGTTTTGGCCACATCTAGCTGTACTCAAAGTTACTCCTGGCTCTGTGATCCAGGACTTGGTGGTGCCGGGGAGTAAATGCAAGTTGTCTGTGTGCAAGGCCAAAGCATTAAGCCCTGCACTACCTCTCCTGTCCCCAATTTCCTACTCCGAAAAGGGATGGAAGCTGATTTCATTACCAATGCTGGGGGCCATCCGGGCTCTATCATGTGGTACTCAGGAAGCTGTGCGGTGCCAAGGATCAAACCTAGGACTCTGTGCATACCAGAAATGTACTCCAGCCCTTTGACCCCTATTTCCCTGGCCTCTGATCTGCTTCTTTTTATTATTATTATTTTTTTTAAATAGAACTAGTGATGTTATGATGGTGGGGGGATATTAACATGATGCTGTGGATCAAAACGAGGACCTTAACATGTCAAGGATATGCTCTGCCTCTAACTGCGCATTCTGATCCACATCCTTTGGTTTGTCTTTTGGGCAACAGCAAGGGATGCTCGGAGGTTTGCTCCTGGCAGTGTCCTGGGGACCATGCCATGCTAGAACTTGAACCCGGGGCTCTAGCATGCAAAGCATGCACTCTAGCCCTTTTTTTTTTTTTTTTTTTTTTTGCTTTTTGGGTCACACCCGGCAATGCACAGGGGTTACTCCTGGCTCTGCACTCAGGAATTACCCCTGGCAGTGCTCAGGGGACCATATGGGATGCTGGGAATTGAACCCGGGTCGGCCGCGTGCAAGGCAAACGCCCTACCCGCTGTGCTATCGCTCCAGCCCCACTCTAGCCCTTTGAGCTACACTTGACCATATATTTCCTTGACAAAATGTGCTCAGCTCAGGCATTTAATATCTGGATGTGGATTTACCCCTTAGTACCCCATCTGCAAACAAATGAGAGTCTCCAGCTAGCTACTGCTGCAGTGTAAATACACTAATTAAAATGTCATGAAAACAAAGTTTTAGCCCCAAACAAATTTAAAAGAAATCTATAATGCATTTCATAGTCAGTTTAGAAAGAATAGCTGTTCTGTAGCTAATTGTGCCAAATGATAGACGTTTATTTTTGAATTTTCCTAGTTTGGTTTACCAGGCCAACTTCCCCAGGAAGGTAACAGATAATTAAATGGCTGGGGCACTGAAAACCCACTCTGAACTTCAAATAAAAATATCTGAGTTCATGAGGACCAGAGAAGATAGTACAGCGGGTAAGGCATTTGACTTGCATGAGGGAATCCGGATTTGATCTCTGGCACCCCATATAGTTCCCTGAGCCCCGCCAACAGTGATACCTGAGTGAAGAGTCAGGAGTAAGCCCTGAACACTGCTGGTGTGGCCCCAAAACAGAACAAAAAAGTCTGAGTTCAGGGCTGGAGAGATAGTGACTAAGGAAGGCACTTGCCTTGCATGTGGCAGACCTAAATTCAATTCTCAGCATCACCAGGAATACAGAGTACAGAGCACAAAGCCAGAAATGAGCTCTGAATACCACTGGGTGTGGCCCCAAAATCAAAAAAAGGGGAAAGAAAAAATTTGAATTCAGGGGCCGGAGCGATAGCACAGCGGGTAGGACGGTTGCCTTGCACGCGGCCGACCCGGGTTCGATCCCCGGCATCCCATATGGTCCCCCAAGCACTGCCAGGAGTAATTCCTGAGTGCAAAGCCAGGAGTAACCCCTGAGCATCGCTGGGTGTGACCCAAAAAGCAAAAAAAAAAAAAAAAAAAATCTGAATTCAGTTCTCTGTGCTGATATTAATATTTGGGTCCTAGGTCCATTCGTTTAGCTTCTCTGAACCAAATTTTCTTCATTTGTGAAATAAAAGAACCGGATTAGATGGTCTCTGAAATCCTATCTGGTTCTAAATTATTAGATTACAGGCTGAGCAGAGGGGCCAGAGCTATAGTACATCTGGTAGGGCGTTTGCCTTGCACGTAGCTGACCTGGGTTTGATCCCCACATCCCATAAGGCCCCCCGACCATCACCAGGAGTAATTCCTCAGCGCAGAGCCAGGAGTAACTCCTGAGCATTGTCGGGTGTGACCCAAAAAGTCAAAAACAAACAAAAAAAATAGGCTAAGCAGATAGCTTAAAAGACTGGTGAGCTCTGAGCACACACCAGGAGAGACCTGTGAGCACTGAGTTCAGAGTAACCCCTGAGCACTGCAGGTGTGGCGCCAAAAACAGACAAAAAAAAAATCCCTGAAATGTTTAGCTCCTTCACAGAAATCCCTTGGGGGATGAAGAGACTAACTTTCTTCCGTCCATCTAAGCTGAGCAGAAGGTAGGTGAAAGGGCTGTTTGGGGGCCTTGCTTCTTGGGGCAGTAGCCCAGGTCTCCCGGGCAGGGATTGGGGAGTTACCTTGGCCAGCAGGCGGCGACCATCGTTATCTAGGATGAAGACGGCCTTGATGGTGTAGAGGGAAGGTTCCTGCAACTGACAGGGGAGAGAGCTCCGTGGGCCCCCGACTCAGGCCCGGTCCCTGGCTCTCTGGCAGCCGCGGGTCCCCGACGTCCATCTAGCCCCGGGTCCACAGCAGCTCCCGTCCAACCCCGTGCCACCTGGGCCCGTCGCACGCAGATGTTCCACCGCGGCCGGTGGGCGCCGTGCCCACTGGGTGCAGAAGGTCCGTCCGGGCCCAAGTTCTGTCATGCACTGACTGCTCCAGGGCCCGAGTCGGAGTGTATCACAGAACCTGGGCCGGGGGGACTGCGGCCGCGCCGGGCCTCCTCCTTCCAGCTGGCCGCGGCCGGGCAGGGGCCCCGCACTCTCAGCGGGGTCGGGGTCGAGGGGGTGGGGGGTCCGTCCCGGGGGGAACCGCCCCTCGGGTCCCTTCCCAGCGCACTCCCAACCCACCCCCACCCTGCCCCCAGCCCTGCCCATCACTGCCCCCGAACTGATCCCAAACTTCAGCCCCACGTGCGCTCGCGACTCGGGACGTCCCGGGAACTTTTCCTCGCGGGCCTCGGCCTGGGCTCCTCCCCGGGGCCGCTCCACGGTGCCACCACTTCCAGGCGCGGGACGCACGAGTGGAGAGTTGGCTGCACCCCCCCCTCCTCCCAGCTCGTCCCCGGTCCCCGGCTCCTGCCACCCCGGGCCCCCGGTGCCCTCGCGCTCCGTACCCGCGGCTCCGCGGACTCCCCCGCCGGGGCGGGCGGCGCCGAGTCCCCGGCCCGGGCGGCCGCGGCCCCCTCCCCCGGGTGCGGACGTGGCCAGGCCTCGGGCCGCTGCATTCCGCTCACAGCCTCGAGCTGACAGCGCCGCCCCGCCGCCCCGCCTCCGCCTCCGCGCAGCCCGCCCCGCCGCCCCGAGGGCAGCGCCCGCCTCTCGGCCGCCACGCGAGAGTCGTCGGCCTCCCGCCCCGCGCGCCCCTCCGCAGCCCGGCCTCCCCCACCGCTCCTTCCCCTCGCTCTCCCTGGGCTCCTTTCGGTTCCTTGAAGCCCAGAGTCTCGGCGTCCCCGGGATCGTCCGGGAAAAGTCCCTCTTTCCCGTCCAGGCCTGTGGGCCAGTTTGCTCCGCGTCCGCGCAGGCTGTCCTGGGCCAGCCAGCAAAGCTGGAGAGCGCTGACAAAGCCTAGGTGTTTTCTTTTTTCATTGCTTGCCTGGATTTCTTCCTTCCCTTCCTCCCTTCCTCCCTTCTTCCCTTTCTTTACCCCTTCCCCCCTCTCCTCTTCCTCCTCTTCCCCCCTCTTCCTCCTCTTCCCCCTTCTACCTTTCCTTCCTTCCTTCCTTCCTTCCTTCCTTCCTTCCTTCCTTCCTTCCTTCCTTCCTTCCTTCCTTCCTTCCTTCCTTCCTTCCTTCCTTCCTTCCTTCCTTGTTCCTTCCTTCTTCCATCCTTCCTTCTTCCTTCCCTTCCTTTCCCTTCCTCCCTGGAGAACTCAGGGCTTACCCTTGGTTCAGAGCTCAGGGATCGGGGCTGGAGTGATAGCACAGCAGGTAGGGCGTTGCCTTGCACGCGGCCGACCCGGGTTCGAATCCCAGCATCCCATATGGTCCCTTGAGCACAGCCAGGAGTAATTCCTGAGTGCATGAGCCAGGAATGACTCCTGCGCATTGCCGGGTGTGACCCAAAAAAAAAAAAAAAAAAAAGCAGAGCTCAGGGATCACTCCATGGGGTGCTGGGGATAGAACCTGGGTCGGCCATTGCAAGGCAGTCAGTCACCCTACTTGTTCAATTATCCTTCATTTCCACAGCCTTTAACTCTCACCCCTGACCAGCAAGTGATCTGTCGCTGATCTACATCCAGGCCCCAAAGTCGTTTTCTCTCTTGCCTCCTGGGAAGTCAATGGACAGGTACTCCTTGGGTCCCAGGGGCAGTGTGTAGCAGGGAGGACACAAGAGGACAGCTCAGGGAGACCCCTCTATGCAGAAGAGAGTCCTACCCTATCCCACCCCAAACCACACACTCTCTACTTGGGGGAAAAAAGTGTCAATATGCCTTCCTGCTGCCTCCTACTACCCCCCCCAACCCCACCCCCAGGCTTGAGCTGAAGCAAGACAGGTGCAAAAAGCATAGGCTGCAAAAGAGGCACTGGGCAGTGGCTTCAGCCCCGCTGGGTAAGGATGCCCGCGGGCAAATTTTCATTCACCTTGGGGTAATCCGCCAGTGGGGAACTCATTCCCCAGTACCAACCAAGAGGATGCTAAGTACCCACCCACCCATCATAGCACCCTGCTTGGGCATTACATCCACACATTCATACACAGTATCCCTATGGGAGAGAGGTGTAGCGCCCCCCACTCTAGGGAAAGGGAAATAGGCTGTGTGGGGACTTTTGCTAGACTAGTCTAGAGGTGGAGGGGCTGGAGCGATCATACAGTAGCTAGGGCGCCTGCCTTGGTGCAGCTGACCTGCGTTTGATCCCCGGCATCCCCTATGGTCCCCCAAGCAATGATATAGGAATCTACTGGCAATGATTCTTAAGAGCAAAGCCAGGAGTAACACCTGAGCATCACCCTGTGTGGCAAAAAATAAACAAAAAACAAAAAAATAATCCAAAAATAGTTGTCTAGAAGTGGAAGCTAGACTTCAGACCCCGAAGTTTTCCCCTCTTGTCACAGCCTCTACCCTTGTGCTCTGCATTCACTCATCACAGATGACCTGAGTGGGGGTTCCTGAAGGGTAGCAGATCTCATTTTTCAAATCTCAATGTCAAGGTCATCACCATAAAGCCCTGCTTGTGGCAAGAGGGTTGAGGTGTGGGGGCCACCCCCAGCTGGGGAGTGGCTCCTGGATGTGGTGCAGGGAGGCTGCAGGGCTGGGATGGTACGGGGGTTGGCTGCATGCAAGGCAAGTGCCAGAAAGCCTTTTCTGACAAGCGCTGAGTGTGATGTGCTTGGGCCCACCTACCACATTCTCTAGCTCAGCACCCTCGTTAGTTCTGATATTGACCTTCTCTGTATCCGAATGCCGTTTTCATGCATTTATTTACATGTAACACGAGCGGTTCTTTGCCACACCAGACCGTGACTCCTGCAAGGTTAGAGATCTTGCTCACAGCAGAATCCCCGGCTTCCCCTGGTGCCTGGCAGGTGCTTACTAGGCGTTTGTTGGGTGAATGAATGATTACAGGAGGAAGGAGACCAGGTATAAATATTCAGTCTCCCTGTTTTGTTTGTTTATTTATTCTGGGATCACATTTGGGGATGCTTGGGGTTATTCCACTGGTGACTGGACCATGAAATGTGGGGATCAAACGGGGGCTCCCACATGCAAAGCATGCACTCCCACCCTTTGAGCTATCTCCCAGCCCCATAGACTACCACTTTTATTTCAATTTTACTTGTGTTGTGGCCATACCCAGTGGTGATCTGGGCTTACGTCTGGCTCTGCACTCAAGTACCACTCCTGGTGGTGCTCAGATCATATGGAGTGCCAGGAATTGAACACAGTTGGCTATATGCAAGGCAAACACCTTACCCGCTGTACTATCTTTCTAGCCCCCAGACTGCCTACTTTAATGATTAAAATATACTTATGAGTGAAACCATGTTTTGTGTGCTATACAAATATCTCTTATATACTTTATTTATTTATTTATTTATTGCTTTTTGGGTCACACCCGGCAATGCACAGGGGTCATTCCTGGCTCATGCACTCAGGAATTACCCCTGGCGGTGCTAGGGGACCATATGGGATGCTGGGATTCGAACCTGGGTCGGCCACGTGCAAGGCAAACGCCCTACCCGCTGTGCTATCACTCCAGCCCCTCTCTTATATACTTTATATGGTCCCTGATCCTTTTTGAGTTTCTGGGTTAAAGCAGTAGACACAAAATAAACAAAGTGTGTCCCAGAGAGATATAGGACAGCAGGGAAGGTGTTTGCCTTGTATGTAGCTGACCTAAGTTGCTTGTTTGTTTTAGTTTTGGGGGGTCTACACCTGGCTGTACTCAGGGTTTACTCCTGGCTCTGTACTCAGGGATCGCTCCTGGCAAGCTCAGGGACGATGTGGGTTGTCAGGAATCAAGCATGGTTCAGTTGTATGCAAGATAAGCACTTTTCCCACTGTGCTCTCTGACTCTTTTTTTTTTTTCTTTTTGGGTCATACCTGGTGATGCACAGGGTTACTCCTGGCTCTGCACTCAGGAATTATTACCCCTGGCGGTGCACAGGGGACCATATGGGATGCTGGGAATTGAACCCGGGTTGGCCACGTGCAAGGCAAACGCCCTACCCGCTCCAGCCCCTCTCTGACTTCTTACCTAAGTTTTGATTCCCAGAATATGGTTCCCTGAACACCACCAAGAGTGACCTGTGGGGCCAGAGCAATAGTACAGCGGGTAGGGAGTTTGTCCTGCACGCGGCCTACCTGGGTTTGATCCCTGGTATCCTATATGGTACTTGAGTACCTCTAGGGCTACCTCCGGAGCACAGAGCCAGGAATACCCTTTAAGCACCAATGAGGGTGGCCCAATCCCTGCTCCCAGTACCCATCTGGAGCCCAGTAATACAGCTCATGGTAGGAGCATGCTTTGTTTGCTTCCCTGGTACCAAACAACAGTAACTGATTTGATTCTTTTGGTGCCTTAATATTTCTCTGAACTGGTCCATTTTTAGCTCATATTTACAAGGACAATAAAAAGCCTCAAGGGGAATTTGGTAGTCTGTGTTTGGCATATGGTACCCACAGTGGGAGCGCATTCAGCTTGTGGAAATTAGAAGGTAGGCCTGGGAAGATGAGGGATTAGGGAGCAGTGTGGCTCCTTGGGGGAGGCGAGGGAGGAGTAGATGTTCTCATCTACACTGGAGAGGAGCCTGGCATCTGGGATTGAAAGACCAGGGGAGAAAGCTTACAGACTCCAAAATCCTCCTCAACAGCGAGGCCACCCTCTTTGTTGCTATTGTAATCATAGCTAAGATCTTTTACATCTTTGAAAAACTGGGGAGCCACCCCCAGCAGGGCTTTAAGTTCAGGGATCACTCCTGGTGGGACTGGGGGACTATATGTAGTGCTAAGGATCGAACCCAGGTCAGATACATGTAAGGTAAGTGCCTTACTCGCTATACTATATCTCTGTGGCAACTCATTACATAAGTTTTTTTTGTTTTGGGGACACACCTGGAGGTATTCAGGGCTTCTTGCTCAGGGATCACTCCAGGTGGGGATTGGGGGACCATATGTGGTGCTAAGGATAGAACCAGGTATGTTGTGTGCAAGGCAATCCACTATGCACTGTACTCCGACCCTCTATTTATATCTTAATGTGGCAAATAAAGGAACTCAGAGATTTCAAAAGTTGAACTTAAAAGAATTTTTCGAATTGAATCCAGTGAGATACACAGTTACAAAATTATTCATGACCGAGTTTCAGTCATGTAAGTTTCCAACACCCATCCCTTCACCACTTCACCAGTGTACGTTTCCCACCACCAATGTCTTCAGTCCCTGCCTCTACTCTATGTCAGTCACTTTTCCTCTCTTCTATCTCTTTCTCTCTTTTTAGGCATTATGGTTTCCAATATAGATACTGAAAGGTTATCATGTATGTCAAAAACTGAACCTTTCTTTTCTTTTTTTTTTCTTTTTGGTTCACTCCTGTCGATGCTCAGGGGTTACTCCTGGTTCTGCACTCCAGAATTACCTTTGGCGTGCTCAGGGGACCATATTTGATGCTGGAGATCGCAACCTGGGTTGACCGCATGCAAGGCAAACTCCTTACCCACTGTACTATCACTCCAGCCCCAAGTTGAATTTTTCTTTTTTTCTTTTTTTTTGCTTTTTGGGTCACACCCAGCGAAGCTCAGGGGTTACTCCTAGCTTTGCACTCAGGAATTACTCCTGGCAGTGCTTGGGGGACCATATGGGATGCTGGGGATCGAACCCGGTTCGGCCGCGTGCAAGGCAAAAGCCCTACCCGCTGTGCTATTGCTCCGGTCCCCCAAATTGAATTTTTCAAGGAAGTGATTCTCCCTAAAGATGATTCTCCCAAAATCCCTCTGCAGATACCCTAGGACTCCTTTTCTTCGCCCTCCTGCCATCCTGGTATGGGCCTTTAATAGGGATCTGTGCGCACAGAGATGCTCAGTGTACACACGATCTGGGGCATTGCCTTGGGAACTCTTGGCCACACTTGGGAGCCTGCAAAGGCAGCTGAAGGCTTGGAGCTGGAGTGAGGGGGGCAGGTCCAAGCTCTGGGGAGTGGAGTCTTCAGGTTTCCCTGCTCTGAGCTCCCTCAGGGGGCTGTGCATGATTCTAACCAGCTGGAGTGTATGCAGTGGCTGGACTGAGAATCTGTCCTGCACACACAGCACTGAGCTGTGGAATCTCTGGGAGGTGAGTGACTCAAATAGGCTCCCTCCAGGCCTTGGTATATCTTGGAGGTGAGACCGTTTCATTTCCTCTGACTCACCCTCCTGCCACCGCATTTTAGAGCTGTCTGTCCTAGGATTTCGGCATCTGTTCTTGTGTGACAAGAAGAAACAGCTCCCTTGGGTAACAGCCTCTCTCCATCCTTCCTGCTATAATGTCAAGAGGGGGAGGTGTGTGGAATGTGAGGCGTGGATGGGTGTGCTTTTGGCGTCCTCTGCAGAGAGAGCTACAGCTTCCACACGCCGCTGCGGGCAGGATGCCTCTCCAGGCAGCTGGCTCAGGCCAGCTCCATCCTTCAACGCGCCTGGCTCTCTCTGGGAGAAGGCGCAAGAGGAGGTGGAGAGAGAATCTGGACGAGGTCAGGCCCCTGTGTTCAGTCTACCCAAGTACAAGAGGCTTTCTTTCAACCCAGAATTGGATTTTTAATCATATGACTATAGATACCTCCACTTAGCTCGGGAAGGTCCAAGGAGTAAGTCGGATTTGAGAAGCCAGTGATGGGTCTGGACACCCACATGTCCCACCTGCCAGGAGCGCTTCATGGATTATGACAGGCCACAGTGAGAGCTTGGCAGAAGGAATAAACCCAACACTAGATGTGGTGAGCTGTTCGGGTTGGCTGAACACAGCCTCAAAGAATACTACACCAAGCTATGACTGAACGATAAGGCGGTCTCTTTGGGTCGGTCAAGGGAGAGACCATTTTACAACTCTAAACAACTACTTCCTAAAATGGGGAGATGACTCGTGTCTGTGTTCAGGCATGACCACAGTTGTTCTTTTTTTCTCCAGCTTGGATTCTAGTCTCTAATTCTCTAATCTGGCTTCACATAAGACGGATCTGAAGGGGGTGGGGGAGGCAGGGAAATGGCTCAAAGGACAGGAGCGCATGCTTTGCATGCTGGAGCACTAGCTCTGATACCCAGTACCACGTGGTCTCTGGAGCAAGCCCCAAAACAAACAAAAGGGAGAAACTTTGGAGAGAAAGGACAACAGGCAGGGTCCTTGCCTTGTATGTGGTCGACCCAGGTTTAATTCCCAGCATCCATATAGTCCCCTGAGCCCGCAGAGTAAGCCCTTAGCACATCGGGTGTGCCCTCCCCCCAACACACACGCAAAAGAAAAGAAAAAAGAAAAAGAAAGAAAGAAAGAAAGAAAGAAAGAAAGAAAGAAAGAAAGAAAGAAAGAAAGAAAGAAAGAAAGAAAGAAAGAAAGAAAGAAAGAAAGAAAGAAAGAAAGAAGAAGAAGAGAGAGACTGGGGAACCCTGACTGGGGTGAGGAGTGGGGCTTGGGGAGGAATTCTTTTATACATGCCGCAGGTGAATCCGGGGTGCCACCGGGTTGAGAAGCTTTTGAGACAGTCACGATAGGGAGCACAGGGAAGATGCTGGCTCTCCTCTTCCTTGTGCGCTACCTCTTGGTTGGTTTAATGATAACAAGCTTGCTAATGATGTTTGCCATATTAGAAAGGAGACCAGATGTTTAGATTAGCAGGCAAAACTAATTGATTTCCTTGCAAAACATGCTAACATTTTAGTATGGACAGGATGTAATCCTAGACACTCTCAGAAGGTCTGCTGGGAAAACTTAGGCAGCCATCTACTGCATTCCCCTGGATTAAGGGGACAGTTGGAGAGAGAGGACTGTTTATATAGATCTGAAACATTTGAAAACATTTTTAAGGAAAGGACAAATATGGGCAACCAGAACAGCGTTAAGACTGGGTTTCCCTGGGAGCCAAAGCGATAGTACAGCAATAGGGCATTTGCATTATACATAGTCGACCCAGGTTCAATCCCTGGCATCCAATATGGTCGTCCCCCAAGCACTGCCAGGAGTGATTTCTGAGTGCAGAGCTAGGAGTAACCCTTGAGTATGGCTGGGTGTGACCCAAAAAGAAAAAAAAAAGACTGGGTTTCCCCTTAGGGAAAAAAAAACCCCAAACAATTCTTGCTATTCTAGAAGTAATCTGAGTCCCAGTGACAGTCAGGTTTCCCACAACCCTCTTCTGAGAATTTCCTGGCAAATATCATTCTGGGGTGGCTCTGGGGCTCAATGGAGGATGTGCCTTTCCTAGGGGAACACCAGGGCAGCACAGGGAACACAAGGAGAGGGAATGTCAGGATTTTACTATTTAGTTAATTCTTTTTCTCTTTGTTTTTGGGCCACACCCAGTAATTGATGCTCAGGAATTACTCCTGGTGTTTTGGGGATGACCTGGGATGCCAGGGATCAAAACTCTGTCCACTCTGTGCAAGTCAAATACCCGAACCACCCCACTGTACTATCTCCCCAGCCCCAGGTGACTTTTTTTTTAAAAAAAAATCACTGCAAATCTCTGAGCATTTGAAGTCTGGCTTCCTGCAGCTTTTTCTTCCCTAGCACCTGGACTTGCCTGAGCAAGGCCTGGTTTCCTGATGGTTCTCAGCCTCTCCCTTAGGGAGTGAGTCCTTGCGCTCACTTTTTCCAACGGTCTCAGTCTGATTTAATGGTGACACTAGGACTGATGACACATCATCAGCATGGGACTTTCTTTTGTTTCCCCAGTGACTGTCCTATTAACAGCTGTCTTCAGCAACAGGATTGGGGGTGGGGGTGGAGTGGCGAGTCAAAGAAGGCAAGAGGCGAAGGAGGACACGCCCTGGATTTTATAGGTTAAAACAGTGGGTTCTGAGACAGTTTGCACTGGTTCAGACTTGACCTGGAGCCTCAGCGTGGAAGGCAGCTTTCAGTCTCCACATCTTGGCCTGAAATAAGAAGTGTTCTATGTGCCATCCACACCCTGCTAAGACAGGACCACTTGCAACAGGCCAGCTTGGCTTTGCTTTCTTTGGGACTACATCCAGCTGTGCTTAGGAACTTACACTTGGCTCTGTGCTCAGTGATCACTTGCAGTGGGATGCAGGGGACCATATGTGGTGCTAGGGACTGAGTCTGGGTCAACTGGATGCAAGGCAAACACTATCTGATGTACTGTCTCTCTGTCTACCCTCTCTTTTTTTTCTTCCTACCTTCGTGCAATGTTAAGTCAGACACTTTTTCTAACTACCCCTCACCATACCTAAAACTAGTAACACAGTTCTCCTTCTCTTTTCCACTATCTGTATCACTGTATCACTGTCATCCCGTTGCTCATCGATTTGCTCGAGCAGACACCAGTAGGCACCAGTAACATCTCCATTGTGAGACTTGTTGTTACTGTTTTTGGCATATTGAATATGCCACGGGTAGTTTGCCAGGCTCTCTGAGAGGGATGGAGGAATCAATCCCGGGTCAGCCACGTTCAAGGCAAACGCCCTACCCGCTGTGGGAGGCAAAAGGATATAACACAACAGTGCAGAAAAAGCAAGATTTAAAGGGGTCGGGGAGCTGGAGCGATAGCACAGCGGGTAGGGTGTTTGCCTTGCTCGTGGCCAACCTGGGTTCGATTCCCAGCATCCCATATGCCCCCTGAGCACTGCCAGAAGTAATTCCTGAGTGCAGAGCCACGAATAACCCCTGAGCATCACGGGTGTGACCCAAAAAGGAAAAAAAAATTTTTTATGGGTCGGAGCAATAGTATAGTGAAGAAGGCATTTGCCTTGCACAAGGCCGACCTGGATTTGATCCCCAGCATCCCATAGGGTCCCCTGAGCACTGGCAGAATAACCCCTGAGCATTGCTGGGTGCTACCCCCCCAAAAAAAAGCCAAAAAAAAAAAAGAGAAGTTAAGGAGCTTGTCTTGCATAAGGCTGACCCCAGTTGGATCTCTGGTCCTCTGAGCACGGCCAGGAGTGATCCTTGAACATAGAGCCAGAAGAAAGCCCTAAATACCACTGGGAATGGTCCCCAAGTATCTCCTCAAACAAAACTCCCAAAGTTTTCTCCACACTGTGCCTCTAGGCCATCTTCTCTAAGGTTCCTCTTTCCCATGTCTTCTCTGAGGATTAACAAGCAGCCCTGCCTGCACTCCGTGCCTGCTGATCCCTTTGCACCAGAGACACTGGCGAGAAGGGAAAGGAAAAGATGAGTAAGAGTGCTCTCTCAAGTACTCATGGGTCATTTAGATAAGTCACCCAATTAATTTAGGCCTCAAAGTAATGTAGCAGAGCTAGAGCGCTAACACACCAGGTAGGGTGCTTGCCTTACCTATAGCCAGCTTAGATTCCATCCCGAGGACACTATATGGTCCCTAGAGCCCTACCAGGCGTGATTCCTGAGCACAGAGCCAGGAATAAGTCTTAAGCACTGTTGGGTGTGATCTCAAAACAAAAGAAAATAAATCCCCCACAAAATAATGTAGCAAAGCCATGTAACAGTGTCAAATGTTATCTTTCCTGTGTAGTCTTTCAATCTAGAGTTATTATTTCATTTCTATGACTCTTTGTTTTATTTTTAATGGCAGTCTTCTATATACTATATGATTTTATTTCTACCCCAGGCACCCGGCAGCCTGCAGTGCCCATCAAAAAAAAAACTCGGTTATGGACTTGTCCAAAAATGCTCCATTTTATTAGCGCCAAGGTCTCCTGACTCTCCATAGATAAAGGATTGCCCAGCTGATTTTTTTAGAAACTGTGTCAAGGTTTAAAATTGTCCTGTATTTGCTGTGTCAAACAAAATGACTATTCCAGTTTACAATCTCCTCTGCATGCTCAAAATAGGCTTGTAGTTAAGCCCTGTAGAGTTAGTCTAGAGTTGGTATCTTTCAGTTCTATGTTTTTAAGTATTTCTCAATCCTCATGTGGGATATTTTTTTTTCATTGTAGAGGGCCATACCAAATAGTACTCTGGCACTCAGAGCTACTCCTAGCAGTGCTGGATCTAAATGGGGTGGCATGTAGTGCTGGGGACTGGACCCAGGAGTTCACATGCAAGATATATACTTTTATACACTCATAAAGATATATATATATATACATTTTGTTCACATCCTGCTACCTTCTCCCTTAGTGTGTGTACATATATATAGCATATATATGTATGTATACATATGTATCCATATATATAGTGTGTGTTATATATTCATGTTCTTTATATTTGTGTATATGGTTATATATGTGTATATGTAATTGTATATATGGGGTGAGACACACCCAACAGTACAGTACTGAGGGCAACTCCTGCTCTGGGTTCTGTATTTGGGGGTTGTCTACTGGGTGAAGAGAGCCTCACATAGTGCCAGAGATTCAGGGTCTGCAGCATGCAAGGCCAGCCACTTAACCCCTGTACTATCTCTGCGTCTCTCTTGGTCTATATTTAGTAAATAATTACACTTCTTTTTCTATTTCTCCTTTATTTTTTTATTTTTATTTTTGGGCCACAACTGGCCATATTCAGGGATTACTCCTGGCTCTGTGCTTGGGGGAACCATACAGGGTGTGGGGATTTAATTGGGTCAGCTGCAGGAAAGGTTTAATTGGGTCAGCTGCTCTATCCACTGTACTCTCTCTCTCCAAGCCTTCTCCTCCTTTCTAATAAGATAGCATTATTTACCTTTATGATTAATTCAGGAACGGAGTGATCTCATTTCCTCAGTAATATAATTTTTTTTCTGCTTTTTGTGTCACACCCGGCAATGCACAGGGGTTGCTCCTGGCTTTGCACTCAAGATTACTCCTGGCAGTGCTTGGGAGACCATTTGGGATGCTGGGAATCGAACCCAGGTCAGCTGCGTACAAGGCAAATGCCCTACCAGCTGTACTGTCGCTCCAGTCCCTTCCTCATTAATATATTCTTCAAAACCAGATCTCCCCCAACTATTATTTTCTTCTTTTAACAAGAACCCTAATAACAGGCTTGTCTGCAGATGAGTTCCCCTTTAATTATTCAGCCTCTAATGAGTGTCTAAGTTTCAGGCACCATCCTAGGTTTCGAAGACTCAAGAGTTAATGGACAAAATTCTAGTCCTTTTACGAGTTAATTCTAGCATTTTCTGGAAGACAAATGGCAAAACGAGTAAGATGTGTTCTCTCAAGCAGTCTTTGAAAAGGATCCTAGCTCTGTAGTTTTGCAGGGATACAATGAGCTGGTGCTTGTGTACATTATGTGAAAGAGCTTAATAATTTCTGAACTATCCCAAAATGCGGCCTCCAACCACATTTTCCAACAAGGCTGATTTGAAGTTATCTAGTGACCTAACACTAGCTTTGACCTAGCTCTTTTCTTCCAAGAATTTGAGTGGATGCCCTTTGCTCTGCAGCTGGGAACCCTGGACTTCAAAATTCATTGCTTGTCTACATGAGGTCTGGTGACCAGCTGCATGAACTGACCTAGTTTGTTTAATAACCAGGTTATCAGGATGCCACCCTTGGATAAGTGAATCAGAATGGCTGTTCTGGGCCTCAGAATGGGCAAGCTGAACAGGTTCCTAAGTAATGTGGAGTTTAATATTTCAAAGTCACAAAGCTATATTCTAAAGTCACAAAGCTATATTAGGCTCCTGAACGGCAAGCTGGGGAGTAGGGCTGGGTGAGAGCAGAGAGAGAACTCTTAAGTGTGCATGATCTGGACAAAAATCGCGAATAACGCCACATCTCGCAAACGGAATACCCGTCAGGAAGGTGCTCCTGAGGCGTGAACTTCGTCAGGACACCTGGTTAAACCGTCGCAGACTCGCTGCGCCAGACCAGCACGAGGCGGAAGTTGCTATACTCGTTTCCGCTACCAGCATCCAAGATGGCAGCTCGAGCGTCACCATGAAATGAAACACATGCTCCGGGTCGCGCCTCGGCCCTTTAGGGTCTTACTGGACTTTTGCAAGTCACCGTGGGAATCCTGAGGGAGGGGGCTGTTCCGCGTTCCGACGGCGAAAGCGTGTCCCACCCCTTGCCTTATGCCTCTATCCTCTAGCCGAAAACCAGCACTGGACACACTCTGCTCCGCGCCCAACCAGCAATACCGCGAACGGCTGGGGAAAGGCGGAGAGGTCCAGAATGCTGGGCGATAGGGCCTTCGCTCCGCTTATTGGTGGGCCCAGGCCGCGGGGCGGGGCTACACAACCATTGGGCGATAGATCACGTCAATCTCGGGAACTCCGGAGAGGGAGGAGGAGACGTAGTTAACCATTGGGTTCTCTCAGCCGTCAGTCAAAGCAACATCCGGCGTCGATGACAATCCTGAGTCGTTGATTGGAGAAATGTGTTCCTGGGGAGGCCGCACAGGGCGGGCTTCCGAGTGAGGTGGGAGGAGGGGGCGGGGAGGGAAGCGGAGGCTGGGGCGCTCTAGGCCGGCCGGCGGTGGCGGCGGCAAGGCCGGGACTCGGGCTGAGGGCCTGCTGTGGCGGCAGCGGCGGACGCCAAACTCAGCCGCGGGTATCAGGCACATTCCTATCCCTGACGGGGAGGGGCGCCGCGCTGCGGGGCCGAGGCCCGCGGGGGTGAGGGGTGGCGGGGTGGAGCCGAGGGCCAGGAGGCGGGAGCGGGCGGCCGAGCGGGATTCGCGTCGGGGCTGGGCCCCGCGGCGGGCAGGGAGGGGCTGCGAGGCCGCCGGGAAGCCGGCTCGGGGCTGGGTTGGGCCGGGGAGGGCCGAGGGCCCCGGGAAGGCGTGGTGTTAGGCCGGGCTTGGGAGTGGGGTGGGGCCACGGGGACGGAGGGCGGGGTGGGGCTGGGCCGAAAGGGTGGGTCAAGGCCGGGGAGGTAGCACTTGTTCGCTGTCGCCCCAGAAGGCTAGCAGCCGAGGCGCCGAGAGCGGGCATGGCGACTTGGTCCCAGTCGGACTCGGGTACCTGGGGCGGGGCGGGAGGCTTCTGGCCTTACCGGATCGCTCGGAGCCCGTGGCCGGTTCCACGAACTTGAGTAGCTCTTGGGAGGTGTTGGTCACGGAGTTGCCGGGGCACGCAGGGCTCGTGTCAGGAATTAGGGGGTCCCCCCTGGGTGTACTCCGTATATATATATGTGTGTGTGTCCCTTCAGGGTGCAGTGGGTGGGTGGGTGACAGCGGTCGGGGGGAGAGGACCGAGGCCGGGCGTTTGAGGTGAGCGGCCGCTGAAGAGGAGAGTCACGAAACTGAAAGCAAGGCAGATTTCCCCTCGCCCCACCTGGCTCTCTGGGTCGAACATTTGGCTCTCTCCAGCTTGCTGAGGCTCCGAAGGTCAAATGAATGAAACCAAAACCTGCCTATGCAAATTCTAGAGGATTCTTCTGCCTCACGCCCCCCCCCCCCACTCCCCTCCCATGCTCCAGCCCTCTAATACCCTTCCCCACTTTCCGTGTGCCATTGGTTAGGACAAGGGAAATACGGAGAGTTCTATGTTGGGAGGACAAAAGGCATTCTTTGCAGCGAAGGGGTGGCCCCAGCTTGTTTTTTTACATTCTCACCCACTAACAATCCCTCCCTTCTAGAACTGGAAGGGACGAGGCAGTTTTCTCCTGAGAGATGGGAAACCAGCTACTTTACTTTAAGATGGGATAGATAGGAACTTCTCACGCTAAAAATAGAAACTGGGTAGTGTGTGTGTGTATGGGCTGGGGGAGGGTTGGTAAATCAGACAGCATGGAAATATTTTAGATGCCCTGGGTATTATGATCTTAATAAAAATAAGCTACCTTGTAGGGAGTTACAAATGTCAGTTGTTTACTTCTTTGGTAAGGACTGTCCGCTCATATATATATATATATATATTAAATAAATAATAGGCCTTTTTTGGTGGGGGAGGTAGTATAGTTATTTTTCCTTACGTAAAAATGTTTTTTAAAAATATATTCTGCCTTCTGCCTTGTTGGTAATGAGAAAGTGGTGAAATCTTACTTTGTTGCTCTTGTGATTCCATTTTAGGTTTCTCGGGAAACCCCCCTGGTAAGTGTGGAGGAGGCGGGACACTCTGACCCAAGACAAAAGGCCTGTAGCTCCAGCCAAAGAACATAAACCTTAGGAGGGAGAAAGAAAAACAAAACAAAACAAAAAAACAAACCTTCAGCTGTTCCTGAGAACAGCCTTCAGTGGAATCTACAGAGACAACCGATGTGAGTGAGGAAGTGACTGTATGTGGACTGTGGAGACAGTAAGTCACGTGGGCCCTCGGGGCCTGGACTGGGTTAGGAAGAGTTGTACTTATAGAGGTGAGGTGTCGAGAAGGGAAAAGTGAATGTGGTCTGGAGTGTGGCCTTGGCTCCACGGGGTGTGCTTTCCCTCCAAGGCCATCAGGGAGCTCAACCCCTGTGTTCTGCCAGGGTAGGGTACAGGGTTTGGCACTGAGGAGGGTAACTTGCTGGCTGGAGCAGCAGAGCAGTGGCCTTGATTTGTCTTTTGGAAGATTTAAAAACCAAAAAGCATAAACATTCTGGTCCTTCAGCAATGCTTTCTCTGAAGAAATACTTAACGGAAGGACTCCTCCAGTTCACCATTCTGCTGAGTTTGATTGGGGTGCGGGTGGACGTGGATACTTACCTGACCTCACAGCTCCCCCCACTCCGGGAGATCATCCTGGGGCCCAGTTCTGCCTATACTCAAACTCAGTTCCACAACCTGAGGAATACCTTGGATGGCTATGGTATCCACCCCAAGAGCATAGACCTGGACAATTACTTCACTGCCCGGCGACTCCTCAGTCAGGTGAGGGCCCTGGACAGGTTCCAGGTGCCAACCACTGAGGTGAACGCCTGGCTGGTCCATCGGGATCCGGAGGGGTCTGTCTCTGGCAGCCAGCCCAGCTCAGGCCTGGCCCTCGAAAGTTCCAGTGGCCTCCAGGATGTGACAGGCCCAGACAACGGGGTGCGAGAAAGCGAAACGGAGCAGGGATTCAGTGAAGATTTGGAGGATTTGGGGGCTGTAGCCCCTCCAGTCAGTGGAGACTTAACCAAAGAGGTTAGTGGGCACATGGAGGGGTGGGTTGGGAGGGGTCTGGGATTGGGGCATGGTGGGCTGATCATCAAGGGCTGCACTAACTTTCTCTAAACCAGAACGGTTCCAGGTGGGTTGCATTGTTCATGGGTAGAAATGGGGCTGAATTGTCTGGCTCTGATTGGGGTTGGAAGAATCTCATTGTGTTGAACCATTGACCCACCTCTAAATGGACTGTCGGGGCAGTGGGAGGTTCCTTGAACATGCCAGTGTGTTTACTGCTTGATTTCAACATGACTCCTGGTGTGGGGGAGGGAGTCATGTTATGATGGGCTTTGATGCGGTGTGTATCTGTTGCTAAGACACAAATACTTTGTGGACTCTTGCCTTGTAGCTCTCCCTACATCAAAACACATACATATCCTGACTTCTCCTCCTTTGTGGTCGGCCTGTTGTTGTTCTGAGGGCCTAATAAGTCTGCTGTCTTGGGCCTGAGCCAAGGGGTAGATTTAGATAGTTATTCTTGGCCAGGAGAGGGCTGAGGCTCCCATTCTCTGCTAAAGGCCCACTACAGGGCATTTGGAGGAGAGTTGGGAGCTAGCCGGAAAGCTGCATTGTGCGGCCGAAGTCAGCTGGCTCTGAGCTGTCAGAGGTCGTTGGCACCTGACCTGTGGTTGATATACAGTTCCGGGTGGAAAATGATGCGGTTGCCTTTAACAGCGTGAATGACTTCTGCTGCGCCCGGCCCACCTATATAAGACTGCTCTGAGATCTGTTTCTCCGGCCTTGGCATGTCACTCAGCCTTAAGGAGCTTGAAAAAGCCCATTCTACTCTTTTTCCCATTTGGGAAAGAGACAGCTGGATCTCTCGACTGGGTTTTCCAAAGCTGAGTCAGGGAGGAGGGTTTGGGGAGGGCGATACGAAGGTATGTGAAAAGTTTTCTAGATGCCACTAGTGTTCCCTGACCCCACGCCCTCACTGTCTCTGTGGGGACTGTGGGTGGGTGAGCCCTGGGGCCCAGGCTGGGTGTGGGGGAAGGGAGGACTATTGTTTGTCTAGAATTGGACTACCCACCAGTCAGAGTTGCATTTGGTCCATTCTGTATCTGAATTTTCCATACTGTCAACTTATGTGACTTTCTCTCAAACAGCAAGTCAAGTGAAGTGAAGACGATTGTGCATCTGTTTTCTGTGGGACATGTGACAGGGTGTTTGTGCGCGTGCTCTCGTGCTAGTGGGGAGACACCAGGAATGCTGCTGAACATCCATAAAGTACAGGCCAACCCTCCCAAAAGATAGACATGACAGTGCTAGCAATAGTTTTATATGCTCATAGTTTGAGAGACGAGAATTATTTATGCACGGGGCAAGCATTTCTTAACTTTCAGTGCTTTTTTTAGCTTCCTTACCACTCTTCAGCCTCCTCTGTCCTTTCCTTTCAAGTGGGTGCCCATCTTGGCACTGTGGCCTGAAGATTAATGCCACTTCCCAGCCTCCACTCCCATCCTTGTGCTCCAGTGGGACTCCCCAAGGGCTGAGTGTAATTGGGTTTTCCCCTGGGAACCCCATACAGGCAGCTTCATTCCTTTCCTGCCGGGAGTTCTCCCCAAGGTGGGATGGATTAGGAGGCGATGTTTGGGATATAATTAGACGATTGGGCAAGAAAGAGAAGGATTTTGGCCTAACCCTCCTCCGTTTCTTAGCCTTCAAGTAGGGTGTGTGTTCCCTGACCCCACGCTCTCACTGTCCCTGTGGGGGCTGTGGGTGGGTCAGCATTAGGGGCCTAGGCTGAATGTGGAGGGAGGAAAGATTAATGTGTGTCTAGAACATTTCCTCAGCAACTCAGGGATAAAAATACCCAGGTCCAGAGCATGTGACAGGCACTGCTGGAGCTGATATTATCCCTGGGGTGGCAGCGCTCCCCTGCTGCCAGGCCTGTTCAATGGACAGCCATAGCCCAAGTTCTTGTTAGGGATAGGATTCCCCTTGAGGATGGCACTCTGCCCAGAGCAGGGGGTGGCCTATGAGCAGTTCTTTCTAGGCGAGCAGGGAGGATCCAGGAGACCACACAGGTCCTGGCTTGACCTTAGGTTCAAGGGGAGCAGCAGCGAAGAGGGAGTTGGAATGGGGGTGCTGATTCCATCTGAGGCTTCTTTGCTGTTTTGAGATGTGCTTCAAGGTTCAGGCAGAAAGTCTCGAAGGCATTGGGGTGGTCTGATTTGTGGCCAAGGGGTGAGGGTCTTGTTGGTGCCCATGACTGCAGAGTGCCTGTCTACTTCAGTGCTGGCCTCCGGGTCTCCCTTCTCTCCCCTGCGGTGGGCCTGGCTTGCGCCTGATTTCACCGAGTCTGTGCAAATGGTTTTCTTCTGCCTCTTGGTTTGGCTCTTGTAGGGTACCAGGCCCTGGTTCACAGTGTACTACCACTGGGGTTCTGTTCTGCTTGGCTTGTGATCCTTGGGTTTGAGGAAGGCTTCCCATATCCTCCCGAGGATCAGGAAAACTTCCACTTGCAGAGAAGAACTTAGGTTCCTGGAGAAGCTGCAGAGTGTCTGGCCAGCCCCTGAGTGGGCTGGGTAAGCAGGATGCGACAGGAGGCAGAGTGGCACCCCTTCCCCCAGGGCTCTCTTCACTGCGCCACCCCGACTGGCTGACTGGGTTGGGTGGGGCCGCCCGCCCCTGGGTGCGTCTCCTTGAGGAGACGGAGGCGGCCCAGGGATGGGCCGTTCCTTGCGGCAGCTTCTCCAGCTGCCCTGGTGCAGAGATTGGCTCCCGGCTGCAGCTAGGTAACAGGCGGTGGGAGGGGATTGGCTCCTTCCGCATCTCCAGCGGAGACTTGGGGGAGGAGATTGGCTCTCATTGCAGCCTAGGTAACGACAGTGGGTGGGGATTGGCTCTTTCCGCAGCCCAGCTGCTGACCTGGGGGAGGGGATTGGCTCTCTGCAGCCTCAGCAGTGACCTGCGGGGTGGGAGGGGGAGGGGATTGGCTCCCCGCTGCAGCCTAGGTAACAAGTTTGGGGGGCGTGGGGAGGGGGAGAAAGGGAGGAGCGGGAGGATAGGCCCAGGAGGGAGCTTGCTTTCCTCTGCAGCTTGAGCACGGAGCATGGGGTGGGAGTCCCATCTCACTGCAGCCTCTGCGGTGAGCTCAGGGTGGGGGCTGCCGGGTGCCTGAGTGGAACTGGGGTTGTGAGGTGGGAGGGGGCTGCTCAAGGATGGAGAAAGGGGGCTGGGCTGGGCCGCCCAGGCAGCAGTACGGGCGGGGCACCCTCCTAGGGCCCCCAGAGCTAGCAAGGGGCCACCCTTCCAGCCTGGTGTGCTCCTTGCAAGCCAAGAGCTCCTTGCAGCCCCCTGTCCGGCTTCCCGGCACCGGCTGCCCTGGGGCTCTTCTCACAGACCATGACCCGCCTGGACCGCAGCTCTCACAGTGGTGAGGGCCCAGCCAAAGGGAGCCGGCCCCTTAACTCTTTGCTGGCTGGTCACCGGGTGGCCCAGCCCCCCTCTGCTGGGTCCAGGGCTTCTGTTCAGGTGGGTGTCTGGGGAGACTAACGGGAGAGGTACCCTCGGGAGGTCTTAGGACCAGGGAGGTTGTGGTGGGAAAGGGAGCCCTGGTAAGGGCGAGGGGGGTGGGGATAATCCAAGGAGACTGCTTTCCGAAAAGTGCCTGCTTTTTAACCCCCAAAGGGAAGGCAGTAGATAGGACCTTCCATGGGGAATGGTGTGTGTAGCAAGCTGGGAGGGGTCTTATTTACTGGGTTCAATGTTGGTGGCAGGGGTGGCGGCGACAGTTGGTATAGAAACTGGTCACACCACCAGAGTAGAGAAGGAGGGATGCAAGAAAGAAGGCATTTTGGTGCCAGAGGCGACATTTGTGAGCTGTGTCAGGGGCTCTGTTTGAGTGGGTTGACTGATGGGAGTTAGTGAGCCCTGGGGTGTGGTAGGGAAAGCCGTGCGAGCACGCCTGTGAGGGGACACGGTTGGGCTGGTCTTGGCAAGGGTGGGGTGCCGGCTGAGAATCATCTGACTGCCTGAGGCTCTCCTGGGATCAGGGCAGCTTACTAGGATCAGCTGAGAGTGGGGATTCTGGCAGGCATGGAGCAGGAGGTGAGCCTGGGCTTTTGAGAGTTGTGGGTGTTCAACCCTTACTCCTGCCATCACCGGGGATGGGGAATGACTGGGAAGGGCTGAAGACCGCTGTTCTGGTGGTTGTCATTGGTTGCATCAGGTGGTTGCAAATGCAGGGATTTTCCTCTCCAGCCCAGCCCACCCCTTTATGCAAATGAA
The DNA here is from genome assembly GCF_027595985.1 of Sorex araneus. Classification (NCBI taxonomy): domain Eukaryota; kingdom Metazoa; phylum Chordata; class Mammalia; order Eulipotyphla; family Soricidae; genus Sorex; species Sorex araneus. The sequence continues at coordinate 215,537,584 of NC_073304.1, read as the reverse complement.
TGGCACCAAAGGCTGATGCAAGCCTGGCCACCTCAGAGCAATTCTGCATGGCAGTTCGCCCTTGCTTGCCATATCCAGCCTCCTCCAAAGCAAGTTAGGGAATCCCATTACCGAAATGAAAGTGTCTTCTGCTTTCCCTGCCCCCTTCTGAAGGGGCGAGGGTGGCTTGGCATTTTGGTTTGGTAGCCCTGGTCCAGAGCCCCAGCCTACCGATTTGTTAAGTGATAGTCACACTAGTGTTTTCTTTCTAGCTCCTTTTCTAGGGAAACTGGTATCGGGATATGGATACAAAAGCTTAAGTGTAGGGCTGGGTGGGGGTCCCCATAGGACTACAGGACCCTCTGAGGGAGTGGACAGGATGGGCCCCAAGGCCAAGAGCTAAAGTTAATGATCTGTCTTTCAGGATATAGATCTGATTGACATCCTTTGGCGACAGGATATTGATTTAGGAGCTGGGCGTGAGATTTTTGATTATAGTCACCGTCAGAAGGAGCAGGATGTGGAAAAGGAGTTGCGAGATGGCACAGATCAGGAGGACACCTGGCCAGGAGAGGGTGCAGAAGCTCTGGCACGAAACCTGCTAGTGGATGGAGAAACCGGGGAGAGCTTCCCTGCACAGGTACTACTACTTCCTGTTTCCAGAAACTTCTCCTTAGAGAAAAAAGGCAGATTGTGTCTTTTGGGGTAAATCTTACTGATCTTGATAGGGGCCTGGGTGGGCTGAGGAAGGGGAAATAGGGAAGCAGCAGAAGAAAAGGGGCTAGCAATCCGCATAAAGGAGGCAAAATATCTAGAGGCTTCCTGCTTGTGTTGGGATGCTTTCACTTTTTTGCTGTTCACCCCTCAAATTGGTCTCAGGGCTGGTAGCCCAGGAATAGAGGGAGAGGGCAGGTCTGCAGGCAAGCAGGTCCTGCTTCAGCTGCCCGTAGAGCCCGTAACAGTCAGGGCCCTGGTCAGTCAGACTTACAGTAGCTGTAACCACAAGTGCTTATAGGGAGCACCAGATAGCCCTTTGCCTGCAAGAGTGCTGGAGGCTACCTGCCCCTTTGGGGAGAATCCTGAGGTGAGCAGGACGCCAGAAGGACGCCTACCTTGCCAGTGGATGGGGCCTGCTCTTGCTGCTGGTCTTGTCCTGGCTGTTGGGGGTGAATTTAGAGAAAAGAAGGAACAGAACATCCTGCAATAGTCTCTGGGCGGAAAGCTGGTGGCATTTTCTTCTTTGTTAAAGCTTATTCTCTGTTTCTACCCTAGTTTCCAGCAGACATTTCCAGCATAACAGAAGCAGTGCCTCGTGAGAGTGAGCCCCCGGGTCTTCAAAACAACCTCTTGTCTCCTCTCCTGACGGGGACAGAGTCGCCATTTGATTTGGAACAGCAGTGGCAAGATCTTATGTCCATCATGGAAATGCAGGTAGGATGGTCTGAATGGGGCTTTGTGGCTTAACTAGCCATTGCTTTTCTAGATCTGGAAGAGAAAAAATAATCCCTGTTTGTCTGGTCCATATAGGAAGGTGGGAACCTTGAGAGGTAACTTATCTCTCCTTGGTGTCTCCTTGGATGGAGATGGGGAGAGGGTGATGGAGAGGGAGAGGGGCTGGGTGGGGTGTGGACTAAATCCAGCCGGCCTGCTGCTTTGGCTGCATCTTCTTTCCTTCAGACAGATACTCGGCCGGATCCTTCCAAGGGTTAGCATTAATAAAAGGGCCATTTCTGCAGTGCTTCATTACTATAGTTGTCATCATCTCTCTTGGCCCTGTATTATTTGGGGGAGAGGGGTTGGCCGTTCACTGATGCCAAGGGGCTATTCTTGGCTCTGCTTTGAGGTTGCCGAGGCAGTACCAGAGGATTCAGCTAGGCCTACATGCAAAGCATATGCTTGTTGCGGTACCTCTCTGGCTTAGCCTCTTTGTTTTAAAGATTATTTTTGGCTTCTTTTTGGTGCTCAGGGTTTACTCTTGGCGCTGTGACTAAGATCACTCCTGGTCATGGCCATATGCAATGCCAAGGATCTAACTCAGGTTGACCAGGTGCAAGACAAGCACCTTAATCCCTGAACTGTATCTCTGGGCCCCGTTATTTTATTTTATTTTATTATTTTTTTGTTTTTTTGCTTTTTGGGTCACACCCAGCAATGCACAGGGGTTACTCCTGGCTTATGCACTCAGGAATTACTCCTGGCGGTGCTCAGGGGACCATATGGGGTGCTGGGATTCGAACCCGGGTCGGCCGCGTGCAAGGCAAACGCCCTACCTGCTGTGCTATCACTCCAGCCCCGGGCCCCGTTATTTTAATGCTCAGGTGATTGAGATTGAGTAATGTGCCCTCTGACACAGCAGGGTGGCCTGGTGTGCTTTTCCCTGTGCTGATATGGTGCTGGAGAGACAGTGTTAGGTGTTTTCCTGCTCTCCCTCCTTGATATGGGAGTCTGGCCAGTCCTGCTCTGGGATGGAGTCCGTTGGAAGGAGCCCATTAGTGCCTGATCTGGTGGATTAGACAGGGTCAGAAACTAATGCTGTGTGCTCTGGTTTTAGCTCTTGGCATATGTCAGTGCTCTGTATGTGCTGGTGTGAGCCCCCGCCCCAGCTGGGGAGGGAGTCTGCCCCAAGTGAATGGTGATGCTCTTTTCCCCTCACAGGCCATGGAGGTGAACACATCCACAAGTGAGATCCTGTACAGTGCCCCTCCTGCAGACCCACTGAGCACCAACTACAGCCTTGCTCCCAACACTCCCATCAATCAGAATGTCAGCCTGCATCAGGCATCCCTGGGGGGCTGCAGCCAGGACTTCTCACTCTTTAGTCCCGAGGTGGAGAGCCTGCCTGTGGCCAGCAGCTCCACACTGCTTCCACTGGTCCCCAGCAATTCCACCAGCCTCAACTCTACATTTGGTTCCACCAACCTGGCGGGGCTCTTCTTTCCGCCCCAGCTCAACGGCACGGCCAATGACACAGCAGGCCCTGAGCTGCCTGACCCACTGGGGGGTCTGTTAGATGAAGCCATGCTGGATGAGATCAGCCTGATGGACCTGGCCATTGAAGAAGGCTTTAACCCTGTGCAGGCCTCGCAGCTTGAAGAGGAGTTTGATTCTGACTCAGGCCTCTCCTTGGACTCCAGCCATAGTCCCTCCTCTCTGAGCAGCTCTGAGGGCAGCTCTTCCTCCTCCTCTTCGTCCTCTTCGTCCTCTTCCTCTTCTACTTCTTCCTCAGCCTCTTCCTCCTTTTCTGAGGAAGGTGCTGTTGGCTATAGTTCTGACTCTGAGACCCTGGATCTGGAAGAGGCTGAGGGTGCTGTGGGCTACCAACCCGAGTATTCTAAGTTCTGCCGCATGAGCTACCAGGATCCGTCCCAGCTCTCCTGCCTGCCCTACCTGGAGCACGTGGGCCACAACCACACATACAACATGGCGCCCAGTGCCCTCGATTCTGCCGACCTGCCACCACCCAGTACCCTCAAGAAAGGCAGCAAGGAGAAGCAGGCCGACTTTCTGGACAAACAGATGAGCCGGGATGAACATCGAGCCCGAGCCATGAAGATTCCTTTCACCAATGACAAAATCATCAACCTGCCTGTGGAGGAGTTTAATGAGCTGCTGTCCAAATACCAGCTGAGTGAGGCCCAGCTCAGCCTCATCCGTGACATCCGGCGCCGGGGCAAGAATAAGATGGCAGCGCAGAACTGCCGCAAGCGCAAGCTGGACACCATCCTGAACCTGGAGCGGGATGTGGAGGACCTGCAGCGTGATAAAGCCCGGCTGCTGCGGGAGAAGGTGGAGTTTCTCCGGTCCCTGCGGCAGATGAAGCAAAAGGTCCAGAGTCTCTACCAGGAAGTGTTTGGGAGGCTGCGGGATGAGAACGGGCGTCCCTACTCCCCCAGTCAGTATGCACTCCAGTACGCCGGGGATGGCAGCGTCCTCCTCATTCCCCGCACCCTGGCTGACCAGCAGGCCCGGCGGCAGGAGAGGAAGCCAAAGGACAGGAGAAAGTGAGCCCAGGAGGAAGGGGGGTTGACACTCACCAAGATGGAAACTGGAGAAGGGCTGGGCCTGGACCTGGACCTACAGCGGGGACTTTAATGCCTTCTTATCCAATAGATCTTCTCAGAGGGGATGACTGCGGGTCAGTGGAGAGGAAGAGGCAGGCGCAGGCGCTGTCTGGCTCAGCTTCCCCCACTAGGGGTGGTGAGAATGGCCAGGCTGGGTGGACAGGGTCCTCCCCCTCCCCCTTTCCTTCTAGGGAAGGGGTGGTACTGGCATTGCTGGAGGCCAGCAGAGGAGAAAGATGGGTCTTACGAGAGGAGAGGAAAGTAGAAAGGCTCTTTCCTGCATGGATGGACATAGGAATGAACGAAGTAAGGAAGGAAGATAAAACCCAAAAAAATCAAAGCGGGAAGAAAATCGAAGGGCAGATTAAGATTGTCTTTGGCCAGGATTCCAGGCGGCAGGTTTTAAGGTGGGACTAGGTCATCGGAGTGAGTAAACCCCACTTCCCCACCCTGGGGAGGGTTGGTATTCAGACAGGATAGGTGGGATTGGGCAAGGCTTTGTGACACTTTCTGCTCCCTGCACTTTGGTACCCATGGAAGGACCTCTTAGCTCTTCTGTATTAATGTTGCCATCAGAGGAGAGCCCCTGGGACCCGATGCTGGCTGGCGGGTGGGCGTCAAAGGGTCGGGTGGACAGGAAAGGGTCATGCAGCCCTGTGTTGCCACAGCCCCAAGAGCATGTCGCCCAACTGCCCTGCCTCCACCTCCCTCTGCACCCGTGCCCCTGAGCTGAGGCTCCCAGGTCTCCATCAGAGCCTGCATGCAAACGCTGTTCTCTGCTGCCCATCCAGGCCTCCCTTCCCCAGCCCTCACCGCGCCCACTGGAGCTGGCAGTGCCCCCAGTGCTGGGCCGTACGGCCTTCCTCTTCTGGGGGCTGCTGTAAGGCAGGGAAGTGAGAGGGAGAAGCCAGGCAGTATTCAGCACAACGCTGGGGAGAGACCCCGCAGGCCCCCCTACCAACAACTGGGCTTGTCACTGGAAACACAAAACTACAAAACCCAGCAACAAAAAACTAGTCCTCTTAGAGTTTCTTGCGCTTTGATTTTTTTAGGGCTTGAGCCCTGTTTCACTTATAGGGTATAGAATGCTTGTGTTGAGTAAAAGGAGATACCCCAATATTCAAAGCTGCTAAATGTTCTCTTTGCCATAAAGACTCCGTGTAACTGTGTGAACACTTGGGATTTCCTCCTCTGTCCTGAGGTCTCTGTCTGCTTTCTTTTTTGGGTTTCTTTGTAGGAGAATGAGAAGTGCATGTATGTAAGAGGGACTGAGAGCACCGCACCCCCCAGGCTCTCAGCCCCAGCTTAGCCAGGGCTCCTGGAGAACTGCCTGGGGGAGACAGAGGGGAATGCCAAGGTAGCCAGAAGGTTCCAGGACTGCAGTCTTTATTTTTAACTGCCACTGCTGCCACCACCTCACCCGGCTCAGGAGTAGTCTGTCCCGGACTAGCGAGAGTGAGCTGGAGGGGGAACACTGCTTCTCCTGCCCCACTTCCTTGGAGGGGAGGACATTCTAACAGCAGTAGGGATAGAAGGCATGAGCCTGGGAAGTGCTTTTATAAATTATTTTCCTCATAGATTTTATTTTTAATTTATCTCTGTGACCTGCCAGGGAGAGGAGAAAAAGAGAGATGCTGTGAGCACATGACAAAATAAAATAAAATGGACGATCCATTCTCAAGTGCAATTTTTCCCTACTTAGATTTTAAGTAGAGTGGAGGAAGCAAGCCTTTAAAGGGGAAGGGCCACTGTGTGGGTAAGGCAGAGCTTATGTGGGAAGGTGAAGGTGAGACGATATTGAAAGTGGGAAATGGGCTTAAACAATGTCAACCTTCTAAGTAGGTTTTTGAAACCTCTTTGCAGGGTTTGCTGGATGAATGTCTTCAAATCTAGGTTTTCCCTTTGTCAGGAGTTGGGCAGGTGGAGGTACCTGGGACAAGCTGCATTTTTTGTTTTTTGGGCTACACACGGTGATGCTCAGGGCTTGCCTCTGGCTCTGCTCAGGAGATGATCTATGCTGTCTGGAAATCTTACCAGGGTGATTTAGGTTTTTTTTTTTGGCCACACTTGGAGGCTTTCAGGAGACTGAGTTTGTGTGTTTTGGTCACACCTGGTGGTGCTCAGGGTGAAGGTATGTGGGTGACATCTTGTAGCTGATCCTGGCCTCCTGCATGCAAAGCTTGTGCTCAGCCTGCTGAGCTCTCAGGCTCCTCAAACTGCATTTTAAGTCTCACATAGCTGTTGTCTTGCTGGTGGCCCTGCTGGCCATAAGGATACAGAGCATTAGAATGTAGTCATAGGGCTGGAGCGATAGCACAGCGGGTAGGGCGTTTGCCGTACACTCGGCCGACCTGGGTTTGATTCCCAGCATCCCATATGGTCCCCAAGCACCACCAGGAGTAATTCCTGAGTGTGTAAGCCAGGAGTAACCCCTGTGCATCGCCAGGTGTGACCCAAAAAGAAAAAAAAAAAAGGAATGTAGTCATAGCAGTGGTGACTACATTCCCCGCTCCTAGTGGCGAAAACCTGAGGTAGCAATGGGACTAGTATGTACCCTGCACACATAATGTCGCTGCAGGGCCTTGAGTGCAGCAAGAAGCTACAGCCTTCGTTTTTGCAGTGCTGGAAACCCTCAGATGAGGTGAATGGAGCCTCTTCTCCCTCAGGAAACAACCCTACTTTACTACCCAGCCAGTGAAAGGCTTTCCCTGTAGGTGGATGCTAGTTCTGCGACATGCTCATCTCAGGGTAGGTGTCCAGTAAATGCCAGAGGAATGAAGGCTCACCTGGCTGGTTCCCTAAGACCAGTGTAGGGACCAGAAGCTAGATTCTCCATAATGGTACCCTGAGTTTCTGGGTACCATTGTGTGACCTGGACCAGCCCAATCCCTTAGTCTGGGTCACGAGCATTAAAATCTCTGATGGGTAAAGCTGAATTCTGAGAATAACATTGGTTTCTCTTTTTTTCTGGTTTTCAGTGGCTTTTGCGCTACCATCTTGTTGGAATGGGTTATTTCAAATAAGAGCTCTTTCTCCATTAGGAATTAATTGATATCTATAAGTTAGATAAAAACCAAAGATCTTTGTTTGCATTTTGGGCCACACTGTACTCCTAGTTCTGCTCAGTAAAGATTAAACTCCTGTGCCAGACAGCAGAGGGCTCCTATGCAGGCCTGGAACTAGAGTCAGCCTTGTGTAAGGCAAGTACCTTATCTCTGTACTATCTCTCTGGCCCCACAACCAAGGTTCTTTTAGGAAAAAAATGATAAAAATTTCAAAAAGTTTCAAAAATTTATGCTGATAAATACAAATTCTGTGAGTAAACTGACAAAACTCATTTTAGTGTTTTTAATATCTTTTAGAAATGTGTTTGTCTGTTGGTTTAGTACAATTGGGTTCTGACTTATGTCTTTCTTTGTAACTTTATTTGGACCACATGCGGTGTTCCTCAGGACTTCTTCCTGGCTACATATATGTGCTCAGGAATCAGTCCTGGAGGTGTTCATGGGACCATTTGTGGTACCAGGGATAGAACCTGGGTTGGCCAATAGGCTAGACAAGCACCCTGCCTGCTGTACTATCTCCAGCCCACTTTGCAACTTAAAACAGATTTAAAGACTAAAAAGGGCTCTCTACCTCTTATTAGTGTTGTCCACCCTGGTCTGAGAAAGTGCATTTTGCTGTCGCCTTCCCCCATGTCCCCTCTGCAGAGATGTCCAGTGTATGGGATCATGCTGATTAGCTAGGGCTTTGGGCCAAGTTGGTCAGCACTGCTGGGAGACTGACCTCTTTTTGCTGCTGGCAGGAGTGGGTGTTCCAAGCTTCAAGGCTTTTCTGGCAGGAAGAAGATAGGACTTGAGTAAGGCCTGTGAAGGAGCTGCTCCCCCTAACTGGAAAGTTTGGGCCAGAGAGATAATACAGCAGGTAGGGCACTTGCCTTGTGTATGGTCAACCCGGGTTTGATCCCCTGACCCCTGAGCATTGGTGGTCCAAAAACTAAAATGGAAAGTGAAACACGGCCCTAATGTGTGCTGAAGGATGAGTGTTAACCTGAGTCCTAAACTTCAGGGACACCTGCTTGGTTGAGGTGGGAAGGCTTGCTCTGGTGTGACTTCCACTGTTGGTTTCATTCGAACCAATTTTCCATACATCGTGGTCACTGTTCTAACCTCCGCCCTAGAGGGATCTCATCAGTGCAGCCAGGCCTTTTTCAGTTACCCACAAAAAAAGAATGGGGGGGGTCAATAGTGATCTAGGAAGTATCAAGTGAGACCTCTGTCTGCTGACACCCAGCTCTGACTAGGAAAAAACAGAGTAGCAACTAGTAGAATAGCTAGTGAACTGGGAAGTTTTTCTAGGGAGCCCAGCCTTTGATTGCCCTCAGCTCGCTTTTAAAACCTCTATCTATACCAACTGTGTTGTTCTTCAGTTTTGTTTGGCAAATAACTGGAACAAATGCCTTGGATAAAAAAAAAGCCCTCACACCTTCATTCTGTGGGTATTGACCTAGAGCGACATCTGTAAAAGCTCTGACTAGGTGCTAGAGACAGTAGAGCTGGAAATGTGTCATGGACATGGCCAATCTGGGGTTGAGCCCCAGTACTCCACTGAGCTCTACAAGGAGTGGCCTGAGCATTTCGAGCTATGGTGCAAAACCCAAAATTGATAAAAGCGCCAACTAAATATGTAAGTTTTTTTTTTAACCATACCTGGCAGTGTTCAGGCCTTACTCCTGGCTCTGTGTCCAGGGGTAACTCTTGGTGGGGCTCAGGGAACCATCTGTGGTGCTGGGAATCAAACACCAGTTGGCCACATGCAAGGCAAGTGCCCTACCCACTGTACTATCACCCCATCCCCTAAGTATATAGTTTTAAGGCACTACATGGTTAAGAGGGACAGCAAGAGGTTAGCTTCCTTATTGAGGGTATCTACCAAACAGGTTCTGGAGCCCAGTGTTTACTTCTCTGGATGTCATTTCTAAACCCAAGTACAAAACAACTAAATTATTTGCTAGCAAAACTTAAGATGCTTGGGGGCTGGAGCAATAGCACAGCGGGTAGGGCGTTTGCCTTCCACGTGGCCAACCCGGGTTCGATTCCCGGCATCCCATATGGTCCCCTGAGCACTGCCAGGAGTAATTCCTGAGTGCAGAGCCAGGAGTAACCCCTGTGCATCCACAGGTATGACCAAAATAAAACAAAAACTTAAATGCTTATCATGTTTGTCTAAATGTAGGGAACATGACTTCACAATAGTAGTTTCAGAAATATGATGCTGATACACACAAGCATCCCTCCACCATTCTCTAGGTCTCCTCTCACCCCCACTTAATTATATTCTCTTGAGTTTGTCTTCCTATCACTGAACCACCTGGCAAATACAAGGGACCCAGACTTTTGATTTGCCATTTTGTCTTAGGACAGTGATCCTTTCTCACTTTTTTTTGAGAGTGTCACAGTGTTACTCCTGGCTCTGCACTCACTTTTGGCTCTGTGCTCAGGGATCACTTCTGGTGGGATCAGGGATTATACAGGGTGCTGGGAACCAGATCCAGGTTAGCCGCATGCAAGGTAAGTATCTTACCAGCAGTTATTACCTGCCCTTCATCTTTACTTTCCGACACAGCATGCAGGGAACTCGGGAATCAGCATGAAAAACCTGATTTGTTCAGGAGTTGTCTAAAAGTTCACATCTCTGTGAATTAGTTGAGAAATTTTAGAGGAATGAGTATGGAAACTTGCTAAAGATGTATGCTTTCAAAATCCAGGAGGTAAGGCACTTGTGTGCAGCTGACTCCAGTAACACATATGGTCCCTTAAGCACTATCAGGTGTTGCCCCTGAACCCCAAAACAAAAAACTAAGGCCAAATAAAAAAATCAGATTGAAACTCTTTTTTTTTTTTTTGCTTTTTTTTGGGGGTCACACCCAGCAATGCTCAGGGGTTACTCCTGGCTTTGCACTCAGGAATTACTCCTGGCGGTGCCCGGGGGACCATATGGGATGCTGGGAATCGAACCTGGGTCGGCTGCAAGCAAGACAAACGCCCTACCTGCTGTGCTATCTCTCTAGCCCCGAAACTCATCTTTTTTAATAAGCACATAATAGTGCCAATTGAAGTAGTAAAGCTCATCTTTTCCATCCTAACTTCAGAGCCAGGAACCAGGAATCAACCCTGAGCATAGCTGGTGATGGCACCTCCCCCACCAAACAAAAAATTGCAGAGTGGTAACAGGCTGCACATATTCTGTCACTTAATTCCAGATGCAACTTCAATCAGGAAGTTCTGATTTACCTGGGGGAAGGTGAAGGATCAAGAAGTTGGTGTGTTTAACTGAGTTGTCTTAAACTTCTCTATTATGAGACTAAAGCAGTAACTGAAAATTATGGGACTTTAATCTACAGCCAGGCTCCAAATTTGTCCAGCCTGACCCAAGGCTATGCAAACAACAAATAGGCCAGGCTAGGTCAAAGTCAACTAGAATCTAAAAATCCATGTGGGGTGAAAAGCCACTTTGGTAATAGAATGAATAGACGGGGGCACAATACAGACAACCTGTATCGTGAATATTTTTAACAGGCTATTTCACATAAACAAAAATGTCATTTGTCAGCACATACAATATTTCAGCCTTGACTCAGTTCTGATACCTCATTGTTCCAAGTTAAAATTAAAAAAACAAAAATAGCTTCTTTAGGTTAGCTTCCACACAGAGAAAGCTAACTAGCTTTTCATCCCACGTCAATGATTTCCTTTCAGTTTTCACTTGCTTTTAATATTCAGCTCTTTTTCCAATGGGAAGCTTCCAAGGTGGAGATCAATTAAATATCACCCATATATGAAAGATAAGCAATTTTAATGGCTAGAAAAGCAACTTTTGAAGAAAACCTCAATGCTTGTCAAACCAAAATGCTGTACAGATTACACTGATCTGTCTGGAGCTCTTAAGCTCCTTTATCAAACCTGCCTTAACCACATACCAAAATCCAGGTGCTTCCATCTGAAGATTCTTCCTACTGCCACCAAAGGTAAGGCAGAGCCTTTCTTTGTTTTTGGTGTCAGGGATTGAACCCAGAGCCCTCACAAGTACAAGGCAAGCAGCTCTACTACTGAGCTACATCCGAGACACGTAAGCTTCTTTCCTTTACCAAATTGAAAGCCTGGTAGTATTCCTGTTTCAATCCCATTCTAGGACCTGAACTTGTTAATTCCATTTTATCAACTGTAAATTTTAAATGGAAATGTGTTGATAACCCATTTGTACATAAGTTCGACCAATATCAATCAGTGAGTCTGATAAGATTTAGTCTGGGGCCAGAGCAATTAGTAGAGCAGGTAGGACACTTGCCTTGCACACAGCTGACCTGGATTCGAGTCACAACATCTTTTATGGTCCCTCGAGTCCTACCAGGAGTCATTCCTGAGTGCAGAGCCCAAAGTAAATCCTGAGCACCACTGGGTGTGATCCCCAAAGGTCTGGGGGCGGGGGGTGGTGGTGTGGAGATTTAGTCTCAAATAGAACCTAGCTCCATACATTCAGGATCTAAAACTGGTCCTCGAGAGAGTCAAATTTAGATTTCAGGGCTCATTTGGCGAAAACAATTTTCTCTTAGCGTTTTTCCTTTTTGAGGGAAGTTAAGAATTTTGTAATGCAGATTCACGGTGCAACAAACTATAATTATGTATGGATCACACAAACCACCAAATGGCCACAGGTTAAAATCAATTTGAAGGGAATAGAGAGATACTGCAGGAGGTAAGGCACTAGCCTTGTATGCAGCTGCTGTGGCTATAGCTGCTTTGGCTATAAATCCTAGACATCAAATATGGTCTCCTGAGCACCTCCAGGTGTGCCCAAAAAAACAAAGCAAAAACAAGAAGAGCCAAGGACCAGGTTCAATTCTTGGCATCCCTTATGGTCCCCTGAGTACTGCCAGGAGTAACTCCTGCACATCACTGGGTGTGGCCCAACACTTCTGTACACCCCACCACCACCACCACCAATTAAAAGTGTACAGTGGGTACACAGACAAACTGAGTTTGATCCCAGCACTACATATGGTCCCTGGAGCCTCAGCATTAGTGATCCATGAGCAAAGAGTTCGGAGTAAGCCCTGAGCACTGCCGGTGTGCCCCAACACCAGGAAAAAGAAAATGGATGACAATTTAATCTGGTGAACAGCCAATTCCTGATGATTTTGAAGAAGCTGATTTTAGCTAAGGTCACATAATTTATAAAATACATGAGTCAGAGTCTAGTTTCCCAAGTGATAACAGCCCCTAAGGAATGTTAGAATGATCCAGGGGGTGATGATGACCTTGGGTGCAGTTGTGTGATGCTTTGTTCACTTATAGAAGGCAATTTCCAAGGAAGCAGTTGACATTAGGGGCAGGGTGGGGTTGAGGGGTTGGACCACACCCAGTGGTGCTCAGGGGCTATTCCTGGTTCTGTACTCAAAAGTGACCCCTCATGGTGCTCAAGGGGACCACATGTAGTAGAGAATGAGACAGGGACACTGATGTGGCCTCATGCAAGTAAAATCCTGTGTACTTCTCTAGCCCACGCAGTAATTTCTAAAATGGGTCAATAGGCCAAAGAAGTTTGGGGATCTCTGATTTAAATCCAACTCAAAAGATTTGGATCACAACTCAAAATAAATCTCCAGGGCCAGAGGGATAGTATATTGGGTAGAATGCTTGCAATCGGTGGCACCATATACAGCGCATTGAACTTACAAAGCCAGGCATAAGTCCTGAGAACGGACTGCCAGCTGTGACCCTAAAACAAAACATTATCTCCAAACATCAATTACTATGTGCTGCTAGGTTTGATGGTGCTAAACAAACAAATTCTGAGCTATATGAAAATAGACTGACAATCTATAAATGTTTAGTAACTTTACTAAAACTAATATGGTATGACTACTCAAAAATTCAGCCTTGTGTGTACAGATCTTGTGTGTACAAGAAACAAAAAGGTAATAACGTAAAAATTGCTTTCAGCAATCTGAACCTATAAGTAGGAGGGTTTCTAATACGACTAAATCAAAACAGAAATCAAGGATTATAAATCTATAATTTTATTAAGACAAAAACTGACAGTATGGTATGAAGTTTACATTTGAACAATTTTCACAGAAACCTAACACATGCCTAAAAAGATTTTACAATGGAGTTCTAGATGCAGGTCTAGAGACGATGTCAAGAACTGATGGATCTCATGATTCAAGACAGCATTTTGGGTTTTAGATAATTCTTAGGATTAAAAAAATTTGTATTTTTTTGTGTTTAAAGTGAAACACTGCCCCAGTATGAAAGTTTAATCTTCTCCTGAGATCAGGGCTTTTGAAATTGTTTAACTCTTGAAGTGACTCAGTGAAATTTGTGCTGTCAGTGAAAGAACCCTGTACCAAGAGTTTACAGAGTTCAAAATTTGAGGCTCCAAGAGTTTTCCACCCTAAGAGCATGGACCCTTGTCTTTCCCTACTCTCCCACCTCCTAAACCCTTTTTCCCTTCCTCAAATCCCTCAGGCCTGGATGGTAAAGCTGACAGTTATAACTTCATAACTGAAAAAGTTGCTTTCTTGTCAATTTGAAGAATTAGCACCTCTAAGACAGAAAGATCTGTCTGTGTGTACAATCCAATGGAATATCAACCCTTTTCTAATCAGTGCCCACCCAGAATGGCAGCTTTGGTAAGTTAATAACTGGCTTAGTCCTTTGCTGGGAACAGCATTAGCTCAGGTAGGGAACACCTTGGCTGCTAAGTTTCAGACATTCACAGCTTTTAAACAGTCTCTAATAGTCCTCATTTATGTTGCGAATGACATTTTTCTTTAAAAGATAAAATATTCTGGACATAGAACCAAATCATCATTAGTTGTTTGTTCTTTCCAATGTTTCACCATTTCCCCAATCAGGCCCCAAATTTTAACAAAAAATGATCCTATCCATCTCCTTTCCTCCCCTCCCCCACCCTCCCACCCCAAATAATACACCAGTAATAGCCAAAACTACACACATGCTACGCTGTGAAAATGCAGAGTTAACACTATTGGGAAGAAGGCTGTGGGTTGTGGAGATGCTCTTTGAAGATCTACAGTGGCTTTTTGCTCTCCCACACCCGCATTCTGCATTTTTTGTCCTTCATAGAAGGCACTTGCTTTTCTAAGCCAAATGCAGAATGGATTGCCTTCAAACACTTACCTCCTTCCCCTCGACTGGGATGGGTGTGCAAACTATACAGCATGGAACGGCTTTAAAGCACTTGGGCTGCTGTAGGGCACAAACTATACTGGCTCTTCAAAGGACATCTTCTCAAGCCACCTCTATGGTGTCAAGACAAGTAGAACTCCTTCCCTCCCCACTTAAAACCCACAGTCAGGTGTGACAGGGGCTGGTACTCAGAAGAGTTAATTCTTGTCATCTTTTTTGTCATCATCCTCCGAAGGGTAGGAATGCCATGTCAGCCTTTCCTCATAGAAGGATATGACAACCTGTGGACACTTGACATTGGCTTCCTTGGCAGGGACCAGGTCAGCCTCATCCGAATTTTTCCTGCAGAAGAAAGCAGAAAGACTTTGAGATCAGGTGTCGGTAAATCTCCTAACTTGGATCACCAAAGGCACAGGGCTTAAAAAACGCTGCCTTCAGAAGACCAGAAAAGGATGATTTCATGGCCCAAGCAGCTTTTAAAGACAGCCTGTAGTCAAATAACAACCTGGGAATACCCTCTCCTGTTAAAAATTCCCTCTGAATATTTTTGTCAAAAGCTAAGTGACCTAAGTCTACTACAGCTGAACTCCTAAGGATCCTTCTCCTCACCCCAGAAAGGGGGGGTCCTCAAAACCATGCACAACTCTTTAGATTCTCAAGACAAGATACCATCCTCTTCTAAAAGTCATATCCCAGTGAATAAAGAATCCAAAGAGGGGATTGAGAGATAGGAGATAGTATAGAGGGCAGGGTGCTTGCCTTACACACAGCTGACTGAGGTTCGATTCCCCATCACCCCATATGGTCCTCTGAGCCTGCCAGGAATGATTCCTTGGTGCAAAGTCAGAAGTAACCTCTGTGCACGATCACGTTTGAAACCCCCGCCCCCCCTCCAAAATATTCCAGTGAACACAAGGGTTAAGGTGTTTGTCTTATATATAGTTTACCCTTGTCTGATCCCCAGCACCACCAGGAGTGACCCTGGGCAGCAAGGAGTAAATTCTGAGCAGTTGACTGTGGCCTCAAAACCAAAATAAATAAATGGCTAAATAAAATAATCCACATTGCTAAGATTTGAGGGGGCGGGAGGGTTGTTTTTGGGTCACATCCAGCGGTATGTCAGGGTCTAACCCAAGAAGCTGTGTGCAAGGCAAAGGCCTACCTGCTCACAGGTCCCATACACTGATAAAGATTTAATTTAGAACTGGCCAGAGCCAATGCAGGTGGGTAATTTCTTGTAGGTTCATAATTATACTAACATCATCAAATACCATACTCACACAGATATACCACAACTCCCAGGGCCATTACTGGGAATGTTGAAGCATAGGGCAAGCAGCAAGTAAAAGATGGGATCTTAGACAAGACACTTCGCCAAAACTTCCAGAACCCAGTAGTAGATAAACCAAAGCCACACGACCACAGCAAACCAGAGATGAATAAATCAGCTGATATGGTTTCTTTCTCAACAATGAACAAATGACTGGAAGTTAAAGGGAGTTTAGCAGCATGGAAACATGAAGAAGGCTGCTTCCCTATCTTATGAGTCATTTCACTTAACAGAAATATCTGCCATTTTTAGAAATGAATTCTAATGTCCAGGAAAATCACTTTAAGATGAACTTATTGGGGATGGAGCAATAGTACAGCAGATAGACCACTTGTCTTGCACGTGGCCAACCCAGGTTTGGTCCCTGCCCTCCCCTACGGTCCTTCAAGTCCACCAGGTGTGGCCCCAAAATTAAAATAAAAATGAACTTGCTTTTTATAATCAATACCCAGTTGTAACTTGTAGAATCACATTTCACTATCATCTTTACACATAGCAGAGCAAACCAGTGGACTGAAGGAGTGTAAGCCTCAGCTCCAATTATGGAGATAATACCATAATTGGAATTTTACAATCTCTGAGTTTCATCGAGACTTTGCCCATCTGTATTAACCTTAAACAAAAAAGATTTAAGAAAAGCTTATGGGATAGTTCTAGATTGACAGAAACACAAAGTCTCTAAATGGTGTCTTGACTAGCAATGGGTAAGAATAACTTATACCAAATATATGATTTTATTATTTATTATGGGGCCACAACTGGTGGTACTTGGAGTTCACTTCTGGTGGTGTCCAGAGAACCTTTCATTGCCAGGGACCAAACCTAGGACTCTAGCATGCAAAGCTTATGAATCAGCCCTCTAAGCTATCTTCCCAGCCCTCACAAATCCAAGGTATTTCCTCTACCACTGAATTACCTCTCCATCCTCCAAACTAAAGTATATGTTAAGGGTAATAATGAGAATCACTTGGAAAAACAGCATAAACAAGAGAGGAAATGTCTCCTTCTGGATAGAATAGGGAAGTTGTAGCGAATTTTCTAAAAAACAAAAACAAAAAAAAAATTTTTAATTTCTTTTCGGGGGCTGGAGTGATAGCATAGCGGGTAGGGCGTTTGCCTTGCACGCGGCCGACCCAGGTTCAAATCCCAGCATCTCATATGGTCCCCTGAGCACCGCCAGGAGTAATTCCTGAGTGCAGAGCCAGGTGTGACCCAAAAAGCAAAAAAAAAAAAAAAATTTCTTTTCGGAGGGCTGGAGTGATAGCACAGCGGGTAGGGCGTTTGCCTTGCATCCCATATGGTCCCCTGAGCACCGCCATGGGTAATTCCTGAGTGCAGAGCCAGGAGTGACCCCTGTGCATCGCCAGGTATGACCCAAAAAGCAAAAAAAAAAAAAATCTTTTCGGAGAGCCTGGCAAGCTACCTGTGGAGTATTTGATATGCCAAAAACAGTAACAAGTCTCACAATGGAGACATTACTGATGCCCGATCGGGCAAATCGATGAACAGGACGACAGTGCTCTAGTTTTTCGTGTGGGTGTGGGCGGGGGTGGAGGGAGGGAGGGAAGGTTGGGCCATACTCGGCTGTGCTCAGGGTTTACTCCTAGCTCTATACTCAGGGAAAAATATATGGCATTATGGATTGAACCTGGGTTGGCAACATGCAAAGATAACACCTTACTTACTATATGCTCTAGTTCCTAAAATTACAGTTTTTAAGGTTACTAAAACAGGGTCAGAGTGACAGTACAGTGGGTAGGGTGCTTGACTTTTACACACAGACTCAGGTTTGATCCCCAGCATCCCAGAATTCCCTATGGTCCCCTGAGCCAGTCAGGAGTGAAATCTGAGGTAAAGCCAGGAATAATCCCTTGGCATCAACAGATGTGGCCCAAATCTATCCCTCCCATAAAAAGTTTATCAAAACAACTACCTTGACTAAGCCGTTTCATAGACTAAATACAATCACTTATATAGTTACAATGGGGAAGAAGGGAGTAGGCTTGGTCTGTGCTCAGTATATATAACGGGGAGGGACCCTTGCTGACCCCTGAAGGCTGTTAGTGGACTCTGTAGTATTGGCATAAATGATATGGGTCTAATCTAACAGTCAAAGGAAGAACTACTGAAGTTATTTACTACTGAGAAGTTAACACAATTTCTGGTCCCGGGGCCAACCCAATTTTTATAAAAGAGGTGGTAGAGGAGAGTTCGTATCACATTTCTTGATTTTCCCCCTGCATTTACGGAAGCGAAATGTGATTCCTCCCCATACCTGCTCTGCTCTAGATTTTATCCTACCTCCTATAAAAATGGGCAAAGATCTGAGAATCCTAAGGGTCCCTACCTGTAACTCATGAGTCCAGGTTGGCAGTCAGGCCGAGGGTCACTAATCGAAGGGCTATGTCATCTTAAAGATTTCACAACTGGGCAACCGGAGTTTCGAAGGTCGAACTCTTTTCCTCTGGCATGGAACAGATGGGGAGAAGAAAAAAACCACCACAAAGAGCCATGGGTATACTCACCATTTCATCAGGAACATAAGTTCTCCACTGGAGTCTGTTGCTCCAATAATCCGCTCTGGCTCCAAACCTCGGGCAAAACCTCGTGGCTTTTCTGACTGTAAAACAAGATGGATAGGACTTATCCATCGAGAAACTAGGAACTGGCTGGAGAGAGAGTACAGTGGATAGTGTTTGCCTTGCAAGCCGCCGATATGGGTCGATCCCTGACACTGCATGTTTCCTTGAGCACAAAGCTAGGAGTTAATCCTACATCACTGGTGTTGCCCAAACAACAAACAAGAAACTAGAAAATCGAGCTTTCCTAAGATCCAGCAATTCCACTCCTTTGGTATCTACCCAAGGGTCCTAAAAACTCCATTCAAAAGACATTTGTAGGATGGTACAGCAGGTAAGGCACTTGCCTTGCATGTGGCCGATCCAGGTTTGATCCCTGGTACCCAATACAGTCCCCAAAGCACTGCCAGAAGTGATCTCTGATTGGAGAGCCAGGATTAAGTTCTGAGCACCACTATGTCCCCCAAACAAAAAAACAAAACACACAAAAACCAAGAACCAGAAAAGATGTTCGTATACCTATATTCAATGCAGCACTATTAACAATAGCCATTAGCCCAAATCTGGAAACAATCAATTGTTCAAGAACACATAATTGGATACAGAAACTATAGTACATACACCAATGGAATACTACTTGGTTTTGAAAAAAAGATGAGCTCACACAATCCGCTACGTAGATGAATATGGAGAGTATCATGCTGAGTGACATTAGAAGGAGAGGGACATTTACAGAATGAATTCTCTCATATGCTGAATATCAAGAACCATAGTAAGGGAATAACAAATGGTAAAAGGCAACAGATACTTAGAAAGGGTCTTTAGTAGGAAGATTACCATAGGAAAGGATGGGATTGGGAGACACTGGGACAACAGTGGAGGGAAGTGGACAGTCTTGTAGAAGGTAGGTATTGGAATTTTTTTTTTTTTAAAGAGTGTATACCACTGTAGAAATGACTGTATTAAATCTGTGACTGCAAAAAAAAGAAAAAGAAAAAAGAAACCACCAAACAAACCCAAACAATGTTTTAGTTCAAGGAAAAGACAAAGCTGTTTTTCATATTTCGTAGAAGGCAAGAAATGGTAACCTGAAACTACGGGAAGGTGCAAATAAAAGCAGATATGCCTGTGAGAGAGAAAAAGAAGAAAGAGGAGAGAGTGAAAAAGAGAGAGTGGGAGAGGAGAGAGAGAGTGAGAGAGAGCAAGAGAGAGAGAATTGTTTCTCTGAACAGTTAATATTCTTTTTTTTGTTTTGTTTTTTGCTTTTTGGGCCACACCTGGCGATGCAGAGGTTACTCCTGGCTCTACACACAGGAATCACCCTGATGGCACTCAGGGGACCATATAGGATGCTGGGAATCGAACGTGGGTCGGCTGCATGCAAGGCAAACATCCTACCCGCTGTGCTATCGCTCCAGCCCCAAACAGTTAATATTCTTTTGCCAACATTTCACCAATACCATCTTTTGGTTTCATAGCAACACGTTTTTGGTTTTGTTTTGGGCAACACCTGGCAGTACTCAGGATTACTGCAGGCAGGGCTCAGACCCAGGTTGGCTATGTGCAAGGAAAGAACCCTGCTGTACCATCTCTCCAGCTTCTTGACAGTTTTTTTGGTTTTGGTGGCCATACCGGTAGTGCTCAGGGATTACTCCTGGATCTGCACTCAGGAATCACTCCTGGTATGTTTGGGGAACCTTATGGGATGCCTGGGATTAAACCTGGGTCAGCTGTGTGCAGGCAAGCAATTTACCTGCTGTAGTATTGCTCTGACCTCCTTCAAGAGGATTTTAAAGAATCCTGAATGATTATTCCAAATGTTAATGCTAGAGATTACCCCATATGCAGAAAGAACATATATCTCAGCTAAGTAGGTATTCAAAAGTGTTCTTTTTAAAAAAAAAAAAAGTTCCTTAACCACCACAATGTAAACATACTCAAACCTGGAGTGATATGGGGTTTCAAAACTGAAAAGGGGTGGGGCGCAGCCAAGATTGCAGTGGCAGGAACGCAGGTGCTGGGATAGGCGGAGCAGTGGCAGCTCTCGGAATGCTGAACTGCGGAGCCTGATGGCAAACTATCCATAATTTTGCGGGATGAATATAAATGTCAATTGTTTTAAAAGACACTTCAAGGCTAGCCTGATGACTGGAACTGTTGTGGTGCCCCAGATTATCCACCATGAGTGATGAGTTTAGGCGGCTGAGTGACTCCAGAAATTTGCAGCCAGTCAGGCACCCACTCTGGCCCAGAAACCAAGCCAAGACTAAAAACCACTGGCGCTCCATGGCTCAACTGCCTGCGGAGTGGCCTTGCTGCAATTTCTTCCCCTGACCAGCCCATGCCACCCACAGATAATGGGAAAAAACCTCCCGAGTTCCAACTGTCTGGAGACCCAGGATGTGGGTGTGTGACCCCTGCTTCAGGCTCTGCTGGACTAGTGGCTACAGCCTGCCCAGAGTGCCAAGACTGAATGGTAGCAGCCTGAGCTCTGGACCTGCTCCCTACTGGGGCTGCAGCTGCTGTTGTCCCTGAGGTCCAAGAGCCATGGTGCCACCAGCAGGTCAACCTGGACTTTGTGGGCTGAGTGCAATCAACAGCCTGATAGTGTCTTAAGACTTCCTGATACCCCATATTCACCAATGTGTCTCTGGCTGGACTCTAACAACTCAGGACCAAGTTTCGTGAGGGAGCCATGCCCACAAACCACCTCTGGCTCAGCTATACAAGCTCTTTGGCGGCCTTGCTTCAGAGACCCATAAACAAATCTTGAAGGAGATCAAAAACCACAGTTAATCTCAACCTGAGCGAGGCTGAACAGACCAGGGTAGATGAGAGGAGAGTGGGTCAGTCTGGTGCCTGCCCAAACAGAGCCTCTGGCAGCTGTTCAGCCCGACTTCACAATCTCAGGAGGACTTCAAGAGAGATATTAATCTGCTGAAAATTCGGGTATGCAGGTTTTGTGACTGAAATCTTCATGCTTTCTCGGAGTCAGAATGGGCTATCTCCTTCCACTTCCCTATACTCCTGGATGAACCAGCAGGCACCCCCATGAATCAATATCAGTGCCACCATGAAGATCTTGTATTGGCCTTGCTTCAGAAACTCATAAATAAATCTTGAAAGAGATTAAAAGCCACAGTTCATCTTGGACCCACCGCAAGGATGAACAGACTGGGGTAGATTGGAGGAGGGGGCAAGTTAGCCTGGAGCCTGGCCAGACAGTTCCTAATCTGCTGAAAATCCAGATATGTGGGTGTTGTGACTGAAATCTCCAGGTTTTTTCGGGGGCAGGATGGGCTACCTCCACTCACCTCCCTGCGTACCTCTGGAAGCTCTGGCAGTCACACTGACATTCACACTCCAAAACCTCCACCCAGTTAAAAAAAAGTTATTCCAGCTGTGCTTTCCCGATAAAAATACTGAATGCCTTGAACAAACATGATGACCTCTTAGTACCTGTACTGCAAACTATAATGCACAAAAGGAGAGAAAGAAAGAAGAAAGGTGCCAGCCGAAGATATGAGAGAGAGAGAGAGAGAGAGAGAGAGAGAGAGAGAGAGAGAGAGAGAGAGAGAGAGAGAGAGAGAGAGAGAGAGAGAGAGAGAGGGAGGGAGGGAGGTGGAGAGGGGATGACAGAAAGGAAATTTGGGACATTGGTGCTGGGAAATGTACACTGATGGAGGGATGGGTGTTGGAACACTGTATGACTGAAACCCAAACATTAATAGCTTTTTTTTTTGGAGGGGGGGATGAATAGCTTTACAATGGTCTATTTCATCGTGATTCAATTTTAAAAAAAACAGCAACCCTGAAAGATAACTATTTATAAGAATGAATTTACCTGGCACTTATGTCTATCCTAGTGTTATACTTATTGGTCATAAACATCGGATTAAATAACTACATTATTTGGCTTCATGAGTATAAACCTAAACACATTTTAAGGATTAGCCCATCTCAGATTTGAGGAGGCTTCAGAGATTACTTGAACAAAAGTTCCTCAATTATCTGCTTTTCAGTTTGATAGAACAAATTGTAAAATAGTAATAAAAGTTCTTACTTCTAGTCTCACCTCTTCTTTCTTCTTCTTTGGCTTGTTGTCATCTCCCTTGTCTTCAGTATCAGAGTCAGCTTTACGTTTTCCTCCCTCTGTTTTATCACTCTCGTGTGCTGTTTTCTGTGATTGCAGGAATTCGGCAATGAGGTCAGGGCAATCCAGGTTCTCTTCTGGCTCCCATGTGTTATCCTCGCTGAAACAAGAGGGCACAGTGTGTCACACTTTCCTCTCCCAAAGTCAGCGCAGTCACAATAAGTAGAAACATTCAACTAATGAGAGGCAAAGGACGACAAGAGCTGGTATCCTCAAAGAAAGATGAGTTAATGAGAATGAGATTTTGTCTGAGACCAGAAATTTGGCTGGTTCAAACTTTCGGGGGCAATGTAGGGAGTGGGATGGGGCTTAGGGTTTTTTATATCTCCAAACTGACAGCTCCTTGGGAAGTCCTGCATTTAGCATTTTGTACATAGTATTTTCCTAAAGAGATATAAGAAGGCCAGGTAGGAGTCACAATATTCCTGTACCATTCTCACCCTCCTTCAGACACCCTAGGTCTTACACACTTTTAGACTGCTGAGAAAGTTGATGATTAAACAATGTATTTACCTGTGTCAACTAAACTTACTCTGAGAATCCCTTCCACTTGAGGAGATATTCCACTTTGCCTTTTACCACTCGTCGATCAAGAACTTTTTCTACCACATATTCCTCTTCTTCCTCTTCTAGCACCTCTTCCACTTTCTTCTTGTTTTGTTTCTTCCCCATAGTGCCCGCCAGCTTTCTGGTATAAAGGGTGACGCTGCTAAAACAGCAAAGGAAATGAAAAAGATAATAAGGCACAGTCTTCTTGGATAGCAAATATGGTTAAGAAATAGATGACTTGAACAGCGCATTCTGCTTATATTGAGTGTCATGCCCATGAATCCAACAGATAATAAAATTTTGGTGACATTTTAAAATGGGACAAAGGGACTAAACCCAGACTTCCCAAATGCAAAGCATATGCTCCAGCTTGTTGAGCTATTCTCCAGCCCATTAATTTGTGTCTTTGTTTTGGAGCCATATCCGGCACTGCTAGCTCTATTCCTGGCTGTGCTCAGGCACTCCTCCTAGTGGTGCTTGAGGAACCATGCAGTAACAGAAATCCAACACGGGCCCACACTAAGTCTGTTGAGCTATTTCTGATTTCCCCAAAACTTAATTCTTAAAACCTTTGTGATTTCTAAGTGCTGAATGCGTTAAGTAGGGCTTGGGTCAGTCCCCAAGCAAAGAACTGTGAATAGGCCACAGCAAGCATGGTGTGGCATTAAAAGCAATCAAATAGAACCATAAACTCTTAAACCCTAAGTGTTACAAGTCTCCAGTATTTGTACTTTTTAACTATAGAACATGGTATCTAGGGGCCAGAGAGGTAGTACAGCAGGTAGGGCTTTTGCTTTGCATGCAGCTGATCTGGGTTCAATCCCTGGCATCTCATATGGTTCCCCAAACCCCACCAGGAGTGATCCTTGAACACAGAGCCAGGAGTAAGCCCTGAGCACTGCCAGATGTGATCCTACAACCAAATAATAAGACATCGTACCTAAAACAATTAAAGGGGGAACAGGAATAGGAGAGGCACTTTAGTCAGTAGGGCAAGAGGCTTGCCTTGCATGCAGCAGACCAGGGTTCTATCCCAGCCCCCATATGGTCCCTTGAGCCCTGCCAGGAGTGATTCCTGAGTGCAGAGCCAATAGCAAGCTGAGACTGTGTATTGGTCCCAAACCCAAAAACAAACAGATGATGATATATGAGGACCAGAAAATTAGTTCAGTTGCTATGGCACTTGTCTTGCATGATCCCCTCAAGAAATGCCAGGATTAAGCCCTGAGCACAATGGTCCCTTGAGCACTGCCAGGAGAAATTCTTGAGTACAGAGCCAGGAGTAACCCTTCAGCATTGCCAGGTATGGCCCAAAAACAAAAAAAGGAAAAAGGAAGTTAAAAATAAGGGAATGCTGGGCCCAAGAGGTAAGGAAGCCATATCTGCTGTGCAATGTATGCAGCCAACCCTGGTTCGAAACTCTGGCACTGCATAAGGTGATGAGCATGGCCAGGGCTTTTCATCATCCTGAGCAACGCGGGGTGTGGCCTAAAACCTAAAACTCAAACAAAAACTAATGTGTCGAACTTACATAGAGCCCTTTGAGCTAACCTTTGAATATTTCTCTAAATACTTTCCAACTCATTACAATACTTAATTTTTTACTGTGGAAAATAGCATTTCTTATTAAACATTTACCTTAAATTTTCTCTTTTGCATGTACATATAAAATAGGTTCTTCTGGGGCTGGAGTGATAGCACAGCGGGTAGGGCGTTTGCCTTGCACGCGGCCAACCCGGGTTCAATCCCCGGCATCCCATATGGTCCCCCAAGCACGCCTGGAGTAATTCCTGAGTGCAAAGCCAGGAGTAACCCCTGAGCATCGCTGGGTGTGACCCAAAAAAGCAAAAAAAAATAAAATAAAATAAAAAAAAAAAAATAGGTTCTTCTATTTTGAAAATACCCTTTTGATTGTTTCTGGTTCTTTAAACAATCTTTTCTGAATGCTACCACAATTTACAAATCATTTCACATCTTATAGTTTCATAATTTCATTTCATAATTCCTGTTTTGGGCCACAACTGGTGGTGCTCAGGGCTTACTCTTGGCTCTGTACCGAGGGATTATTCCTGGTGGGCTCAGGGTACTATATGGGGTGATAGGAATTGAACCCAGGGTCAGCTAGCACCTGCTGTATAAGATGTACAAGGTGTACACTGTACAAGGCACTATAGCACCTGCCTGTTGATTATTGCTCTGTCCCCTATTTTATAATTCCTAAATCTAAAGAATGACTCACAAAAATATCAGAATGAACATGAAATTCTCTAAAAAGGAGCACTGTAAAAATGTGAAAAATGAGTGAAGGGTGAAAGGGCAGTTTTCACAGATAACAGAACTGAGTTTATAAATAAATAAACATAATGGTGGAATAACAACTACCCAAGACAATGGAAACAAAGAATATGAGAAGTGGTATTTAGTAGGAACCATACCACTTGAGGGGACACAGAGGGGGCAACATATGTTCTATGGCAGAGGGAAGCATTCAACCAGGAGGAGGTGGGGCTGAAAAGTGGGTGCTATATATACAACTCTATATGGGGACTAGATTCCTCCGCCCCTCTTGGAGAGCCCAGCAAGCTACTGGGAGTATCGAGCCTGCTCGGCAGAGCCTGGCAAGCTACCCGTGCTTAATGGATATGCCAAAAACAGTAACAATAAGTCTCTCAATAAGAGACGTTACTGGTGCCCGCTCGAACAAATTGATGAGCAACGAGATGGGGACTGGAGCGATAGCACAGAGGGTAGGGCATTTGCCTTGCATGCGGCTGACCCGGGTTCGATTCCTAGCATCCCATACGATCCCCCGAGCACTGCCAGGAGTAATTCCTGAGTGTAGAGCTAGGAGTAACCCCTGTGCATCACCAGGTGTGATTCAAAAAGAGAAAAAAAAAAAACCCACAAAAAACCTAACCCTGGGGCTGGAGTGATAGCACAGCGGGTAGGGCGTTTGCCTTGTACGCGGCAGACCCGGGTTCGATTCCCAGCATCCCATATGGTCTCCCGAGCACCGCCAGGAATGATTCCTGAGTGCAATAGCCAAGAGCAATCCCTGAGCATCGCCGGGTGTGACCAAAAAAAGCAAAAAAAAAAATCACCTAACCCTATCTGCAAATGGTGCTGGGGTGTTAGTGGAGCTAAGTGGAGCTGGTGAAGGGAGAGCTATTGAAACACTGTATACCTGGAATCCAATCATGAATAACTGTGATTTCAGTGACCAAACAAAATGAAATTAAATGCTTAGCTGGGGTTAAAAAAAAAATGGTGACTTTAAACACTTCATCAGGGGGCTGGAGCGATAGCACAGCGGGTAGGGCGTTTGCCTTGCACGCGGCCGACCTGGGTTCGAATCCCAGCATCCCATATGGTCCCCTGAGCATGGCCAGGGGTGATTCCTGAGTGCAGAGCCAGGAGTAACCCCTGTGCATCGCCAGGTGTGACCCAAAAAGCAAAAAAAAATAAAATAAAATAAACACTTCATCAGGATGGGTGACTTATATAGGATTTTCGGGCACTAAAATTCTGGTTCCCAATAAATTTTCCTCAGTCCTTTATGTAGTTATTTACTACAAAAAGCCTTATGACTACCAATTGGTGTCAGTAGGTGGCGCTACACAAATACAAAATTAATCTACAAAATTCACCTGCAGAAGTACAAATTGATGAATCACCAAAATGATATACATAAGAAAAATCAAGTTTGCTAGACAATTTAAGACACAACCATTCTTAAATTTAAGGTCATGTCAATGTTAAACTGTACCTAATGTCTTTGGAATTAAAGAAGTCTGACATTTTATTTAATTTAATCACCCTGAGTACACAGTTACAAAGTTGTTCATGATTGGGTTTCAGTCATACAATGTTTCAACACCCAAAAGTTCCTTCTCCAGTGTACATTTCCCACCACCAACTTCCACTGTTTCCCTTGGGAAAACTAGGGATGATTTAAGCTTCCAAGGGTTCCTAATGGATGGTTGCTCTTTCTCTCTTCCCTACCCATTTTTTTGGGCATTATAATTTGCAATACATGTAACTAAAAGGTTATCGTGTGTATCCCTTTACATACTTTCAGCACTCAGTTCTTGTCCAGAGTGATCATTTCCAACTGTTATTAGAGTCTGACATTTTATTATCATTTATTTTTATAAAGTTGTTCACATTAATTTACTACATTCAATCCTACCACCATTATACCTTTCCACCACCATTATTTCAAATTTTTCCAACTATCACCCAAGCCTGCCCCAATAGCAGGCCCTAAATAATTTATTTTTGTATTGCTTGTTGTGAATAATTCGCTAAAAATGGTCAAAAAGTTTCCTTAGAAGAAAATGTGTGGAGATTGCTGTATCTCACCCTGGAGCCATTAAGTCCTTATATAAGAGATTACTAACATATTGTTACAGGTTGAGCCCTGCGTGCTAATTATTTTTTTGCCTTCTACTTTATATCCCATCCAATGTGGTGTGCTACTCCTGGTACATTGGTGGTGTAGAATATGAGATGTCATGGCCACGCGCTTTAGAACTCTAAAATTTTAAATAGGGTGATACAGCCAGAGTTAAATTTTTAACTGAATGGTGACTTTGGGTCCAGAGGCATCTCTACAGCTTGTTGATCTCTTCCGAGATTTATTTGTGAGTCTCTGAATCATGGCTGGTTAATGAGTTTATATGGCTCCAGAGGCAGTTCATGGCATGACTACCAGCATCCCAGAAGAACACGGAGATGAGCGGAAGGCCCATCCCTGACTCCGTGAGAGCTTGGAGATTTCAGTCACAAAACCCGTATTCCTGAGTTTTTCAATAGATTCCTGGATAAGGCTCGTGATGAGCCTTGTGGAGATCAGTTTTAAGTATGGCGGCAATAGGCTTCTGGAGGTTTTTAGCTACCAGGGCTGTGGGCTCACCGCCCCCCGCTCCCAGGTGCCCTGGATGAGTGGAATCAGACATTTTAAATAAAAACTCTATTGAGGGCTGATTATAAACACTTAGGTTTACACCTGGAAGAAATTTCCAAGACCTGAGATCGGGATCAAATGGAAGAGCATTTACCTCTATGCTGGGCTGGAGCGATAGCACAGCGGGTAGGGTTTTTGCCTTGCATGCGACCGACCTGGTTTCGATTCTTCCACCCCTCTTGGGGAGCCTGGCAAGCTACTGAGAGTATCTTGCCCACTCAGCAGAGCCTGGCAAGCTACTTGGGGCGTATTCGATAGGCCAAAAACAGTAACAACAAGTCTCACAATGGAGGCGTTACTGGTGCCCGCTCGAGCAAATCAATGAGCAATGGGATGACAGTGATACAGTATGAAGCCCTGAATTCTATGGCTGCCACAGCATTACCAGAAATAACCCTTGAGCACTAAGCTAGGAGTAGCTCCTAAGAATCGTCAGGTATACTCTCCACCCCAAATAAATATTCCTATGTCTGCACATATGAGCAATGCCTACCTTACTGAAACAGTGTGGAGAGATAGCAAGGGCTGAGAACATGTTTAGCAGGCAGAATGCCAGGTTCCATCCATGGCACTACCTGTAGTCCCTCAGCATTGCTAGGAGCAACACCTTAGCACAGAGTCAGGGGTATTCCCAGAACACTACCAGTTGTGATCCAAGAACAAACAAAAATAAAGAACAAACATTTAGCTACTAAAAATTATAATAACTATTCAAACAAAATATGTGCTCTCTAGTGCACCAGAACTGAGTGTAAGAGTAGAACTAAGTATTCATTCAAGCGCATCAATCAAGTGTGCAACCTTGCAAGCCAAAGTGAAAAGTGTGTGAGCAAACAACCAAATGGGTACAATTCCTATCTTCACAGGGAGGTAGGGAAGGAAAGGGAAAAACAGACACTGATGGATAATAGAAAATCAAGAGAATAAGAATACTTCCGAAGCAGTCTGATATTTAAAAAACATGGACCTTTCCCACTAATGGTATTTTGGATTTTGCATTTGTTTTTTGAGTCACATGTGGCAGTCTCTTAGCAGGAGACCATTTTGAGGTGCCAGGGAATAAACCATGGTTGGTCATGTGCAAAGCAAGTACTTTAATCCCTGTACTATCTCTCCAGCCCAATTTATGGTATTCGGAAATTTTACAGAACAGCATAGGTCATTTGTTTCTACTTTTAGTGTAATGTTACAAAACAACCGAGGCCCCTGTCAACAGTTCAAACATGCAGGTGATTGCTTGAATAATTATGCTAAGTAGCATTGATATTTTCCCTTTCCAGTTACAAAAGACTGCTTTACTTCCATCCTCAATTTCTCCATTATAAGCAATACCCCGTCTGTCTTCCTTTCCTGAACATAACCATCAGTAAAATGAATGTACTCTGGTTAATTCTGGGCATTTCTGATTTAGGGGCTATGATTATTCATGGAGGGAAGTTCCTTTAGGTTTTCAGAATTCTTTTTTTGGGGGGGGCGTGGGAAGGTGGGAGGGTGGTTTGGGCCACTCCTACTGGTGCTCAGAGATTATTCCTGGTGACTGTGGTGCTGGGGATTAATACAGGTCAGCTACATTCAGGTAAGTGCCCTATCCACTACACTACACTCTGGCCAGGTTTTCAGAATTCTGATTTTCACACAGCAAATATTATTTTAAGAGGGGAGGAAAGGTTAATTTTCCTTTTGGATAAAGGCAACAGGTCTACTCCCCAAGAACAAGTGTTACTTCTTGCTTGCTTTTCACTATCAGTTGAAGGGGCAGCAAAATTTATCAACTGTCTTTGGATAGAGTAGAGGGAAAAAAATGGCAATCATCTTTAAATAATAAAGGCTACCACAATTCCCTATGTTAATTTGAACTTGGAAATTAGAATATACTCCCTCAACAGATAGAAGAGATATAATGGGCTCCAGACCATCCCAAAACAGTAATTGTCCTCTAATAATCACTTCTCTGCCAAGCAATTTTAAGAAAGTAAAGGAGGAGGTGGGAGAAATAGTATAGGGGTTAAGGTGCTTGCCTTGCATGTGGCCCACCACAGTTTGATCTCTAGCACCTCATATGCTCCCCCTGAGTACTATCAGAAGTGATTCCTTAGCCAGGAATAAGGCCTGAGCATAGCTGGATGTAGCACTCCCTTACCCCACCAACAAGAAAGGACTGGCAAGATGGGGGAGCGATACAGAGATAGCCTTTACCACTTTTATTTATCACAGCCCACCTGGTTTTTCTCCCTGGCTCTGCAGATGGTCCCCCAGTGTAGTGCCAGGAGTGGCTGCAAAACCAAAAAATAAGATAGTACACGGTGCTTGTCTATGATGCTGCTGAGACAGTTTGAATCCCTGGCAAAGGTAAAGTCCTTTGAGCACTTCCAGGGGTCACTCCTGAGCAAAGCCTGAAGTAGCCCCCCCCCCCCCCCCCCCCCCCCCCGCCAAACACTACTGGCTATAGCTCAAACACCACCTCTGTACTATCTCTCTGGTTCCCTATTTCTTGTTTCTGGTACTGTGGTAAAATCCCTAATCTTGTTGGATTTTTAGCTTTTTTTTTTCTCCATTTACTGCATCTCTTCCCATTCCCTCTCTTGCTTTTCTTGTTCCTTTATTGTTTTGTTTTGTTGTTATTTAGGGAGGCCACACCCCACTGTGCTCAGGGCTTGCTCCTGGCGGGGCTTAAGAGAACATTTAGGGTGCTGGGAATTGAAACTGGATTGGCTGTGTGCAAGGAACCTTGTCTGCTGTACTATCACTCCAGTTCCTAATTTTGTGCACTTTTAGAAAAGAGGAGAATCCACCATAGGAGTACTCAATCGGCCATTTTTTTTTTTTTTTTTTAAAACCACATCCAACACCCACATCCATATTTGGGGGTCATTCTTGGCAGTGGTCAGGGGATTTTATGTGCACGAATTGAACCAGAGCAGACAACATGCAAGGCAAGTGCCTAATCCACTAAACATATCTCCATTCCATTGAAAGTTCTTTATGCTTCATCAGTAAATGTTTGACTTGTATATCTGGGCTGCATAAAAATTTCTCAAGCAAAAAAGAGCTGCCTGAGGAAGGGGTGGGTTGGGGCGGGGAAAAAAAAAAGAGCTGGCTGAGTGGCAAAGTTAAGTCCTGCTCTAAACTGCCCTGTGAAACTGGTCACTCAAATGTTATTGCTGCTCCAAAGTAAATTAACTTAAGGTTGCAAAATTAACAAAGAGCAGATCACTTCAGTAAGGCCATCTCCTAGAAGGTCAAGCTAACGTTACTGCCGCACATGCAGACTAGGAATACGCTATACACTTGCAGGTTCTTTCTAGCCTGTACAAGACCAAGAGGTCACTTGAGGAGCATCCTCCCTACAATTTGTCATCAGGAAATAAGAAAGTCACTGATAATGATCTTCTTTCCCAAAAGACCTTGAAAGTTATAGATATTGAAAAGCCAGTGATTTTTAATTGGTTACTGGAATATGAAGGTATTTATTGTTAATTAAATCAGCAGACAGTAAAAAAGCTTTGGTTTTTAATGCCCCAGCAGTCTTCTGAGTCTTTTAAATTAACAAGTGCTAGATAGTACAGAATTTTTTTTTTCTTTTTTGGGTCACACCCG
This sequence comes from Sorex araneus, assembly GCF_027595985.1. Classification (NCBI taxonomy): domain Eukaryota; kingdom Metazoa; phylum Chordata; class Mammalia; order Eulipotyphla; family Soricidae; genus Sorex; species Sorex araneus. The sequence continues at coordinate 215,506,156 of NC_073304.1, read as the reverse complement.
GCAATGCACAGAGGTTACTCCTGGCTCTGCACTCAGGAATCACCCCTGGCAGTGCTCAGGGGACCATATGGGATGCTGGGATTCGAACCCGGGTCGGCTGCGTGCAAGGCAAATGCCCTACCCGCTGTGCTATCAGCCCTATATAGTACAGAATTTTAAGTTAAATACCTAGCAAGTAGGCTAGTGAGAACTGACAAAACACTAATTTTGTTTTTTGGGGGGCCAATATCTTACAGTGCTCAGGAGACTACATGGGATGCTGGACCTGGAACCTGATTCATACATCTGCAAGGCCCAAGTTTTGGGGGTTTTTGTTTTGCTCTGTTTTGAGACCACACCTGGCAAAACTCAGGGGTTACTCCTGGCTCTGGACTCAGGAATTACTCACCAGCACATGGGGGACCATATAGGATGCTGGGGACCTTATGTGATGCCGGGTCAGCACGTGCATGGCAAACACTCTACTGCTGTATTAATGCTCCAGTTCCTCAAGTTTTGGTTTCTTAAAGTTAGCATTTTGTTGGGGTTGGAGCAATAGAACAGCAGGTAGGGCAATGTACACAGCCAATCCAGGTTCAATTCTTGGCACCCTGATGGTCCCAATCCCTGCCAGAAGTGATACCTGAGCACCAAGCCAGGAGTAAGCCCTGAACACAGGGGGGTATGGCCTCCCCAAACAACAAAATAGCAACATTTTTCTGGGCTGGAGAGACAGTACCGAGAGCAAGGTGCTTGCTTGCCTTACACATGGCCAGCCCAAATCTGATTGCTGGCACCACATATAGTCCCCCAAGAACTACCAGGAATAAGCACTGAGCACTGCAAGTGTGACTCAAAAGCAAATTTCTGTAGCTAAAATCTATTTTTGTCCTTCTACATATAAATAAATGCATATGTGAAATGCACTTTTTAATATAATCTGACATTATTTCAGAAAGTTCTCCATTCTTCCCCCCAGGCCAGGCCGATGGCTCAAAGATCACGAGTATGCTTTGCATACAGGAGCCTAGATTCCTGACACCACAGAAGTACCTCCAAGCACTCGAAAGCATTGAATAGATGTGATCCAAGCCCCTCCCTCACCAAATAACAGCCAATACCATAAGAATATTGGCAGAAGAATCTGGAAAAAAACTGAGTGCCCAAGAACAAATGACTGTTTAAAGAAACTTCGGTACATCTACACAATGAAATACTAAGCAGCTGTTAGAAAAGATGAAGTCATGAAATTTGCATATAAGTGGATCAACATGGAAAGTATCATGTTAAGTGAAATTAGTCAGAAAGAGAGGGACAGACAGAAAGATTGCATTTATTTGTGGAATATAAATAGAATGGGAGACTAACACTCAAGAACAGTAGAGGTAAGTACCAGGAGGATTAGTCCACAGTTTAGGAGCTGGCCTCACATGCTGGGGGAAAAGGCAGCTCAGAATTGTATAACTGAGACTTTACCCTGAAAGCTTTGCAACTTTCCACATGGTGAATTAATAATAATAAAAAAAAAGTCTATAACCAAAGACTAAATAATAAGGCAATGGCAACAAGAAAAAAAAAAGGCAGCTCAGATAGATAAGGGACCACCAAGTAAAGGGTGCTAGGAGGGTCTGCTCAGGATGGAAGATGCGTGCTGAGAGTAGACTATAGACTGAACATGATGGCCACTTAATGTCTCTATTGCAAACCACAACACCCAATAGGAGAGAGAAAGCAAAAGGGAATGTCCTGCTGCAGAGGTAGGGTGGGGTAGGGGAGACGGGATGGGGGTGGTGGGAGGGATGCTGGGACCATTGGTGGTGCAAATGGGCACTGGTGGAGGGATGGGTACTCAATCACGGTATGACTGAAATACAAGTATGAAAGTTTGTAAGTCTGTAACTGTACCTCATGGTGATTCATTAATAAAAAATTTTTTAAAAAAAGGAATATTGACAGAAACTACATCCTCAGGTGAACTTACATAGCTGGCACAATCAATTTGGAAGTTGGGGTGGTGGTGCTGATCATGCCATAGACAAATGCAAGACAAGTGCCTTATCTTCTGTACTACCTCTTCAGCTTACAAATCAACTCATAGATATTACAAGTAAAAATTTTATGAATCTAAATTCACAAAATTTAGAAAAATATGTTCTTGAGGGTTAGCGGGGCAATTCAACAGGCTGAGCTTATGTTTTTCAAGTATATTAAGAACCCAATGAAAGGATCCTCTGGAGCATAACCCGTGCAAGGGATTGGAACATATGCCTTGCATGCAGGAGACCTGGGTTTCACCCCAACACAGCAGCCCCAAGCACAGAGGCAGAAATAGCATTTGAGCACCGAGAGGCATATAATCCCCTCAGCCCAATTTCCCATACTCCTTCCCCAAAAAAGTCATGTAAATGACTTAGCAGTTATTAACTACTATAAATTAATATTTAAAGGGAGACTGGAACAATAAGACAACTTGGCAAAAATCAAGACAAATAATAACTTTAGGAAATAGTTGGTTCAAAGCCCTACAGTGAAGACAATGACTGTTTAAGGAACAAAAATTGGTCAAATAGAAAGCACTAGGGTGGGGGTGTGGCAGGCAAGGATTTAAAAAATTTAAATTAGGGGCTGGAGTGATAGCACAGCGAGTTCAATTCCCAGCAACCCATATGGTCTCCCGAGCACCGCCAGGAGTAATTCCTGGGTGCATGAGCCAGGTGTAATTCCTGTGCATCGCTGGGTGTGACCCAAAAAGCAAATAAATAAATAAATATTTAAAGTAAAATTTCAAGGATCCAATCATCATTGGTGTATGATTCCCTCCCCCCACCCCCGGACTGGAGCACAGCAGGTACAGGGTTTGCCTTGCACGCGGCCAACCTGGGTTCAATTCCTCCGTCCCTCTCGGAGAGCCTGGCAAGCGACTGAGAGTATCCCATCCAAAAGGCAAGTTAGCCTAGCAAGCAATTCATGGTGTACTGAATATGCCAAAAAAAAAAAAAAAAGTAACAAGTTTCACAAGAGATATTACTGGTGCCCGCTGGAGCAAATCGATGAACAATGGGCCAACAGTGCTACAGTTTGTATCATTCCCGAATAGTATCATTGCGGATATTATATTATTAAGAATATCATTTGCCAATCAACTTCTTTTCCCATTTCCCTTCTCATGAATCTTAGGTTCAAAACTCACAAATTAATGGCTGTGAAAGTACATATAACTAAGTTTTACTAACTTTTAATATAACTGTTTTATTTTTTATTTATTTATTTATTTTTGGTTTTTGGGTCACACCCGGCAATGCACAGGGGTTACTCCTGGCTCTTCACTCAGGAATTACCCCTGGCGGTACTCAGGGGACCATATGGGACGCTGGGATTAGAACCCGGGTCGGCTGCGTGCAAGGCAAACGCCCTACCCACTGTGCTATCACTCCAGCCTCTAATATAACTGTTTTAAAAAATCAAATATTTCTAAGAGATTGGGCAGAATATCTGATATCCAGGGTAGCCTGGTTAAAAAGCACATCCATGTACCCTCCAACCTGGCAGGAGATGCAAACAAGAGCAGACTTTAGAGAGTCCTTTAAAGGTACATAATAAATAATAATAAAAAAACTAATTTACTGAATACAACCCATAACGCACATTAAAAACACTTGGTTTAGGGGCTGGAGTGATAGCACAGCGGGTAGGGTGTTTGCCTTGCACGCAGCTGACCCGGGTTCAAATCCCAGCATCCCATATGGTCCCCTGAGCACCGCCAGGGGTGATTCCTGAGTGCATGAGCCAGGAGTGAAGTGACCCCTGTGCATTGCTGGGTGTGACCCAAAAAGCAAAAAAAACAAAACAAAACAAAACCCCACTTGGTTTAATCCTCACAACTCTATTGAGCCCATTTCAAGTAAAGAAAAATTTAAGTAAAGAAATTTAAGTAAAGAAAAATTTCCAAGGTTTCCCAATATTAAGACCCGGATTAGGACAGAAAGACAAAAACATAGAATAAGGCAAGCAATAAAAGTTAAAAGTTTATTTCAATATGAGAAAAGACAAGAATGTATAATAATAAGCAAAAGAAATATAAGCACTAGTAAGTAGCCACAGAAGCACTATAGGAGCTTGGAGGATAAACTGCTAGGGTGATTAGGAAAGGTTTTGAAAAGCAGAGATTGAAACCAGGTTTCATTTGCATTTGAAAAGATTGGAAGAGGGCAATTTGGGACTGTCAAGGACACAAGCAATAAGGTGCATATAATGCAGGTTTGTTGTAAACCAGTATGGGTGGGAGGAAACTGGATAGTAGTAAAGAGGTCATCTGCTGAAATTTTTTCTACAACGTCCCCTCCACTTTAAAATAAAACTTAAATGGTAATTTCTATTAGATTTTGTTTCCAAACATTTCCTACTCCTACATCCCTCACAAAACAAACTTCTGTGTTACGAGCTGGAGTGACAGTACAGTAGGCAGGGTATATGCCTTGCGTGCAGCCAATCTGGGTTTGATCTCTGGTACCCACTATGGTCCCCAATCTACTGATTACTGAGAGTAAAGCCAGGAGTAAGCCCTGAGCACCACTGAGTGTGACCCCCAAACCAAAAAAACAAAATAAAAAAACATAAAAACTCACCATATTCTTGTCAAAAACTATAAAATTATCTTAAAACATCCTGCATTTCCTCTATACCTGGCTCTGTTCATCTAAGATGTGTTTAAATACTACCCTACCCTTCCTTTGGACCAGAGCAGTAGTGCAGTGGGAAGAGCACTTGCCTGGCTTATGGCTGACCCTGATTCGATCCCCAGCACATCATATGGTCCCCTGAGCACCATGAGTGCCCAGCAGACTATATGTAGACGGATCCAAGTGCAGAGCCAGAGATCAGTCCTGAGCACTGCTGGGTGTGCCATCCCCCGCCCTTCCCCCAAAACAAAAATGGCTAAATACTGGAGAGATATCACAGGGATCAAGGTAAATGAGCTGCATGCATAAGATATTGTTGGATTCCCCAGCACTGCATGGCCCCCTCAAGCACCACAAATGGCCCCCCAAAGAATGTTAGGGTGGTCCCTCTACTGCAGGACCCAAGCAGTGCAGCACATTGAACCTTCTGGCCCAGCTAGCAAAGCATCACCAGGTATAATCCTGGGGCCCTCCTGGCACTGAAGAACCCCATTCCTCCATCATCATCATCATCATCATCATCATCATCATCATCATCATCATCATCATCATCATCATCAAGAAAGGGGCTTGGAAAGATAGTACAGTGGGTATGGTACTAGGGCGCTTGCCTTGCATGTGGCCGAGCTGGATTCAATCCCCAGCATCCCTTATGGTGGGTGCCCTGATTTCACCAGGAATGATTCCTGAGTGCAGAGCCAGGAGTAACCCTTGAGCATTGCCAGGTGTGGACTAAAATCAAACAAAATAAATAAACTAGAAAAGGGGAGAAATTAATGACGCAGTCAGGAAATAATAGTACAAAGCTGTCAGCTTTAGTTAGTGATCACCATCAAGATTAATCTGATCTGCAAATCCTAAATGAAAAATAAGGATGAAGAACCTTTGCAGAGCATCAACAACTACATACCAGTCAAAAGGCAGGTGATGGCATGTGTAGTATATTCAGCTGGTAGTCCTGACTCATCTTTCCAAACTGCTTTCAATTGCTAGCTGTGGCTACTTGTGACGCTTTCCAGATGGAAAACTTTACTAAGCAGACAACAGGAATCTTGTGTCACATGCTGGGGCACCAGGAGTTTCCTATTTTTCCTTTTAAAGGTTCTGATTCCAGGGGCTAGAGCAAAAGTATAGTGGGTTGGGTGTTTGCTTTGCACATGTCGATCGTGTTCAATCCCTCTATCCTATATGGTATTCTGAGCACTGCCAAAAGTAATTCCTGAGTGAAGAGCCAGGAGTAATCCCTGAGCATTGATGGGTGTGGGTCCTGGTCCCGTTCATCAATTTACTCAAGCAGGCACCAGTAACATCTCCATTGTGAGACTTGCTGTTACTGTTTTTGGCATATCGAATATGCCACGGGTAGCTTGCCAGGGCTCTGCTGTGCGGGCAGGGTGCGGGTGGGATACTTTCAGTAGCTTCCAAAAACAAAATTTTTTTTGGATCTTTGATCTCTTTCTCCTTCATTGTTGATATTGTGATGACAGGGGCTTGCACACAACACAGCTAGCTTTGGTAGTCACCAGGGGTTTCACATGAGGTGTGGTTGCTTGCTGTGGGTTCTGTAGAGCTTTTATACCAACTGTTTACCAGAGGTTGTGTTTCTTAGCCATGGTGCACAGGGATCAAACCCAGGACTCCTGCATGCAAAGTATATACTTCACCAATCAGGAGCTTTTTCTCCAGTCCAACTGCACATATTTTTAATTTGAGATTTCACGAGGTGGAAATTTTTGTGGTGTTTTACACAGAACTGGCTGCAGTGCAGCTGGAAATCACTTGTGGCGCCTGGTTTCAGAGAGCAGAAATGCCAGGCTTAACTAACAAAGATGCTAAATCATGCTTAGTGTTTGTGGAATATGGAACCTGAACTCATAACCACACACTTGTCAAGACAGGCACTAGTCACTGTACTGTTCCTCTAGCCCCAAGAGTTTAATCCTTACCCAGGAATTCACAATAACCTAGTAATAGAATACTGGCATATAAATAAAAATTAAATTTTACTGGAGCTGGAGTGATAGTATAGAGTAGGGTGCTTGCCTTGAAGGTAACCAACTCAGGTCTGATCTCCAGCACCATCATCCTGAGCCCTGATAGAGGAGTCATCAGAGGAAATGAGCCCTGATCAGAGCTCTGCTCTGAGAGCAGAGCCGGGATTAAGCCCTGAGCACTGCTGGTTGTGGCCCAATCAAAAACAAAAAGCCAAAATTTTATTTTATCTCATACATGTCCAGAAATTTGGTGATTCCCCTTTCTTATATGAAGATGTGTATTTTAATAATCATATGTGGATAAAAACAGAGGTAAATCTTTAGGCTGAGAGATTACAAGGATCTGCAAAATTTAGCAGAATAGTGGTAACTGAAGCAAATCTTAATTTGAGATGAAATAAAATTACAGAAAACTAGACCAATTATGATTAAAATGGAATTAAAAGCAGAGACCAGGGGCCACAGAGATTAGTCAACAGGTTGAGTGCAAGCTTTGCAGGCAAGACGGTCCAGGTTAGATTCCTGGCATCCCATGGTTACCTGAGCCCACTAAAATGACTTTTCCACCAGAGAACTGGAAGAAGTCCCTGGAGCACCAGCACTGGGTAAGACCAAAAAAAATAAAAGGCAGAGCTGGAGCCTTATATTGTTATGGTCCCAAACCAAAACAAAGCGGAGATGAAAAACATTCACATTTGGCAAATAGTATCCTTTTTAAGCTCTCACTGCATTACCTATTAATAAAAAGGCACTATTCACATACAGAGCGGAACTTTGTTGAGCAAATTATAAAAGCTAAAGGCAAGAAAGATTTCACACAAGTTAATCAATTCAAATACTGATAAGATAGGCAATGTGTTCATTTGATTAATTTCTTCAATTAGCCTTAGAAAAAGCTATTCAATTTTCTTTTTAGCTTTTGGCAACACCTGCCAGAGCTCAGGGGTCTCTCGGTGGTGCTTGGGGGACCATATGAGGTGCAAGGGATCCAATAAGGGGTTAACTGCATGCCAAACAAGCACCTTAACCCCCATACTCCTCAGGAAATAATTTCTTTAATTATGCAAAGGACAAAGAGTCTTCAAGACACTTAAATACAGGAAAATATGGGTCAAAGAGACTGTACTGAATTAAGACCCATGCTTTGCATGCAGTCAACCTTAGTTCTTTTCCTGGCATAGTATTATCTCCACAGCACAACTGGTGCAGTTTGAGTGCCCCCCCCCAGAACTAGAGGGGTTCCCCAAATAATCCCTGGTACAGCAGGGCCTGAGCATCTTCAAGTCCTCACACTGAATCACCAAATGAACCAAGATTACCAAGAGGGCTCCATTCGGAGACCACCAAATAAACCAAAAATGGAAGCCTGGAAAGATAGTATGGGAGATAAGACACTTGCCTTGCCTGTGGCCAACCCTGGTCTGAATCCCTTGCACCATACCCGGTCCCCGGAGTACTGCCAGGATTCACTCCTAAGCATAGATCCAGGAGTAAGCACTGAGCAATGCTGAATATGGTTCAACTTCCCAACCCACCCCCCAAAACAAACAAGCAAATTAAAATATATTCAGGGCCAGAGAGCTAGCTCAAGGGGCTGTGTCCATGTTTTGTATGCTAGAGGCTAAGGTTTGAACCTCAGTTCTATATGGTCTCCTGAACACTGCCAGGAGCAAGCAACCTCAAAGAATGGAGTGTAAACCCTGAATGCGACAGTGTCAGCTCCAAGTAATATTTCCCCACAGGTCTCCCCATCCTCCCCCACCACACACATACAACAAAAACAGAAAACGTTCAACCTATGTGGTTCTCTATTGAAACCCTGAACCTGGAATTGCTAGTTTATTCTGTAGGTATCTAAACTTGTTACTTGCACAACCTAATACTTCTGTATTTACTACCAGGGGAAATATATTTAAAACTGAGCCTAAGGTGAGTGTGCCAAGTTCAACAGTTTTATGCAGCCAAGTGTCAAAGACTGAAGACAAATGATTATATAAATGTACACTAATTCATCCTTTGACTAACATGGAATTCTGAGAAAGGATCTCAAAGCCTTATTCAATCAACAGTATGAATAGCCTACTGTGTGCCAGAGATGTGCCTCATCATTCTTGAGCCCATAAGCTCATTTCTGAGGAGGAGGGTCACACCTTGTGGTATTCCAGGGTCATTTCAGGGAATCCATGTGGTGCCAAGGATTAAACCAGGGCTTCCATGTGCAAAGCTTTAAACCATCTCCACAGTAGACTTTTTATTCCAGAAACTCTTTTGAGAAATACCAAATGAAAACCTACCAAATGAAAATCCATCTAGCCTAAAGCAAACTTTTTTTTTCCCTTTTTGGGTCACACCTGGCGATGCACCGGGGTTACTCCTGGCTCTGCGCTCAGAAATAACTCCTGGTGGTGCTCAGGGCACCATATAGGATGCTGGGAGTCAAACCCAGGTCAGCCATGTGCAAGGCAAACGCCCTACCTGCCCTACCCACTGTGCTATCACTCCTGCCCTAAAGCAAAGTTTCATGGGGACCACAGTGACAATACAGTGGATAGTGTGCTTTTTTTTTTAAAATTTAAACAGCAACTTGTTATACTATCAGATATTATATGAATAGAGATTATGGAGCTGGAGAAATAGTACAGGGGTTGAGGCACTTGCTTGCACATGGCCAACCCAGGTTCATCCCCAGCACACATGGTCCCCTGAGTACTATTAGGAAGTGATCCCTGATGCACAGCCAGGAATAAACCCTAAGAACCTCTGGGTGGATTCAGCTGTCTCTCCTCCACAAAGAAGAAAGCAAGGATACCCTTACTTGACCTTCCCATAATTCCCATAAATACACCAGATGAGGCCAGAGAGATAGTATAGCAGTTATGGTGCTATACAGTTGATGCACTTGATGCCCATGCATCAAATCACAGTACCAACATAGATAAACAATGCAAGGAGTGCACTGAGCACAGAGCCAGTAGTAAGTCATCAGTACTGAAGGGGTGGCCCCAAAACCAAGCAAAAAATTAAAAAAAAAACTTAAGATAGGTATATGTGAGATAGTACAGTGGACAGGGAGCTTGCCTAGCATGCAGTCAACCAGAGTTCAATCTCCAGCATCCCTTTCTCCCACATTCTGCAAGAAGTGCAGAGGCAGGAGTAAGTCCTGAGCACTGCTGAGTGTGACCCCCCCAAAAAACTAAGTAAAAATGAAAACATCAGACTACATACTATTTATAAGTGAAAACAATTTAGGCTATAGCAGCCAATGAAGAAAATGCCACACAGTGGAAACTGAAAATGACAGAAGATCCTGAACTGCCTTAAAGCTTTAAGATGTAATTCATCCCAGCATAGCTGCACTTCAATCACACTTCTTCCTGTAAGTCTTAGCATCTATGAACGAACATGGGGACTACCTTTTCAACAGTATTTATGCATTTATTCCAAACCTCAAACTTTGGGGGTTTCACATTCCAGGGATGACATGGGACCAGGGCTGGTCCTGTTTGTAAAGTAAGTGCCTAAAAACTCCATACTTTTTCTCCCCCACATATTTCATACCTTTCAAAACTGTTTCTCGGGGCCCAGAGCAATAGTACATGGAGTGAGGCCTGCGTAAGGCCAACCCGACCTGATCACCGGCATCCCATATGGTTCCTGGAGCATCGCCAGACATGACTCCTGAGTGCAGAGCCAGGGGGTAATCCCCTGAGCACCACCGGGTGTGACACCCCCCCACCCCCCGCAAATGAAACACACCTATTCCTGGGCCGGGGACATAGTGCAGAGGTTAAGTCCCAGTCGATGTCAGGATGCAGCTTAAACCACCCCACCCCACCCCCAGACTTGCTCCAGACTTAGGGCTGGAGCAACAGCACAGTGGATAGGGCGTTTGCTTGCATGCGGCCCACCGGGGTTCAATTCCCAGCATCCCATATGGTCCCTTGAGCACCACCAGGAGTAACCCCTGTGCATCGCCTGGAGTGACCCAAAAAGAAAAAAAAAAAACTAAACTAAACTAAACAAATGTGGACTCAGTTCCAGGGGGGCGGGTATGTGTGTGTCACACCCGAGGAGTTGCGTGGGGGACTGAACTCAGGCCTCCTGGCATGAACGAAGTATGTTGAGCTCATTCCCGGCACTGACCCTGGTTCTTAGTGCGAGCAAGGAGACTCTTCCCAGGGCCAAGAGTAACAAGAAAAAGCTCACCAGCAGCCTTGAAAAAAAGGGCTCAAATAATCGATCACTTTAGATTTAAATTTCCCCACAAAAGCCGGCTTAAGCAAATCTAAGCGCCCGCCCGAGGAGGGATGTGTGGGGGGGGGGGTGGGGGGGCGCGTCTCTTCCCAACTTTCCCTCCGGGCCTCCCAACTCCCGACCACTCACAATCCCTCGCTTAAGCTCACGCCATTCCTAGAAGTGCGATACTTCAGACCCCGGCGGACACGTCGCTGCCCTCTCGCCCCACCACCGTCCTGACGAACAACTTACGGGGCTGTCAATTTCGAATCCAGCCCGAGCGGCGCCCGGGGCCTCTGCGCTCCCGCCAAGGCGCCCCCGAGCGACAGCGGCCGGGCGCCGGGGAGAGGGCGGGCGGCCTACTTGTCCTTCTCCGCGCCTTCTTTCCTCACAGTTGCCCGAAGCGGCCGGGAAGCCGCGGCGCCCGCGTTCCCTCCGCCCGTCACCTCGGGCCGCCGTCTCGGGGTGGGCTCCTCCCCCCCACGCCCCCCCCCCCACCCCGCAACTTACTCTCCCTTCCAACGCTCCGCGGCCCCGCGAGCGCACCTCGGGCCGCCCAGCCCCCTCGCACCAGTTCCCAGAAGTTACTTCAGGAGCTCGGCGAGCGCAAGGCCGCTGGCCGCCGGGGCCGGCCCCCAAATTCTCAGGTTACACCTCGCTCGGCAGGCGTCAGCCCTCCCCACGCAACTCCGAACACCCCGGCCCGACTCTGCCCCGGCCCGCAACCGCTCCCACCCCCACTCCCCCACCCCCGGCCCGCGGGCAGCATTGTCTGCCCGGGCTCGAGCCCCGAGGAGCCGAGCCCGCCCAAGCCCGGCCCGGCCCGGCCCCCGTTCGCCTCCATCTCCCGCTTCGGAAACGCCGCCCCGCCCTCTCCATCCAGGCGGGCAGCCGCCGACCCTCCTCCAGCCGAAAGCGAGGCGCCGCCACGGCGCGGGGACCCGGACGCACTGTCGGGTCACCGCCCCCCCGCACCTCCGCCGCCCGACGCGCGACGGCCCCCACCTCCCCACGGCGGGGACTCCCGCGCCGCCGCCGCCGCCGGACGCCTCCCCCCGCCGCGTCCCACCTCGAGCGGGCTCTTTACCTCCAAGCAGCGCCCGAGAGTCCAGAGAGAATCGGTGCCGCGCTCCTCGCGCGTCGCGTCCGGCCAGCCGGGAGGGAGTGGCGCCCTGAAAAGCAACAAGCCGGGTGACCGCGGTCGAGCCCCTCACTGAAGCGGCGTACCGCAGGCCCCGGGACAACGGCCCTCCCCTCAGCCGAACAAAAGAGCCTCGCACTCTGCGCTGCCCGCCGCCCGCACTGCGCAGGCGCCGCGACCCGCCGCACAGCACTCTGGGAACTCGGACGCGGCCCGAGACTACGAGGCCCGGCGTGCTGCGCGCGTCTCGCGCCCGTTACGCGCAATTTGCAAGTGCTGTGAAGGCTTCGTCGAGTTTCTTGGTTTTAAACTGCGGACGCGGAAGTACTGTGGGTTAGAGCGTCACAGATGAGAAAATGAGAACAAACCGGGTTTTTTTTGTTTTGTTTTGTTTTGTTTTGGTTGTTTGTGTGGCATTTGGAGCTCTTTTGGGGGATCTGCATTTAATTGGGAAGGAGGGGACAGCACAGCCCGTTGGTTTTAAACCAGCCCTTATGTTAGGTACTTAGCGAGGCACTTGGCACTGCTGTCCAAGGACACAGTTGTTCTGGAGTGAGGAAGGGAAGATAGGAAAATCAGAAATCACGCACACTGTAAAGTGAGTGCAGGGCCAGGAGGGAATAGGGAAATTAAGTGAGCCACATTTCCATTTGAGGAGGAAATTGGAGGCTTGAAGTCTTGCGGATTTCTTTTGCAGATTGGAGAATCTGGGAAAGAGATTGCCAGGCAGAGAATGGGTGCAAAGGTGGGAGCTCTAGCTCCGTGATAGAACATAGTTTATTTAGCTCAGATTCCAGTAATGGGGGGAAATGGAAGAAATAGGAAGCAGTGAGACCGAATAGGAGATGGGCTTTGTGGAAACCTATGAAGTCGTTTGGGTCACAATTACTCTGAAAGCTGTGGGGAGGCTTTGAAGAGTTTTACGTAGGAAAACAATGTGATCAGATTTATGTGTCAGGTGGTTGAGTCTGTCACATGGAAAGAGAATAATGGAGACGTAGTCCACTATTTGGAAGCTGTCACAATAGACATGGAAAGGAGGAGAAATCAAATTTGAGCAGTATTGGATATACAGAATCGGGGCTGGGAGACGGCTCAGGTGGTAGAATTTGTACCTGACGTTGTGTGAGGCCCCAAGTTCAGTCTCTGGCACTACATTTGCCCCCTAAGCCCTTCCAGCACACCTGGGTGTAGAATCCTCGTAGCCCTCCAGGTATCTCCAGGCAGGCCTGAGCACTGACTTATCAGAAGTGCAAGGAGTGCTCCTATTTAAAAAATAGAATCTAGCCTGGAGATAGCTCAGATGACTGGAGCACCTGCTTTGCACCCTGAACTCTGGATTTGATCTGTGGCCCTGCATGGGTCCCCCAGCACCCTGGGAGTCATCCACAAATGCTATATCTGGAATACAAGGTTAGCCGCCCCCATTTCCTTCCTCAAAAAAAAAAATCCTTTCGAATTGGAAGCTTTTTATCAGAATAAAGAAATAGTTGGGACTGGAGCGATAGCACAGCGGGTAGGGTGTTTGATTCCTCTGTTCCTCTCGGAGAGCCAGGCAAGCTAACCGTGGCATATTCGATATGCCAAAAACAGTAACAAGAAGTCTCACAATGGAGATGTTACTGGTGCCTGCTCGAGCAAATCGATGAACAACGGGAGGACAGTGCTACAGTGCTACAGTTGTTTTTGTGTTTGTTTTGTTTTATTTTGAAAAGCCAAACCCTTGATGCTTCGTTTGGAAGGCCAACTAGTTCTGGGCAGTTTCCTAATTCACTCCCATGACGGTTTTTGAATGTTAACAAATTCACCAGAGTTTCATCAAATTTCTCATCTCTGCAAGCCTCCATTTCTGCTTCCTCTGTGGGTTTACTTCCTTCTCTTTTGAGGTATTTCCTGACCTCTATGAGGATAGGTGCATCTGATAGGTGTCACTTTTTTTTTTTTTCTTTTTGGGTCACACCCGGCGATGCACAGCGGTTACTCCTGGTTTTGCACTCAGGAATTAACTCCTGGTGGTGCTCAGGGGACCATATGGGTTGCTGGCAATTGAGCCTGGGTCGGCCTCTTACAAGGCAAAGGCCCTACCCGCTGTGCTATTGCTCCAGCGCCGATAGGTGTCATCTTAATACACTGAACTTCCTCTTAAGGAAGATTGAGAAACTGAGAACTAAGACTGGGGCGGGAAGTACAGTACAGCAGGTTGGGAGCTCGCTTTGCATGTAGGAGAGCAGTTTGATCGTAGGTGACCAGTATAGCACCGTTAGGAGTGACCCCAGAGCACAAGAGCCTGCCTAAGCCCTGAGCACCGCTGGATGTGGACCAACAAACAAACAAAAACCCAGTAAATCACTTAAGTAATAATTAGTAAACATTTATGGGGCTGTAAATGGCAGAGGAGTGAGGCTCTGATTTCCATGGGTCTGCCCCCTGTTGGATCAGGCACATTATAAGGGTTCCTAAGCACTACCAGAGCCAGGAGTAGTTCCTGAGCATATAACAAGGTGTGGCTCAAGCCCCTCCCAAGATGATTTTATTGTGGGGTTCAGGGTGATGTGCCTGTTTCACATGCAGGATGTCTGGCTTCAATCCCTGGCACCTCAGTCTCCTGAGCATCTCTTGATGGCATCCTGAGCATCAAGCCACTAACGGCCCCAGAGCACTGCTGAATGTAGAGCCAAAACGAAGTTTATTGTGTGAACCAAAATGTTTCCAAGCCAGGAGTACTCAAACCAAAACATGAAATAGGGTTCAGGAGTCTGGCTACTTCTCTCATTTTTTCTTCAGTGACTGGTTTTTAATCTAGATTTTTCCTTTTTCAGGGACAGTTTTGGGCCACACCCGGCAGTACCCAGGGCCTACCATCGGTCTGTGCTCAGGAGACCATATGTGGTGCCGCAGATGAACCTGGTCCAGCACATGCAAGGCAAGTCAGTGCCTAACCACCTCCCATCTGTCCGGCCCCTGAAATTGTCTTAAAAGATAGAGAATTGGTCAGAGTTTACCTTCTACCAAACATGGGAAACAATTTACCTTTTATTTCTGATTTCCAGAGGATAAACAAAAATTACTTAGGTCAAATTAGATTCATAAAATATATTAAATTGGGGCTGGAGCAATAGCACAGTGGGTAGGGCATTTGCCTTGCACGCAGCCAACCCGGGTTCGATTCTCAGCATCCCATATGGTTCCCTGAACACCACCAGGGTAATTCCTGAGTGCATAAGACAGGAGTGACCCCTGTGCATCGCCGGGTCTGACCCAAAAAGCAAAAAAAAAAAAAAAAAAAAGTTAAATTTTATATGAAAATGGTTTTGTCTTCTCCTGGAATACTCAAGACTGGTCTCAGTTTAAAAATTATTTTTAATTTGGGGGCAGGGTGGGGAAGAACACTAATAAAATAGATCAAATTAAAAATAAAACACACATGGAGCCAGAGAGATAGTACAGGCCAGGGCATTTACCTTGCACATGGCGGGCCCGGGTTCCATTCCTGGCATCCTATATGGTCCCCTGAGCACAGCCAGGAGTAATTCCTGAGTGCAGAACTAAGAATTAGCCCTAAGCATTGTCAGGTGTGACCCAAAAAGCACCCCCCCTCCAAAAAAAAACACCCAACAAACAAACATTGCTTGATTATTGTATGTTAGAACAATAGTAGCCAAGTGGTAAACAATGCAAAACAAGGTTTTTGCCCATTTGAAGGGAGTATAAAGAAAAGAAAGACTTTAAGTAATGAATGTTAGGATGAGAGACTGAATTTCCATCTGAATGGGTTTGAGAATAGTTGAAAACAGGATAGTTAAGAGAGTTTTGCCAAGTAATAACAAGCATGACTTTTGCCTATTTATTTTGGGCAGCTGGATCGGGGTGTTCATGAATATTAGTGCGTCTATCATTAAAGGTACTGACTGGCATAATCCATTTAAAACAAAACAATGGGATATGGGAGATAGGATAGCTCAAGGGACTGGAGTGCATGCCTTGTATACAGAAGTCCCAGATTGGCTCCCTGACACCATTTGGTCCTCTAGCACTGCAGGACTGCAAGGAAACTATCCCAGATTATCTCAGGGGACAGGAGTAGCCCCTGAGCGTGGTGTGACTCCAAACAAACAATAATAATAACTCTTTAAATTTTAGGCACAGCGATTTACAGTACTGTTAATGAGTGAGTTTCAGGCATAGAATGATCCAACACCACACAGTTCACCAAAGTGCTTTGCGGGGTCCTTCTTGGGAGTACTTGGGGGACATGCGGTGTTGAGGATTCATCCTGGGCTCCTGGTGTGCAAAGCATGCACTCTGTCCTGTGGATTTTTTTTTTTCTAACTCAAGCCAAATTCATGCCAACATAAAATGCTGCCACCCCTAATTTCTCATACGAAATTCAATTTGGCTTCCCCATGCAAATGCATTTATCTCCTTTACCGCTGGCTCCTGTATAAGCATGGGACAGAGTTTTGTTCTATTAATCAAGTCTTCTTTCATACTATCCTAATAATATGAAAATTAAGGCATCAGGGACCTGATGACTCCTTGTGGGCACCCAAAATATTCCTAGAGGGATATTCCTCTAGTGAAAATAACATGAATGGGGATCATGGCATAAGATAAGGGGGGCAGCCAGCAGGATAGGAGGGCCACAGGAAGATGAAATAAGGTCAGAAGGGGACCACAGACAGAAAAATGTTGAGAAACATTGATCTAAGATCTGGGTTTTTTTTTGAGGGGGGTAGTGGGCCTGGGGCAGTCATACTGGACTGTGCTCAGGGCTTATTCCTGACTCTGCACTCAGGGATTTCTCCTGGCCATGCTTGAGGGACCATATGTAATGACAAGGATCAAATCCAGGTCAGATGCATGCAAGGCAATACTTAATTGCAATACTATCTCTCTGGTCCCACATCAATTTCTAATTTTGTTGTTGTTGTTTTATTTTGGATTATACCAAGTAGTGCTCAGTTCAGGGCTTATTCCTGGCTCTGTACTCAGGGACCACTCCATTCCTGAGGGGATCTTATGGGGTACCCAAGATCAGACTAGTATCAGCTGCAGCTCCATAAAGTTTGTAAGTGACTAGAGTCTTTTTGTTTTGTGGTCACATCTAGCTGTGCTCCTGGCAAGGTCGGTGGTGATGGTGGGGGAACCATATGTGGTTTTGGGGATCCAACTGGGGGTGGCCACATGCAAAGTAAGCACCCTACCAGCTGTACTATCGCTCTGGCCAAAAAAAATAATGTATTTTAAATTAGCTATTTTATATTTATTTATTTATTTAGTTATTGCTTTTTGGGTCATACCCAGCAATGCACAAGGTTTACTCCTGGCTTATGCACTCAAGAATTACTCCTGGTAGTGCTCAGGGAACCATATGGGATGCAGGGAATCGAACCCAGGCTGATCTCATGAAAGGCAAACACCCTACCTGCTGTGCTATCACTCCAGCCCTTTAAATTGGTTATTAATTAAAGAGAATCTCCCTGTCCTTCATCTTTACGTTATATTTGTGCACCTGTGTGTATGCTTTTTTTGTTTTGTTTTGGGACCACATCCAGCAGTGCTCAGGGCTTACTCCTGGCTCTGTGCTCAGGAAACACTCCTGGCGGATTCAGGGGACCATATGGGATGCTGGGGATTGAACCCAGATCAGCCACATGCAAGTCAAACACTCTACCCTCTGTACTCTATCCCCAGCTGCCAGTTTCTTAAACTGTCCATAATAGGACAAATTTCAGACCTAGCAAATCTAGTTGTCTAGCAAAGCATCTAGTTTGTTAGAGAATTCTGACATTCCTGTGCACATTTCAAAGTCAATGGTTAGGTGCTTTACACCATTCTTGAATTAAGGAGTCGTAGATCATTACTTTCTGCTTTTCCATGTGAGTTTTGGAGGCCACTCTAAGTATTCAGGGTCTTGGGACTTGTTTATAGTGATGCTCAGGGAATCATGCAGTGTTGGGGAGCAAACCCAGGCTTCTTGTATGCAAAGCATACATGCGCTATCTTGTTTTGTTCTCTTTTCTGCCTTGAGCACATGCTGTATATTTCTTGTATACCTTGGTCTCTCTCTCTCTCTCTCTCTCACACACACACACACACACACACACACACACACACACACATACACACACACACACTCACCCAGAACCACCAGGAATGATTCCCTAACACAGCTGGGAGTAGCCCTTGAACACTGCTAGTGTGATCCCAAACACACAAGAAAGCATGAACTCAACCATTGAGCTATTTCTTTACTTCCTCAAAAACTTTTACTTTTTTTTTGATGTGGGGGATTATTTTTGTGTTGCTCAGGAGAATTTGTGCTGCTGGGAACTTACCTCAAGGCTCCAGCATGCAAAGCATGTGCACTAGCTTTTAGTTCTTTGGGGTATATGTTCAGAACTGCTGGATCATATGACAATTCTATTTTTTTTTTGCCACACCCAGTCATACTCAGGGCTTACTTGCAGCTCATTGCTCAGGGGTTGCTCCCAGTAATCTGTGAGGGACCATGAAGCACCAGGAATCAAACTTGGGCATCCAGCATGCAAAATATGTATTGTAGTCATTGAATTATGGCCTTGACTCACTAATTCTTATTTTATTTTATCTTTTGTTTTTGGGTCACACCCAATGATGTTTAAGGCTTACTCTTGGCTCTGTGCTCAGGGATCACTCCTGTTGGTGGTTGGGGAACCCATATGTGGTGCTGAGGATAGAACCCAAGTTGGCTGCAAGGCAAGTACCTAATCTGCTATGATATCTCTCTGTCCCCTGGGATCTTTTTTTTTTTTTTTTTTGCTTTTTGGGTCACACCTGGCGATGCACAGTGGTTACTCCTGGCTCTGCACTCAGGAATTACCCCTGGCCGTGCTCAGGGGACCATATGGGATGCTGGGATTTGAACCCGGGTCGGCCGCGTGCAAGGCAAACGCCCTACCCGCTGTGCTATCTCTCCAGCCCCCCCCGGGATCTTTTTTATTAGTGGTGTAGGGGGTTTGAATACACCCAGCTGTATTCAGTGCTGACTCCTGGATCTATACTCAGAGATCACTCCTGGCTGTGCTCAAGGGACTATATGAGGTGTCATGTATCAAATCTGGGTTGGCTGCATGCTTGGCAAGCATCCTTCCCTCGGTACTAACTCTCCAACTCCTCACAGTAAATTTATTTTTAAATTTTCAGCTTCACTTCCCTATAGAGTCATTCCTCACCACTCGTCATTCCTACCAAATAAGTGCACAAGAGTCAAGAGTTCCAATTTCTTTACTTCCTCATGAGACTTTTTTTTTTAAATAGTAGCTAGCCTCATAGGGTGTGAGATTTTTTCATTTGGTCACTGCCTAAATTCTTTTTTTTGCTTTTGGACCACACCTGGAAATGCTCAGGGTTTACTCCTGGCTCCACACTCAGGAATTACTCCTGGTGGTGCTCTGGGGACCATATGGGATGCTGGGGATCAAACCCAGGCCAGTTGCATGCAGAAGCCCTACCCTCTGTACTATTGCTCCAGACCCAATGATGACTGTCTACGTTCTATTATTAAAGATTTATTCATTGAGGTTAACAAGCGTTCTCATTTGTCTTATTATGGATGAGGGGGCACACCCAGCAATGCTCTAGATTACTTCTTGCTTTACACTCAGGAACCCCTCCTGACAGTACTCAAGGGACATATGGGATGCTGGAGATGGAAACTTGGTCGGCCACATGCAAGGCAAATGCCCTACCTGCTGTCTCTGTCTTTTTGTTTTAGGGTCACACTGGCAGTGCTCAGGTCTTATTCCTGGCTCTGTGCTCTGGCATCACTCGTGGATAGGTTGGGGGCTCAATATACATTTCTTGTATAGCTTGGTCTCACACACACACACATATACAATGCCAGGAATTGAACCCAGGTTGGCCATGTGCAAGCACCCTACCTGCTCTACTGTCTCTCTGCCCTCCCTTTTACTTTTAGATTTTTCTTTATTCTATGAGGGATTTTGGGAGTGGGCAGTTTGAGCCACTCTTGGTTCAGGGGTTACTCCTGGTTCTGCTCTCAGAAATCACTCCTGGCAGTGCTCAGGGACCATATGGGATTCTGGGTATTGAATCCAAGTTGGCTTCATGCAAGGCAAGCTTACCTTACCTACAGGCCCCAGATTTATGGAATTTTTGAGTCATACCCGGAAGTGATTAGGATTTGCTTCTGGATCTGTGCTGAGAATTGTTCCCAACAGTGCTTGGGATAGCATGTGATACCTTGCTAGTGATCTCTGCATGCACTCACTCAGCCCATTGAACTATTTCTTCAGCCCCAAGAGTCATCATTGTAGTTTTGACTGGCACATAAATAAAATGGACCAGAGCCATAGTTTTTTTACCATCCTTGATGTGGGCTGGGAGATATCTCAAATATTGGAGTGCATGCTTTGCAAAAACTCAGCTTTGATCTCTAGCACTGCATGGTCCTTGTCTACCCTCTATAGCAATGACAGGTGTGACCATCAAGCACTGGGTGGGTAGGAGGGAAGTGTGGAAGTGTCTGAACTCATGATGTAGCTTAGAAGTAGAGTACTTGCTAAGCATACATAAGTCTTTATATTCACTTCTCCACAACACACACACACAAAATCAGGTTCTTTTTGAGGTTGTAGGGTCCACGCCAGGAAGTGTTCAGGGGCTACACCGGGTTTGTTGCTGTGGGGGGGGTGCGGAGATCTGCTCCCAGAAATGCTCAAGGAATCATGTGGTACTGGGGGTCAAACCTAGGCCTCTAACATGTAAAGTATATGCATAGCCCATTAGGCTCTCTGTTTAGCCCAGAACTGCCATTTTAAGAAATTATCATTTATTGTCTGTTTGCCTTGTAGGAAGCTGTCCCAATTTCTATACCCAGCATCCCATATGGTCCCCTGAGCACAGAGTTAGGAGGAAATCTTGAGCATTGCTGAGTGTGGCCCCCCCCACACCCAAAAACAAAAATCAGGGCCCAGAGATGTTTTAATAGGCTGGAGGGCATGCTTTGTATGCAGGAAGCCTAGCATAGATCCCTTACACCAATGATCTCCCAAGCACACTCTGAGCGGAGTGACCCCCATACACCAGACTTGAGAGTAGCCCCCAGCACTGCAGGATGTGATCCAAAATCAAAACAAACCAAACCAAGTAAATACATTTGAACTAGTCAGTGGATTTTATTCAAAAAGTAATGATTGAATAATCAGTTATTTATTATTCAACACCAAACAACGAATTATATTGATCAGTTAATATTAATCATATCAATACTAATTATTCAACACAGAATAGCTAAATATTAAATATTATTTAATATCAGATTATTATCCAATAATTATTGGTATTTAAAGAAATAATACATAATTGGGAGCTGAGCGATAGTACAGAGGGTAGGGCACTTGACTTACATGCAGCCAACCCTGGTTCAATCCCCAGCATCCCATATGGTCCCCCAAGCCTTGCCAGAAGTGATCCCAGAGTGCAGAGCTAGAAGTAACCCTTGAGCTTTGCTAGAGTGGACCAGCAACAACAACAACAACAAATTCATGAACCAGACAGTTCTACAAAAAAAAAAATTATACGTATAAGGAAGCAGGAACAAAGTTACATCACCAAGAATCATGTTGGGTTGTTTGGTCAGAGAGAAAGTACAGGGGTTAAGAGGCTTACCTTGCATGCCTTCCAATAGAATAGCCTGCGCCCCACTGCCCCACCCCACCCCCGGGAAAGGCAGACACTTTCCTTAGGGAATGGCAGTGTCCACCTGGAATCTTCACTCACTAGGGTTGACCCAATGGCTCCTGATTCAACATTGAGCAATATTTAGGGCCTATTCCCAACTCAGTGCTCAGGGATCTTCCTGGCAGTTCTCTGGGAACCATGACGTTAGGGAATCAAATCCTGACCTAGTGTATGCAAAGCATGTGGTACTATTAGTTGAACTATCTCTTCATCCCCTTTAAAATTGGCCCAGAGGACTTCAGAGCGATAGTACAGCAGGTAGGGCACTCGCCTTGCACGCAGCTGACCAGGGTTGGATCCCTAGTACCCAAGATGGTCCTCTGAATCTCCCCATGAGTGATCCCTGAGCTCAGAGCCAGGACTAAGCTCTGGGAATGTCCTGGTGTGCCCTCCTAGCACCCAAAAAAGAGCCAGAGAGTTAGTACAGAAGTAAGACGTCTCCCTTGAAAGCAGCAGAATTCAGATCCCTGGCATCACATGTGGACCCCTGAGCGCCAATGTGAGTGAGCACAGAGACAGGAGTAAGTCCTGAACATAGCTGGGGGCCCAAAAAAGGAAAAAATAAATAAACGAAACAAGCTATTAAGGATCTGGAAAGATATACAGGCGGTTAAGGCACTTGCCTTGCCTTATGTAGTACTACCTTATGTACTACTACCATATGTAGTCCATCAGCATTGCCAGAGGTGACCTCTGAGTAGCCCCTGAACACTGCTGGATGTGGTTCCAAAGATAAAAGATTACAAAACAAGTTGTTAAAGGATATTCTTCTTTCTATGACACCAATTTTTCTTTCTTATAGGCTGCACGGATTTTCTTCGAAATCGTTTCAGAGACTGAAACTAGGTTGGAAGTTCTCAGTTCGGCTTTCGAACACTGTGGCTTTAGGAATCTAACTGGGAGTCCCCTAGATAGCTCTGCTGAGTACTGATCTGTGCTCACAGGGGAATTACCAGGCGCTCCAAACGTGGGCGGCTTCTTTCTCACTTAAGACCGCCCTATGCAAAACGCAAACGACTGGGACGATCCCTCCGCATCCCCGGTCCGCCCCGCCCCATCCCCGCGCCTGGAGGCTTTCCTTGACCGTTGATTGGCCATCCTGACAACGCTGGGCGGGACGTGGCCCTGGATTGGACGGCAGAGCTCATTCTCCAGCCGAGGGAGTCCCGGGTGAGTTTTAGGGAATCCTGACTCCAGCCGGGAGCCCGGGACGGACGCAGCCGCGCCGCCCGGGGGAGCACGACTAACTTCTCGGAGCCGGGATTTGCAGGGGCGGGGCGTCGCGAACACCCAGGATTGGCGTTTCGGGAGCCGTTTCCCAACGTGCACCGGGACGCCGGCAACTCACCCGGAAGTAGAAGCCCCGGCTCAGCATCTGCGGTGGGACGCTGGCGGTATCGCGGTGGGAGTGATCGGATCTCAGGTGAGGGGGCTTCGCGGAGTGGGTGCGAACCTCAAGACAGGGCAGAGGCGTCAACAGTGGCGGCTCGGGATGGGGACCGGTGTGGTGTGGACATCGTCAGGCGAGTCTTTCTCCCCTCCCAGGGCGAAGGCAGGTGCTCGGGCGCTCGGAAACCCGGCTTTGACGTTGAGTTTCAAGTATACAGCAGCGCCTTCCCGCACCCCCCCCCCCCTCCCCGAGCTTCCTCGTCAAAGGAGGCGAAGGCCCGGTGGCCGTTTTAACTTCTACTTTGTTGGGAATGGAAAGGGAGTTGGTCTCAGTATTTGGGAGCGTTCACCGGAGCCGGAGCTCACGGGGTCCCCGGAGGCTGGCGCTGGATTGTGATCGCTGTTGGGACTTACTTTGCCAGTGGAAGGAGGAGCCAGTTACACAAACCTGGACGAAAGGAGGGAGCGCGCTGCCTGGTGAAGTGCACAGAGCTTGGTCAGACACGGGAGTTTCCCTTCCACCTGTGGGGACAGGGCAAGAAGAGCCTTTGGGATTGCCGTCTGGCCAGGGACTCAGGCCCGAGTGAGCAGGGATGGGAGGGGCCGGAGCGATAGTGCAGCCGGTAGGGGGGCTCTTGCCTTGCGCGAAGCACACCCGGGGTGAATAATCCCGGGCACCACCACATCTGGTTTCCTGAGACCCGCCAAGAGTGCAGGAGTGATCCCTGAGCGCAGAGCCAGAAATAAGCCATGAGCATCACTAGTTGTGACTCAACTCCCTCCCTCCTGCCCCCCCCCCCACACGGAGGGGAGTGTCAGCCACTCTCTATATATTTTTTATCCTCTATTTGTTGTTTGTTATGCTGCACTAAGGATTCAACCCTGGACCTTAAGCAAGTCATGCTCTCCTATGCTCTCCTCATCTCCTGCCTTTTGATTTGCTGTAGTTTTTTTCTTTTTGTTGTTGTTGTTTATTGGTCCACACCTGGTGGTGCTCATGGCTTCCTCCTGGCTTTGTGCTCAGGAATCACTCCTGGCAGGTCTGGAGGATTATATGGGGTCCTGGGATTGAACCCGTGTTGGCAGCATGCAAGGCAAGTGACCTACTCACTGTCTTATTTCTTCACTAAACCTGTCTCTTGAAGTAATTTACATGGGAGTGAAAATGATAAGGCTAGCACCTTGACTTGCCACCTGGAATAGTGGCGGCATTGGAAAGCTTTCTGGTTTGTTTACTTTTATTTTTTTGAGCCACACCTGCAATGCTCAGGGATTACTTCTGATGGGACCATATAGGATGTTGGGGATTGAATCCTGGTCAGTTGGTGCAAGGCAAATACCCTACCTGCTGGACTATTATTGCTTTGCCCCCAGCGGCAGAATGCTGAGGAATCTACTTTGTAAACAGCAAACTAATGAATTCGTCCCAGAGGAAATGGTTGATGAAAGTAAAGAAATGGTGAAGAAAGTAAAGTGAGCTTCAAATGTGATGGGAAGGGCCCTCAGGGAAGCTTGGTCAGCACTGTGTTGGTAAGCAGCTGAGAGGGTCACTGCCCATCCTTATTTGGTTAACCCCAGATCCATCTCCCAGACCACAGAGCAAAAGTGAAGAACTTCCTCCTTTCATCCCAGGACAGAACCCATCCTCGTTTCCTCCTAAAGAGTGGGGCGGAGACTGATGGAGAATAGTACTTCCTAGAAACGATTGCTTGGAGTCAAAGGATTTGTTTTGTTTTGGGGTCATACCCGGTGATACTCAAGTCTTACTTGTGGCTCTGGTCTCAGTGATCACTTCTGGTGGGGCTTGGGGGAACATATGTGATGCTGGGGATAGAATGTAGGTTGGCCATGTGCAAGGCAAGCAGTCTACCCCGACCCACTGTACTATTTCCCCAGCTCCTGGAGTCAAAGTTTTTGTATTAGTTCTAGAGGATTTTTTGTTTTGTAGTTCTGGGGATCCAACGCAGAGCTGCACACATGTAAGCAATGTAAACCATGCTGTATGGTTTGGGCTACTTCCCCAGTTCCTACTTCCTTCCAGAGTTTGTTTTAGTTTTGGGCCATACCCAGAAGTGCAAAGGGGCTTCTTCTCGGTGATGCTGGAGAGCAGGGGTGAGGGAAAGTCAGGACTTGGTGTTGAATCCAGGGTTTTCACCAGCAAAGCCTTTGAACCATCTCCCTAGCTCCATACTTACAGAGTTTTAAAGGAAAGTGTCACTGAAACTTTCTTAGTAACTTTATTTTGGGGGGCGTGGTGGGAGGATGCACACCTAGCATTACTTATAGCTCTGAACTCAGGGATCACTCCTGGTGGGGCTCAGGGGATCATGTGTGATGCTGGGAATCAAACCTGGGTTGGCCACGTGCAAGGCAAGTGCCCTGCTTGTTGTGAAATCTCTCTGACGTCGCAGTATCTTTTTTTTGGAGGGGAAGGGGACTGATCAGGGATCACTCCTGGCAGCCTTGGGGCAGGGTGAGGGGGCAATATTTGGTCCCGGGATTGCACCTGGGGTTGGCCACATGCAAGGCAAGTTCCTCATTCGCTGTATTTTTTCGCTCTAGCCCTCTCAGTGTCTTTCAGCTTAGCTTTAAGATTAGCATAGTAGGGGTCTAGGGATATTTTTCTTAATTTAAAGTGAATTTATAGCTATTTATTTCTAAGCAGTATTAATCCCCCAATGGACTGGAGCGATTGCACGCGGCTGACCTGGGTTCGATTCCTCCGTCCCTCTCGGAGAGTCCGGCAAGCTACCAAGAGTATCTCTCCTACACGGCAGAGCCTGGCAAGCTACCTATGTCGCATTCGATACGCCAAAAACAGTAACAAGTCCCATAATGGAGATGTTATGGTGCCCGCTTGAGCAAATCAATCAATGAGCAACGGGATGACAGTGATACAGTGATTAACCCCAAAGGAAAGAAGAAAAACTTATGCTTAGACTTGGCTCAGTATTCTAGACAACTCTTCTTGAGCCCAAGATAATAATGGCTATGTAATTACTAAATTTTGTTGCAAACTTTGGGAGGTAGATGAGCTCCTCTGAGCTTAGAGATGACTATACGTTCATTTATACTGTTATGTAATACTACATTTTAATGTTTATTATATGTTACAATATTATATAATAACATAGCATTATTTTCTTACCAAATCCCTGAATAGAAGAGAATAAATACTTGTGTGTGTGTGTGTGTGTGTGTGTGTGATTTGAGCCACACCTGGCTGTGCTAGGGCTTAGTCCTGTGTGTGTGTGTGTGTGTGTGTGTGTGTGTGTGTGTGTGTGTGTGTGATTTGAGCCACACCTGGCTGTGCTAGGGCTTACTCCTAGTTTTGTGCTCAGAGATCACTCAGAGATCATTCCTGGCAGGGCTTAGGGGACCACATGTCCCCTATGCCAGGGATCAAACCCAGGTCAGCTGCATGCAAGTCAAACCTCTTACCTGCTCTACACTCTCAAACCTTTGAATAAGTTTTTAAAAAACATACGAAGTTAATTGTTCACAATGAGTCAGCCTGTTCTTTTTCGGTCACGGCTATTTAGACTGCTTATATTCAGGATGTTCTGCCTGGGTTGTTGTGGAATTGGAATTTCCTGCCTTTCAGCTCTGGACCCTTTTGTGAGCAGCGGGTACGGTATCAGATGAAAAATCAAATTGTCAGCAAGAATACTGCTGAAGATTGTATTGTATTCATTAAACCTTTGATTTGCTCCGTGGTGCTGCTCCGTTTTATCATATCGCATGCAGCTTTGTCTCTGCGTGCCCTGTCTGTGTGTGGAGCAACCTTCTGGTATACTGGAAAGAATTACAGAAGCTGTTGGCGCTGCTAATTTCGTGGTGTAAATGAGTTTCCCTCCTTTCTTGAAACGTTAGCCTTTGTTTGCAAAACACAAAGTAGAAGGGAACGCATTGCACCCTCTCCTAATGGTGAGGCAGAACTAATAAGAGAATGTGTTTAAAATTAATTGTGGGCCGGTAAAGAATGAGTGGGTGTGTGAATGGGCAGGGGGGAGGAGAGGGAGAGCTTAGAGATAGTCTTGTTTCCCCAGGAGCCATCCCGGATCATTTGTTGGCAGTACATATTGGCTGAAGTCAGTTTTCATTTCAAGGTAAATTGGAAAGGGAAATTAAACCTTATTGTTTCGCTCTTAAGAGAGGAGAAGGGGGTGGAGGCGGCCGCCAGGGTGGATGTTGTTGGAGTGGTTCTAGGAGTAACAAGATTAGTGCTGTATTTTAACAGAAGGTGACATCATGGGCCCCTTTGGACTTGAGTAACCCTGTGCTGCGGGCTTCATGGTCCCCTTGTCGAAGTGGGCGATGTCGCTGCACATGTAAACTGCCACATTGGGGGAAATCAGGGCTTAGGCTTTAATGAATCTTTACAAAGGAGCAGAAAATATCCTGAGTCGACCTGTGCAGCTGCGGGGCGCTTGGGCAGAGGCACAAACCGGATGGGATGCCGAGAGAGGAAATGATTAGAGCCATTGGCTCGGGTTCCAGAGGGTGGTTTGATAAGGGGAGGCTGGAACTGGGCAATCTACTCTGGTGCTGTGGAGTGCTGCCGCTCTAGGAACCCCTGGGGAGGTGACTGCTTAGCCAAAGACAGACATCAGAGCGTGGGTTTGTGGGGGCTTAGCTGTATGGAGTTAGCCAGGAGGGGGCGGTGTTAGACGCACTTGCAGAGCTGAGCTCTGGCCCCAAGACCGCAAGACTGCTTGGCCTGAGGTCCTTAGAATGTTTTGTTGTTGTTTGTTTTTTTGGGGGGCCACGCGGGTGGTATTCAGGACATATTCGGGGCTCTGCACTCAAAGATTACTCCTGGCGGGGCTCAGGGGACCATATGGGATGCTGGGGATTGAACCCAGGTACGCAGGTTGATTGTGTTTAAGGTAAGTGCCTTACCTACTCTACTGTTTCACTGGCTCCTAGAGAAGAATGTTTTTATAATCTACCTGTTCTTGTTGCTTGAGACTTACACTGTGCTGAACCCAGTAGCCTTTTTTTTGGCTGTGCTCAGGGATTACTCCTAGCAGGCTTGGGTGATCATAGGGGGTGCCAGGGATCGAACCCTGGATGACTGTGTGAAAGGCAAACACCCTACCCATTGTACAATTGCTCCGGCCTAAACCCAACAGATTTTGGGTAGAGGTGGCTTTGAGCATCTAAGAAGGGAGGCAAAACCCCTAGGGCTTGGCCCTGATCTGATGTGGGGGAGTTTTCTGCTTCCTCTTTAGTTTTACACAAGAACAAAAAAAAAGTTGCGTGGATTTCCCCAGGGGTTGGGTTGCTGATTAAATTTTCAGGAATTTGCCCAATAGAGTTTTCCGAGTGAAGCTTGCTAACCGTGATTGTCGCTGTGTCCTCTTCAGATGTGTTCTTCTAATGGGCTTTTGGTGTAGGATGTTGGAGAACGAAGAACAGGAGGTAAGGGTGTGGTCTCCAAGGAGCAGGTGGGTAAAAACTGGAGCAAGGGTTTGGGATAAGATGTAAATCATGGGCTGAGAGAGAGAACAAGGGTTTAGATGCTTGCCTTACATGCAGCTAACCCTGGTTCGATCCCTCATCTCTGCCCTGATTATTTCCAAGCACAGAGCTAGGAGTAAGTCCTGGGTACAACTGGGTGTGGCCTAACCACCAAAAAGAAAAAAAGAAAGAAAGAAAGAGAGAGGCAGGAAGAGAAAGAAAGAGAGAAAGAGAGAAAGAGAGAAAGAGAGGAAGGAAGGAAGGAAGGAAGGAAGGAAGGAAGGAAGGAAGGAAGGAAGGAAGGAAGGAAGGAAGGAAGGAAGGAAGGAAGGAAGGAAGGAAGGAAGGAAGGAAGGAAGGAAGGAAGGAAGGAAGGAAGGAAGGAAGGAAGGAAGGAAGGAAGGAAGGAAGGAAGGAAGGAAGGAAGGAAGGAAGGAAGGAAGGAAGGAAGGAAGGAAGGAATCATTGTTCAGTGGTGGTCTTTGGACAGTAATATTTTGGTGATTTTAATGAACTCGGAATGAAGCCCGAGGAAGGGAATCAGTAGGAAAGGCCTCACTGGGAAATAAATTCCTTTTAGCTCACTTCTTTTGTTGGAGTGTACTAGACTGTGAGCTTCATCAAGGCAAGGATTCTGGTCTCTTCATGTCTTACTCCCAGTGCCCGATGCCTAGTGGGAGGGAGGGGCCAATAAATATTTGTTGGGGCTGGGGAGAGCGTTCACCAGACTGAGCACAGGCGCTGCAGACAGGAGGTTGGGGAGGGGGTAGACCCGGAGCACAGAGCAGAGCATAGGCCCCAGCACCTCTGGGTGTGTCTCTTTAAAAAAAAAAATTTTTTTTTTTGATAGAATGTGAATTAAGTGAATGAACGTATAAAAGAATAGAAACTAGTATTGAGTGGGGAAACTCTGACAACCTGTTTTTTTTCTCCGAGCTGCGTCACTCTGTGACCAAGCCAAAGCTGAAGGGGCGTTTCCTCCTTGCAGGAGGTGACCACTGTGCGTGTTCAGGACCCCCGTGTGCAGAATGAGGGCTCCTGGAATTCTTATGTGGACTATAAGATATTCCTTCACGTGAGTGCATTAAGCTTTTGTATTGGGGTCAGCTCTCCGGGGCTTGGACTGGAATTGTTTGTGGATGACTGGACAGGCTCAGGGCGGAAGGGGGAAGCCGAGGGAGGAAGAGCTCTTGGGGTGTGCCTGAGCATTGCTTTTAGGCCGCCCCGTGGCTCCTTGCTCTAGTTGGCACCCCTGATTAGAGCTGGGGCTTGGGGGCTTTGGGGGTTTTCCATGAGTGTGATGCTAAGGAGTTTATATGAACTTGCCTTTTCTTGCCCTTAACGTTCTCCTGTACTTCCTTTCGCAGACCAATAGCAAAGCCTTTACGGCCAAGACATCCTGTGTGCGCCGGCGCTACCGGGAATTCGTGTGGTTGAGAAAGCAGCTGCAGAGAAACGCTGGGCTCGTGTGAGTTTGCTCTTGCTCCCCTCTTGGTTCTGAGAGGGGCTTTTGATTGCATTAAAAAAATTTTTTTTCAGGGGCTGGAGCTAGGGTAGGGAGCGGGTAGGGAGTTTGCCTTGCACGTGGCCGACCCCGGTTCGATTCCCAGCATCCCATATGGTCTCCCGAGCACCGCCAGGAGTAATTCCTGAGTGCAGAGCCAGGAGTAACCCCTGTGCATTGCTGGGTGTGACCCAAAATACTGTTTGTCACTGTCATCCCGTTGCTCATCGGTTTGTTCGAGCGGGCACCAGTAACGTCTCTCATTGAGAGACTTATTGTTACTGTTTTTGGCATATCCAATATGCCACAGGTAGCTTGCCAGGCTCTGCCATGTGGGCAAGATACTCTCAGTAGCTTGCCAGGCTCTCCAAGAGGGGTGGAGGTATCGAACACAGGTCGGCCGCGTGAAAGGCGAATGCCCTACCGCTATGCTATCGCTCCAGCCCGACCCCAAAAAAAAAAAAATTTTTTTTTTTGTTTTGGGGCACACCTGGCTGTGCTCAGGACTTGCTCTTGGCTCTGCACTCAGGGACTACTTCTGATGGGTTTGAGGGACCATATGCAATGCCAGAGATCAAACCCAGATTGACTGTGTGCAAGTCAAGCAACAGAACTACTCTTTGTACTAGTGCTCAGACCCTAAGAGGGACTTTTTGGATACTTCCTTTGGAACTGGAGTGAGTTTATGGTGAACATGGCAAGATGCCAGACACTTAGACAATTTAGATGCATTTTCAGATCAGTAAGAAAAATAAAAAGGGGCTGGGGGGGGAAGAGCTTAAATGGCTGGAGCACATGCTTTGCATGCAGGAGCCCTTGGTTTGATTCCCCAGCATCACATGGTCCCCTGTGCGCCTCTGGGTGTTTCCCAAACCTGAAAAAAGAAAGAGGGTCTAAGGAAATAGTTCAGTGGACTGGAACTTTGCTTAGAGGAGCTCTGGGTTGGTCCCCAGCACTGCATGGCTCCCTGAGCCCTGCTGGAAGCGTCCCATGAGCATAAGAGCACTGGGCCTAGTGTGGCCCCCAAACCCCCCAAAAAAAGAGTAAAACTTATTCATATATGGGGCCAGGTAGTACATGAGTTTAGGTTCTTACTTTGCATGTGGCCAACCGGGATTCGATCCCTGGCACGTCATATGATCCCCTGAGCTCTTCCAGGAGTTTCCCTGAGAGTGTTGTGCCCAAGTTTCAGATCCCCAGTTGCAGAGACCCAGTTCCATACATGATAATGCAAAAGCAAAGGAACTTTATTACTAGCCCGAGCCAGCGCTAGCCCGAGCTAGGGTCCAAGTCTCATCCAACACAGGGGAGTCTTGACAAGGACCCCGACTCCAAATCACAAGCAGTTTCTATAGGGTTCAGAGTTAAGAAGCAATTTTTACTGATCTATTTTTATCTTTGGCCCTATTACAGTGGTGGTCAGCAATTAGGCAATGGTTAGCAACAGTTTCTAAGGAGTCTACAGTGACCCTTCATGACCGGCCAGACCCAACTGCCCAATTCCTTATCTTGGTAAATTACTCAACTGGGAGTTTACCAGAAACTGCAAGTCCTGCTTTGAGGAAACAGAAATTGAGGCCTAGCTGAGAGTTAACGTTAGCTGCAGCTTGTCACGGCTGCTGAGGAGCCTGCTTTGGGCCTCACAGCAGAACCAAGAGTAAGCCATGAGCATCCCTGGGTCTGACTCCCTGTTTTATCCACATGCAAGGCCAAAAAACCCAAAAAATTAAAATATAAAAAATAATTTATATATGGGGGCCGGAGCGATAGCACAGTGGGTAGGGCGTTTGCCTTGCACGCGGCCGACCCGGGTTCGATCCCCGGCATCCCATATGGTCCCCCAAGCACCGCCAGGAGTAATTCCTGAGTGCAGAGCCAGAAGTAACCCCTGAGCATCGCTGGGTGTGACCCAAAAAGCAAAATAAATAAATAAATAAATAAATAAATAAATTTATATGTGTATGTGTGTGTGTGGTTTGTTTTGGTTTGGGGGGCTACACCCAGCAGTGGTGAAGGAGTGTAGCTGTGCGCTGGGGGCTCGCTCTCCCGGCAGTCCTGGGAGTTGGGCCAGGTTAGCGCATGCTAGAGTTGTGCCTTAACCCTTGGACTATTCGAAACAAATATACTGATAGCATTTCAGATGTGCCTTCTACTAGTTACCAGAATTTTTCAGCTTCTGAACTAATTTCACAGGTGGTGTCCCTGCCTTGTATTAGGTAGAAATTGTGGCTGGGGATGTAGCCACAAAAGTGGCTAGGGGATTACAAAAGTATAAAAGTATTTAGGGGATTACATTACAAAAGTGCTAGGGGATGCATACAGTGCACCCGAGTTCAAATGTGTAGCCCTGGAAGCCTCCCTGCATGGCCATGGGGACCTCGAAGGCCCAGGGCCCCCAGGGCAGCAGCTCAGCTCTGCCCACTCCGGCTTGTCTCATCCTCAGCGGGAATGGCCTTGGCCCTTGAGCACCTCTTGGGAGGCCAAAAAGAAGAACCATGTTTGTTTTTCCCTTCCTGGGAGGAGCACAGAGCCCTCTCCAGAGACGTACAGACTGAACCTTAGGAAAAGCAGTGCTGTTCACTTGTCACCTCCACCCTGACTGAGAAGTCACGAGTGGTCGACCAGACTGCCGCTTGGTGGTGACATAACCAGTTAGTTTCTGCAGGAGTGGTGAGGGTGGGTCATGGGTTGGAAGTCGGTGGGAACTTCCTCTGACA
Organism: Sorex araneus; assembly: GCF_027595985.1. Classification (NCBI taxonomy): domain Eukaryota; kingdom Metazoa; phylum Chordata; class Mammalia; order Eulipotyphla; family Soricidae; genus Sorex; species Sorex araneus. Next base: position 215,473,310 of record NC_073304.1, on the reverse strand, counting down.
GTCTTGTAGTGGGGTAGGGGGCAGAGAGAGAGAGCAAGAGCGAGAGAGAGATTGGGGCTGGAGTGATAGCACAGTGGGTAGGGCGTTTGCCTTGCACGCGGCCGACCTGGGTTCAAATCCCAGCATCCCATATGGTCCCCTGAGCACGGCCAGGGGTAATTCCTGAGTGCAGAGCCAGGAGTAACCCCTGTGCATCGCCGCCAGGTGTGACTCAAAAAGCAAAAAAAAAAAAAAAGAGAGAGAGAGAGAGAGAGAGATTGATTATAAAGCACTGTGCTGCATAAGAGTGACAAAGGTTGTTTGAGGAGGACTGATTGTGACTCAGCTTCTTTTAGAAAACACCAGAGTTGGTAGTCCAGTTTACATAGACTCAGTGATCTCTGTGTTTCAGTGCTTGAGGGCCTTTCGAGGGCCTTTCTTTTTTTTTTTCTTTTTGGGTCACACCCTGTGATGCTCAGGGGTTACTCCTGGCTTTGCACACAGGAATCACTCCTGGCGGTGCTTAGGGGACCATATGGGATGCTGGGAATCGGACCGGGTCGGCTGCATGCAAGGCAAACGCCCTACCCGCTGTGCTATTGCTCCAACCCAGAGGGCCTTTCTTTCTGATGTAAAACTGATGGAGTGGGTTTGTAGACAGTGGAGTATGGCTGCGTGGGGTTTGGAAGTCATCCACTTGCTTACTGGCTGTGTGAACTAGGACATTACAAAACTCCTCTAATTCTATTTCTTTTTATTACTGTTATTATTATCATTATCACCATTATTATTATTATTGTTGTTGTTATTATTATTATTATTTGGTTTGGGGGCCACACCTGGTGCTGCTCAGGGATCATTCCTGGTGGGCTCGGAGGATCAGTTGAGGTGCTGGGGCTTGAACGTGTGTTGACCGTGTGCAAGGCAAAAGCCCCACCTGTTATACTATCTCTCTGGCCTCTATTTCCTTATTACTAAAATGGGGACCCCCTCCAATTACTTTGTTATAGGCTTCTGGAGAAGATGAAATGAAATGAGGTTTATAAACAATTCAGCCCCGGGACTGGTATGCACATGAGACTTCCAGTCCATGTAAGGTTCCCCTCTCCCCCGCCTCAGTCCCCCCAGCCTTACTGAAAGCTGTTGTATTCATTTGTGCCTCATTTCAGGGAGTTGATTGTCATGGCTGTTCCACTTACCTGAGTGATGCCTTTATGTGACCCGCAGGCCTGTACCTGAGCTCCCTGGGAAGTCGGCTTTCTTCGGCAGCTCGGATGAGTTCATAGAGAAGCGAAGACAAGGCCTACAGCACTTCCTCGAAAAGTGAGGGATGGGGAGGGCTCACACTGGCTGCCCGGGGGTGGGGACAGGGGCAGGTCCCGGCTGGGATGACCCTCTTGACAGGTTGATTGGCACATTTTGTGGGAGGGGGCTTTCTTACATCCCCATGCTTCTGCTCACTCGAGCCAGAAGCCCTTCAGAAGATGGGGGTGGGGTATCATGACTTCTTGGGGTGACACTCTGATTGCACGACTGTCATTTGTCCCAGTGTCCTGCAGAGTGTGGTCCTCCTGTCTGATAGCCAGTTGCACCTCTTCCTGCAAAGCCAGCTCTCGGTGCCAGAGATAGAAGCCTGTGTCCAGGGCCGAGGCCCCATGACCGTTTCTGATGCCATCCTCCACTATGCCATGTCAAACTGTGGCTGGGTCCAGGAAGAGAGGCAGGGCTCCTCCCTGCTGGGCAGAGGGGACCAGCCGAACAGGTAACAGAAGCTCTCTCCATTCTTTCTGTTTGTTTGTTTTTGTTTTGGGGCCTGGCAGTACCCAGGGTTTGTTCCTGGTTCTTTGCTCAGAAATTACTCCTTGTGGTGCTCGAGGGATCAAATGGGATCTTGGGGATCAAAGCAAGGTGAGCACCTGCCTGCTATACCATCTCTCGGCCCCAACTCTCTCTGTTTTTTAATGGGGGAAGGATTTGGGCCACACTTGGTGGTGGTCTGTGCTCAGTAGTGACCCCTGGTGGTGCTCAGGGGACCACATGTGATACCAAGGATTGTACTGGGGTTGGCTGCAAGCAAAGAAAGCGCCTTACCTCCTGTACTGTCTCCTGGGGCCTAAAACTCCCTTTTCTGAGACTCTAGGACCTAGATTACGGAAGAGGATGGCCGGGTATGCTGAACTAGTGTCACTGTCTTGGGAGCTTTTCGGATGAGGACATGATTCTCTCGTCCCAAGCGCAGGGTGTCTGGGTGTGCTTACCCAGACCTTGGTGGCAGGGGCATCGATGGGAAGCTAGGGAAAAAGAGAGAGGCTTTCTTAGCTGTCTGTTCTGTTCTTGATCCTCTTCCTCTTCCTACAATGACTTTATTGAGATAGAAATTACATACCATCACATTTTTTTCTTTACAATTCAATGATCTATTTACAAAGGTATGAAACTGTTACTGTTGTCAATTTTTGAACATCTTCATCACCCTAAAAGAAAGCTAGTGCCATCAGCAGTGACTCCCATTTCCCTCATTCCTAGACCTTGGGAACCATAAACTTTTTGTATGTAAGGATTGTCATGCCTGGACATTACGCACATGTGAGGTCCTATACAAGATGAGATTTGCTTCTTTTATTTTTTTTTTTAATTTTAATTTTAATTTTTATTTATTTATTTATTTTTTCTTTTTGGGTCACACCTGGCAATGCACAGGGATCATTCCTGGCTCATGCACTCAGGAATTACCCCTGGCGGTGCTCAGGGGACCATATGGGATGCTGGGATTAGAACCCGGGTCGGTCGCGTGCAAGGCAAGTGCCCTACCCTCTGTGCTATCACTCCAGCCCCTTAATTTTTATTTTTTTGCTTTTTGGGTCATACCCAGCAATGCACAGGGGTCACTCCTGGCTCATGCACTCAGGAATCACCCCTAGCGGTGCTCAGGGGACCATAGGATGCTGGGATTTGTTTTTTTTTTTTTTTTTTTTGCTTTTTGGGTCACACCCAGCGATGCTCAGGGGTTACTCCTGGCTCTGCACTCAGGAATTACTCCTGGCAGTGCTTGGGGGACCATATGGGATGCCGGGGATCGAACCTGGGTCGGCCGCATGCAAGGCAAACGCCCTACCCGCTGTGCTATCGCTCCGGCCCCAGGGATGCTGGGATTTGAACCCAGGTCGGCCACGTGCAAGGCAAACGCCCTACCCGCTGTGCTATCACTCCAGCCCACGGGATTTGCTTCTTTTACTTAGCATGTTTAAGTGTGTTCTACAACTTCTTTTCTTTCTCTCTCTCTTTTTTTTTTTTTTTTTGTGGGGGAGTTATTTGGGGCTCTACCTGGTGGTGCTAGGGGATTACTTCAAGCACTTTGCTCAAGAGGTTACTCCCAGAAGTGGTTAGGGATCAAGTGGTACCAGGAACCGAACTTGACCTCCCCCGTGTAAAACATGTGCTCTGCCCATTGAGCTTCCTCTCTGGCCCCTTCTTTTCTTATGGCGGGTAAAATTTGTATTGCTAGACCAGCCACCATTTGTTTACTGGTTGATTTGATCATTTTGTTTTTTTCTGCTCATGCCCTTTTTGTCCCTTTTCCTATTCTTTCCAGTTGCTGCTTCCTTCCACGGTCAGGCAGGAGGGGCTCTCCCTCGCCGCCTCCAGGAGAAGAGAAGGACGATTTCAAAGTCTGGGCTCCTGTCATTGACTCTGAGGCACCGTCCTTGGAGAGCCCCCCGCTCACGTCCCCTTCCTCACCGTCGAGCCGTCATTTCCCAAGACCCGAGGAGGAAGCCCTGACTCCTCAGCCCGTGAGGAGGGCTGTGGTGGGGGGCCGTGCTGTGCCTTTAGACCCCGCTCAGCTAGAGAAGGCTCTGGAAAAGGGAGCTTTGGTCTGAGCTCTTAGCTGTGTCCTGAGGTGGCTGCAGGAGGGCTGGGAAGCCAACTTGCTCAGGTGGGAGCGGGCACGAGGCAGGGGCGGGGCAGGAGGGGCTGCTTCGGTGCTCACAAGGGCCGCTGCCTGGGCCAGTGGCACAGAGGTCGGCGGTGACAGTCCCCAGCCCGTGCTTGTGGGTGTCAGGTGAGCGTATGCTCTGGGCGCTGTTGGTTTGTAAGGGAATCCCTGCCTGTTTTCCTGGGACCCGAGTCCCTGGGTGTGTGTTGGGGGGCCAGGCACACGGCCTCGGTAGCTTGGTTGTGGGGACCCAGACGGGGCAGATTTTTAGATGCTGTTTTGAATGCTGTCCCGGGGCTGCGATGCTTCTGTACTTGCATCCCTGAGGAGGTCTTTGGCGGCAGCCCTCGCAGCGTTTTGTTCCTGGGGGGTTGGCTTCTTGCCTCCCTCCTTGCCTGGACCCGGGAGTGGCTACTCTCCCACCCCCTTGCACCGCACGGGTGGGCGCTGTGATGCTGCAGAGCGTTGGGGTGGGGCTGTGTCGGGGCCTGAGAGCCGCAGAGCAGCTTCCGGCCATCCGAGCAGAGGTGGCAGTGCCAGGGTGTTACTGGGGAGAAGGCTGTCTTTCTGCAGCTCTAGCAAAGTCGGGACCGTCTTTCCTGCAGGGTTAGCCGGGGGGGGGCTCCTTTCCTTTCTCCTCTTTCTTCTTCCTTAGCAACAGCTCCTGCCTGCAGGGCTTCAGCCATCCCGGTCCCTCTGCCGGGTTGCAGGGAGGCCACTGTTCAGGCCAGTGGGGCGCAAGGGCTTTGTTTCCGCCCGGAGAGAGGGCTCTGGGGATGGTGACAAGGAGCAGCCCGCCTTCCGTCAGACAATGAGGCGTTCTGCCCTCCCGCTGCCGTAATTCCTCTCCACCAAGGAGCAGAGAGCTGCGGGCACCCCGCATTGCTCTGCACTGAGGTTCCCGTGCATTCTCCTTGCACCCCCCGTGCCTCCCCGGCCCGCCCGGCCGGCCTGTGGGCGCCCCGACTGCTCCTCCTCGTGGCTGAGGCGGCGGCACTGCCGTGGCATTTAGTTCAGAGTTGAGGGGCTTTGGCCTGAAATAAAATTCAAGTCTTTAAGACTGTTGTCGCAATTTGTGTCTAACAAGCTGTAGCCGAGGAGGGAGTGAGGGCTGGCAGTGGTTCCTTTCATAAATCATGGATTTATCAGCGTGGAAATAATGGCGCAGAGCAGAGCTGCGCACTGCAGTTGCCCGCATTGTGGGTGAAGCTCAAGTTCAGCACCGGAGGAAGGACTGCCTGCCGGAGAGCCCGGGCCCGGCGCTTCCCGCTTCTCGCAGCTCTGGGCAGGCACCTTGTTAGGTATAATTTACCTGATGCTGCTTCCCTCCTCGCCTCCTGTCTGAGGTGCCAGGTGCTGCAAGAGAAATAAAGTTTGTCAACAGGCAGATGTAAAGCCCTGGCTGGGACTCATCCCTCTTTCCTGCCCGCCTCCCCTGGGCCTCTCCTTTATATGATGCAGCAGAGCAAGGCGAGGAGAGAAAACCTACAGAGGCAAATCCAAAATGTCAAAAGAAGTTCATTTAAAAGGGGAAAAAAAACCCTCCGTACACAACCCTCACAAAAACCCGACAGATGCTAAGCTAATGGCATCCGTACTGCCGATTGGTGGGGACGACTCATGAATATTAATGAGTCCAATGCTCCAAATGGTGCAGCTGTGAACCCAGCTGTGCCTGAAGCTCTCTGATCTCGAAACTTCCAGACAGGAGCCGGAGGTGGTCTGTGTCAATTCCCTACTCAGCCAAAAAACAGCAAGCTCGCGCGGCCCTCTTCTGTTCCGTCTTTTCGTCTTGGAGTTGGTGCTCAGCAGCTAGTTCTGCCAGCAGGGTAGGCTGCTGGGACAGCAGGAGCCATTCACAGACACGGATGTGATTTTTCTGACTCCCGGCTCTTTTAATGACCCATGAACAGCAGCGCCCACAGCAGCACCTCAGTTCATCCAAGGCGTCCCTCGCAAGCTTGTAGAGGACCGAGTGGAGGCCACGGGAGATGTTCTGAGAAGGAAGAGGCGACAACCGGGCTCGGGGGTTACGGGAGGGCAGCAGTGCTGGGCTTCACGCTCCACCCAGGCAGCGCCCCGGGCCCTCCCGCTTTGCTCTGACTCTGCACGCATCGAGGTCCTGACACAGTGAAGGGTGGCAGGCCTTGTTCTCTGTGGGGGGAGCCACTGAGTAGTCTGGTGGCCACATCGGGTGGTCAGGGCTTGCTCCTGGTTCTGCTCTCAGGGATCACTCCTGCAGGGTTTTTTGGGGGGACCATAATGGATGCTGGGGATTGAATCCAGGTTTGTTTGTATGCAAGGCAAACACCCTACCTGCTGTACTATTGTTCCGGCCCCACTGAGCGGTTTTGCACAATGAAAGGGTTTTTGGTTAGAGTTTAGGTGCCAGGTGGGTTCTGTGTCACCTTCGTCTCTGGTGGCTGTGTCCATACCTAAGTCACAATTAGGGTGTTTCCAAGCACATGGGTTTTATTTTGTAGGAGTGAGTGTGTGTGTGTGTGTGTGTGTGTGTGTGTGTGTGTGTGTGTGTGTTGGGTTGGGGGAGTTGGTTTTTCTTATATGAAATGTTTCTGGGGCTGGAGCCATAACACAGCGGGTAGGGCATCTGCCTTGCACGTGGCCGACCTGGGTTCGATTCCCAGCATCCCATATGGTCTCCAGAGCACCACCAGGGGTGATTCCTGAATGCAGAGCCAGGAGAAACCCCTGTGCATCGCCGGGTATGACCCAAAAAGCAAAAAAAAAAAAAAAGTTTCATGGGCATCTTTGTTTTTTGTGCCACACCTAGAAGTGCTTAGGAGCTACTCCCGGCGTAGTGCTCAGGGGCCAGGGATCAGAGCATGTGCTCAGCTTTCTCTCTAGTTCTCACGGGCATCATTTCATTTGACTTTGGCACCCAAACAGGAGAACAGGGTGAGTATGACAGTCACTGTCTCGTTGAGGAAACCGAGCTGGGTGGAGTCTTTAAAACATGGGGTTGGTTTTTTGTTTTGCTTTTTTTTTGTTTTGGGGTCACCCCTGGCGATGCTCAGGGGTTACTCCTGGCTCTGCACTCAGGAATCTCTCCTGGAGATGCTCAGGGGACCATATAGGATGCAGGGGACCGAACCTGGACTGGCCGTGTACAAGGCAAATGCCCTACTCACTGTACTATTGTTCTATAAGGTTTTACACATGTACCCCCTCCCCTGAAAGCAAACAACAGATTTTTTAAAACTCTAAAACAGACCGACCACTATTGAAGGGGAAATGATACCTTGCAGATCTTCCCTCAGTCCCAAGACCTAGGCACCTGCCACCCTCTTTGGGAGCTTTGCTGGGATCGAGCATAACCTTTCAACCATCTCAATCTACGTTTGTCCTGTGTTGTTCTTTACTTGCGTACCTCAGCTCTTACTGAATCTTCTGTTTTTTTGGGGGTGGGTGGGGAGTAACGGGTCATACCCAGCAATGCTCCGGGAACCCTGTGCGGGATCAATCCCAGGGCCTTACACGCGCAGGGCAGGTACTTCTCCAGCCCCCTCTCACTGAATCTGCTACAAGCCCTCGGGATGGTGAGGAGAGCGGGCCGGAGCACTTGAAGTGGGGTCAGAGGTAGGCATGGAGACCGATCAACTCCCAAACTGCGTCCTGGAGGCAGCACCAGCCTTCTCGGGCTGGGCGGCATCTGCGGATTTCTGTGCAAGCAGCCAGCCGAGACGCAGCTCACGCCAAGCAGGCAGCACTGCGGTGCGAGATAGCGACTTCTTCAGTCAAGCCCGGGCAGGGATCCGGAGCCTCCCGCACCCTCCCCTGGGCCTCCTGCCAGCAGGAACTCGGCTCTGCGGAGGGCAGGGCGCCTGGGGAGGACAGTTTAACCTCCTTTCTCTGGACAGCGCAGGAGCAGTGCCCTTACTATTCTCCTTGCCCCTCTACCTTCTTTCCTGGGGTTCATCAACCCCTCCCACCCCACCCCCCACCATCCACCTCTTCTCTCTTGTCTGCTACCATCCCCAGCTTCTCCCTCAGGATCTGTTTCCAATAAACGAAGCGTGCCTCTGGCTTACCCTCAGCAGCTCAGCAGCCAGCCCTCACGTCTTACAGAGAGATAAGTTTTTGAGGAGGAAAACCGGTTCCCCCCTCATGAGGAGTATAGGCTTGGGGCTGGAAAGCATAGTAGGTAGGGCCAACTCCAGGTTCCATCTCTGGTCCCCCAGCCTGCTAGGAGTGATCTGTGATTGCAAACCCGGAGTACAGGTGGCCCTCCCGTCCCCCCGACCCCCCTTCCAAAAAAAAAACAAAACAACCCAACCCAGTTCCTTCTTCCTGACATCTAGGCAAACATTGTCCCTTAAGACCATGCATTTAAAAGAGGCCCATAGTACAAATTTTCCCTACACGCCCTAGCCCCAGGTGGTCTTTTATTCTGGTGGTCTTGTTGGGAAGGGAAGCCAGGCCTCCGGCAGCCCCCCCAACCCTCCAGCAGAAGGCCGGGAAGAGTGAGCACCTTAGGCGGCGGTTTTCTGGAGGCCATGCAAACTGCTTGCTCTAACCTACAAGACTTAGATATATTCTACCAATTAGGCCACATCTGTTCAAAACACTGAAAGGCGGGCACTGTCTCTTTAAGAGCCATCCCACTCCTCCTTGAGTGATGAGGGCTGGGAGCACAAGGGAGTCCGATGCTGATTAAACAGTCCTACTGCTGAGCTCTGTTAGAAAATTACTGTAATTATGATCCGGTCCCAGCAGAGGGATGAGTTCCAATCCTGCTAATAACCCTTCCAGGTGCCTTGAATTCAGGGCCCCTGGGAGGCAGGGCTCTGGCTGGCACCGAGGCCAGCAACGGCTCTCTGGGCTGGCCTCTGCGGGCCGAGACAACGTAGGTGCCTCCGGACTTGGTCTTGAGACGGCAGCGGGTTCAGGCTGTGTTTATTTATTTTGGGGCCCTTGCAAAGCTCCTGGGAGTCACTGTGTCTGAGCAAAGTTTCCCCTCAAGTGAAGGAGCAGAAAAACCACAGCTGAGACAGCATTCTGTCCTGACTGCCCCCCATCTCTGCCCGGGCACTGCCCCCACATAGCACCAGCCCCACCTGGTGCAAAACAGGAAGGAGGAGGGGATGGACCAGTACGGCTCCACCCCGTGCCTTTGCCCCCTGCCCGTGTCTTCTGCTCGGGTTTCTGCAAGCCTGTGTCGCTTGTTCTGAAGCAGTACCCAGCCACACACTTGGTTGTGCTCCATCGATCTGGAGCTCCAGGGCCTCCGAGTCGGCTCTGCCGCAGAGCGACAGCGCAGGGCCCCGCCGTGCTTGCCGCAGAGACTCGCGGTACTGCAGTGCTCCGAGTTGGCAAGGACGGGCTTGGTCATTGGAACACACCATCTTCACAGCACAGAGATACTTAGCAGCTGGCAAGCCCACCTCCAAGGTGCTTGTGAATCCTGAGGAATTTGTGGCATTTATGCCCCGAGGCCTTCCCAGCCAAGCCCTGCTTTTCTCAGCCTTGTCACCCTGTGGACGTCTAGCAGGCCTGGCAGTTTCTCTAGGCTTGGTCCTAAGGACCCCCAAACACTGAGCTGCTCATTTCCAGCCAGGCGGGGGTGGGGTGGGGGTGGGAGTTAGCACCAAAGGGACATTTGGCAATTATCGGGAAATCAAATGAGTGCAGGTGTTGGGGGTGGGGAAGGAGCCCTCCTGGAACCTAGTGGGGGGACAGATCGAGGTGAGGTGCAGCTCAACACCCTCCAAATCTCCACCTAGAATGAATGACCTGGTCCCAAACACTGGGCATGCTCAGGGTGAGGGCCCGGCCCGGCCAGGGGAGACGCTTCAAGCTGGTCCCCCTGCACTCCCGCACCTCTTGCAGGTGTTAAAGAAAGGACTGCGCGTTGCTGGGTGCTTACCCGATGCCAGGCAGGCGCTGTGAGCGGGGGAGGAGGGGGCGCCTTGTGAGAGATGGGGCTGGCAGGGGAACTGCCGGGAGAAGCGGGTGGTGAGGGCCACTGGGGTCCTTCAGTGCCACGCGTGAGTGACGGAGGGTAGCGTCTGTGGCCTTCCCTCCCGTTTCTGGATGGGATGCGGGATGAAGGGTGACCAGCTGTTCAGCAGCCGTTGAGAGTGTTGACAGTGGAACCAGATGCCCTCTTTGAGGACCAGCACTAGAGGCTCTTGGAACTCGCTGCCATCCCAGGAGGCCTCCGATTGCCCAGTGCCACAAAAATGCTTTCCTCTGTGGCAGTCTGCCAGGTGGAGGGACGACAGGCTGTGATGGGGTCCCAGGAGGGAGCCGAGCATACACAGCTGCTGCCAGCCCCCCAGTCCCCCAGCAGCTTGAAGCCAGAGGAGCCAGGGCTCTCCGAACAGCCGGGCGTGGGGGAAAGGAAGCCAGGCTGGCAAGGGCTGCCTGAGAAGCTGAGCTGCCCAGTGAGGACTTCATTAGCGGGCTGGTGCCAGTGATCTGGTCACTGTCCACTACCCTGGCAACTGGGCAACCTGCTTTGCCCCCTTTTTTTTTTTTTTTTGCTTTTTGGGTCACACCCGGCAATGCACAGGGGTTACTCCTGGCTCATGCACTCAAGAATTACTCCTGGCGGTGCTCTGGGGACCATATGGGATGCTGGGAATCGAACCCAGGTCGGCAGCATGGAAGGCAAACGCCTTACTTGCTGTGCTATTGCTCCAGCCCCTGCCCCCTTTTTTTTTTTAGGGTGACTGCTCATCCCTATGTCCTGTACCCCTCTGAAGCCTCAAAAGCATCTCGAGTGGAAAATAAATGATAGAATCATGCTTCTGGTTGTACTTCATTTTCCCTCTAATTCAATAGGTTGCTTAGTTTTGGTTGGTTTTAGGGTCACAGTTGGGCGGTGCCCAGGGCTTCCTCCTGGCTCTCTCTCTGCTCAGATTTTACTCCTGGTGGGCTCGGGGGAACATATGGGATGCTGGGGATTAAACTAAACGTTGGCTGCGTGCAAGGCAAGTAAGCGCCCTACCTGTTATACTATTGCTCTGGCCCTAGTCTGGTATATGTGTTTTTTGGGGGCAGTACTATATTTGCTATAGTACTGCATGAATATAGTACTATATTCATATTTGGTTTATAAGTATGAATTGCATCTTAAAATGTACCATTTATTAAATCTCCAAAGAGTTGCCAATGAGGGCTGGAGACAGCATGGTGGCACTTGCCTTGCATGTGCCCTACCTGGGTCCGATCCTTGGCACCCCAGATGGTCCCCCGAGCATTGCCAGGAGTGATCCCCGCAAGAGAAAGCCCCGGGCACATCAGGATGGTCAGTAACACATCTTTGCAGTGCCCCCAAAAACCCAGGGTGTTTTCTGAACAGTTAGCTTTTTCTAGGGAAATTGGGAGGATCATTTAAATCCCATGGAGAAGAAAAATCTCCTTTTTAGCCTAAAGTTTCAAACTCCCTCCCCAGTTGCTGTAAATTCTGATGGGAATGAAATAGCTGGGCAGGAGGGGCGGGGAGGAGCAGGGGACTATGGTAATCCACAAACTAGAAAATTAGTTTGAGTCACTGGGCTGTGGGGGAGGATAAGCCTCTCCGTAGATGGCTGCTTCTCGGAAAGGCAACGCTGCAGATTCTGCTGGGACTGTGGGAATGAACCCAGCAGAGACTCGGGAGTTAGCCTTCCTGGTTCCTGTGGGGAGCCCCCCCCGCCCCCGCCCCAGCTGCTTTGGGGCTTAAAGATCAAAGCAGCTTGGTTCCTGGATCTGAGTTTTGTTCTTAAATTGCCCAAATTAAACAAACAAATTATTTTTTAAAACTTTTTTTTTCTGCTTTTTGGGTCACATCTGGCGATGCATAGGGGTCATTCCTGGCTCATGCACTCAGGAATGACCCCTGGCCGTGCCTGGGGGACCTTATGGGATGCTGGGAATCAAACCTGGGTCGGCTGTGTTCAAGGCAAACGCCCTACCTGCTGTGCTATCTCTCCAGCCCCCAAACAAACGATTGTGTGTGTGTGTGTGTGTGTGTGTGTGTGTGTTTTGGGGAGTGCATGGATTGATAGTACAGCAGACAGGGTGCTTGCCTTGCACACGGCCACCCTTGGGTTTGATCCCTGGCATCCCATGTGGTCCCCCAGTACCCCTGAGCTCAGAGCCCTGAGAACCACTGGGTGTGTTCCCAAACACAAAAAGATAGTACAGAATGAAGGCCTTGTACATAACTGACCGCAGTTTGATCGCCGGCACTGCATGGTCCCGGAGCATCACTAGGGGCAAGCCCTGAGCAGCAGTATCCCCTGAGCACTGCTGGTCATGACCCCAAACCACCTTCCTTGCTCCCTGGGGGGGAAAAAAAGGCTTTGTTTTTTTTCTTTCATGCTTCTCTTCAATTTCATTTTTACTTAGTTGGCAGTGTCAGGGATTGAACCCAGGGCCTCACACATGCAAAGCAAGTGCTCTCGACAACTGAGCAACATCCCATGGGTGACAGAAGCAGGTGTGTCCCCTCTGCCCCCACACGTCTTATCTTGCACTCGGCATAGACTCCCCTGCCTTATTGTAACACACGTGACCGGCATGGAATGTGGATGCTGGAAATGTGTTACTGGTGTGTCTACATGCAATTGAATCTGATTCCAGCTGCAAAGCAGCAGCCTGAGAATTTCATTCCATTTCCCCTCCCCAGCGGGTTCTGTGTGACTGGTGCCAAGTTACTATCTCACAGAGCCTCGGGTTTGCTACTTGCAAAGACTGAGGAAGGGGGTGCCACCTAATAACCAAGTAAGAAGATAATGAGAACTGGAAATCCGGGCTATTCCTCACACACCATGTTTCAATAAAGTATCTGTCACAGACCAGGGAGGGTGTCTGGGGGGCCCAACCTTTGGACATTGCTCTCACTTTAAGTGGAATAAAACTGTCTGGGTTTAGGGATAAAATTTAATAGGAATTCTCTTCTCTTGCCCATTTTTATTCACTAGAGGGAAAATGTAGTTGGTTTTGAATTAAATACAGATTTCTAAAAGATATAACAGACCATCATGTGGGAAAATTTAATATTGAGGTAATTGTAAAATAAGTGTCCGTGCTATTTTGCTATATGAATGACAGAATACTATATGAGTACTAGAAAAATGTATTTTTAATGAAATATAGCTGCAGGATTCCTTTCAGAGCACTTAGTATTCTCAGATTAGCAGCTTGGATAACGCAAGCCCGATGGAGCCATCTCTGGGTAGGTGGAGCCTTGTTTCTTATATTTAGGATCTTAGTTTTCCTAATTTTCCCTCTTGACAGAAAATCTCCAGAGGGGAAAAAGCATACACAGCCCTCTCCTACTTTACATGCCAATGCAATGAGTAGCTATTTAAAAGCCATCCTACTTGGAATGCGGTTACTTACGTGACTTAATGCCCCAGATAACCAGTTAGTCACAGGCAGTAAGGCAGGCCTGGTTAGTGGGGGCAGAGAGAGGTAATCTGATTTACCAGCTGACATTGGAGGCTGCCGGCTAAAATGGTGGCTGCTGAATTGAGCGGGGGAGAGGTTTTGCTTAGGGAGGCTGAACTCACAAGGAAATCTTCTGAAGGCAACGAACAAATACCTACAGTCTATCTGGAACTTTCCATAGACTTTCTCCTCCTGGAGCATACCCTTCAGTCTGTGGATTGGGTGATCCATACAACACACTTCTCAAACTTTTTCCAGCATTTAATGATCTCATATACAGCCAGATGGCTATGGACAAGGCTCCCAGTCAGTGCATTAGCTGATGTCTTTTAGGGCCAATCTAATTTCTTTTCCTGCTGAGTGTTATAGCTAGAAGGGCCAGTGCTCTAAGTGTGGTGCCTATTCTACATTAGACAAAGGTGCCAAAAAACAAATTAAATCAAAATAAAACCTTTGCCATTTGGAAAATAGTTGTTTCTTTGAGTAACAGGTATCATCATCATCATCGTCATCATCATCATCATCATCATCATCATCATCATCATCATCATCATCATCATCATCCTGTTGATCGTCAATTTTCTTGAGTGATCTCAGTAATTTCTCTATTTGTCCTAGCCCTGAGATTTCAGGAGCCTCTCTTTACTCGTCCTTCCTAAGGATGCCGCATTGGTGGCTCTTTCAGGGTCAGGGGAATGAGACCCAGCATTGTTACTGGTTTTGGCATATGAATACAGCATGGGGAGTTTGCAAGGCAGGAAACTCTCGGTAGGTTCTCCCAGAGGGAGAAGTAGGCTATAAGATGTAAAAACTTTTGGGGTTTGGTTTTAAGTCTCTGGATGTTGGCCATTGGTGAGATTACATGGCGCCGGGGGCAGTCCCTCCCTGGGTGTGACCGCCTAGCTATTGGAAAATGGGAAATCTGGGCAGAAGAGGCCCAGTCCTGATCAGAGCAAGCTTGGAGATCTTAGCCCCGGGTCCCACACACCTGGGTTCCTCTGCCGGTACCTTCATGTGTGAGGCTCGTCCGAACGTGTGGAGAGGGACCTGGAGCATGGCTGTGGCTAGGCTCTGCAAGTCTTCGGCCATGGGAGCACTGCTCAGGATAGGGAGGGAAGCTGGAGCCCACCCGCTCCAAGGGGCCCCCAGGAAGACAGCCAGGCATGCGGGCAAGAGACTTTCTTTACCCTCTGAGTAACAGGTATAGAAGGGGTTATTAAAGGGCTTTTGTTTCAGATGCTGGAAGTCAGTGGCCAGGGTATTGGAAGCATCTAGAACTGTGCAGGGTGTAATCACCTGCCTGGGTCCAGGTCCCCCTTCCAACCCTAGTCCTTTCTCTTTTAGACAGCCTCTTGCTTCTCTGCCACAGCAATGTGAGAATTCCATTGTGGGACAATGGGATTCTCGCCTTTTAGCTACCTCGCCTCCCAGATTGGGTCTCTGGGGTTCAGCAGGGAGAAAACAATTTGGGCATGGGTGGACTTCTATGACTTGTGCCAGTGGAACTCTTCAGAACAGGCTCATTGTCCTTAACCTGTGGGTGGGGTTTGGCGCAAAGGTTCCTAAAACAGGAGGCAATTGGCTCTATTGGATTCATCTGCTCATATGCTGCCACCTAGTGGTTCCTTTTCCTTTCGCACCCTGTGTGAAGTGGAGGGGACATTTCAGTCAGTTCTGGATTGTCTTTTCTCTTTTCTTCCCTCCAACCCCAAACCTAAATTTTACCCTTTTTCTTTCTCATGCTTTTCTTTTTACTTACTCCTTGACTTTATTTTATTTTATCAAATCCTGTGAGATACACAGTTACAAAGTTGTTCATGATTGGGTTTTGGTCATACAATGTTCCATCATCCCTCCCTTCACCAGTGTACATTTCCCTTCATCAGTGTCCTCAGTTTCCCAGTTCCCTCCAGCTCCCCACTCCCACCTGCCTCTAAGGCAGCCACTTTTCTTTTATTTACTTTTATTTTATTTTTATAAAGTTATTCACAATATTTGACTACATTTAATATTCGAACACCAATCCCACCACCATTACACCTTCCCACCACCATATTTCCATCCCGAACCCCCAAACCCTGCCCCCAAAGCAGAACCAAAATAACTTATTTTGTACTGCTGGTTATGAATAATCTATTATAAAAATGAGACAAAGTGTGTGAGGAAAGTGTGTGAAGACTGTTGTATTTCACCCAGGAGCCATTAAGCCCTTCTATAAGAGACTAGTAACATGTTAAAGGTTGAGACTTATGGCAGAACTTCTCTCTCTCTGTCTTTCTCTCTCTCCTTTTCTCTCCTTTTGGGCATTATGGTTTGCAATACAGCCTACCCTTTTCTTACCTCTTCACACAAACGGCTTTCTTTCCTTTTTTTTTAAAAATTCATTTCTTAGAACATTTGGAAAAGGATAGCTGGTATAAAATCTTTAGAGGAGTCTGGAAAGCACTAACCCTATCCCTGACTCCCTTTCTCTCCCCGGTTTCTCTCTCGGTGCTATGAGACAGGTGTCTTACTTCTGGGACTGCACATGGTTGTTGTTCTTCTTATCTGAGTTGGGGCCACACCAATGATATTCAGAGGCTATTTCCTGGTCCAGTCAAAACAATAGTTGTTCTAGAATCGAGGAAAGCTACTGCTCATGGAGAGCTGTTCTGAAATGGCATTGTCAGAGATAAAATATCTTCTCTTTTTGCTCCTGGGATCACACCTGGTGATGCTTAGGGATTTCTCCTGATGCTGTACTCAGGAATCACTCCTGGTGGTGCTCAGAAGCCCATAGGGATGCTGAAGATTGAGCCCAGACTGGCCGGCCACAAGCAAGACAAACGCTCTGCCCACTGTACAGGTGGCCCCCAGAGACAAGTATAAGATTTCATTTTATATTTGAGGGGTGTCACCCTGAGGATGCTCAGGAGCTCCTCTTATCTGTGTCTCTGTGTTCATAACGCCAGGAATCAAACCCAGTCCTCTCTTGCCTCTCAGAGATCTTAAAATATATATTTTTTCTTTTTGGGTCACACCCTGAGATGCACAGGGGTTACTCCTGGCTCTGCACTCAGGAATTACTCCTGGCGGTGCTCAGGGGACCATATGGGATGCTGGGATTCGAACCAGGGTCAGCCACGTGCAAGGCAAACACCCTACCTGCTGTGCTATTGCTCCAGCCCCTTAAAATATTTCTTATGTGAAGAATCAGGCAATGACAACAGCAAACCCTTAACGAGCAGTAATCTACATACCAGGTGTTGTTCCAAGTATACTAAATAAAAATAACTCCTGTAACTTTTCTTCCACATTTCCCTTTTCTTTTCTTTTTTCTGGGGGGGGGCATGTTGTGTATAGTTGACTAGTTTCAGGGCTCACTCCTAGCAGTGCTTGGGGGACCATATACATCGCCAGGGATCAAACTGGCATCAGCAACAGGCAGGGCAGGTGTCTTACCCTTTGTATTTTGTCTCTTGCCCCAACTTTGACCTTCCTTTAATAACCTGAGGAGATAGAAGATAACACTTTCTACTGTGAGAAAATTGAGGCATGAATGTCCAAGTGCCTAGCTCTGGAGACCATAGGTAATAACTGGGCACCTGGGATTTATTCCCAGACTCTCTGCTTCCAGGGTTTATAACAACTATGTTTCTCTTCAAGACACAGAAAACAGTAGAAGACAACCGGCCTGCGGGTTGTCAGGCCTCCCTGCCCCGGGGTACTTGCTGAGATGCTGGGCACGCAGGGAAGTGGGAACGGAACTCTCCAATGTGCTGACCCCAAGATGCTCTCCGAGCCTGGCCTCGTTTGAGACGGTCCTCAGAAAAGCAAAACCGCAGAACTCCTGCAGGCCCGAGTCCCAGAGATGATTCTGCTCTGCTGAGAGACCAGTGCCAGCACCTTCTCCGATGGCTCTGTTTACTCTGTTATCCTTTCCCACCCACTGGAGAATCCCCAGGACCAGCATTTTGATTTGGTGACAACAAGGAACAGCAACCACCTCACAATCCAAATCTGAAGTTTTATTGTGCTTTTCAGCCCAGGCCAAACAACCGCCATGCCCTCTTCCAGGCTTGCATCACTCCGTCTTCTCTGGACAGGCCTGGGGCAGGCAGAGGGGTGGGCAAGTGGAGGAGTTAGGGGCAGGAGGAGCCAGGACAAGGCGGGTGCAGCCACAGGGGTGCAGTGGAGCCTCTTCCTGTCTGTTGTTGCGGCTTGCAGCTGTTCCCAGGTGTCAGATGAGACTTGGATCTCCAGTAAGAAGAAGAGTCTGTTTTTTTTTCTTGGGGGGGAGTGGGGGAAGGGCGGTGAGGGTGTGTCTTCCCAAAGGTAGGCGGGAGAGAAGGTTCTATATTCTAAAGGAGGAAAAACATTTGCTTTTAGGATTCAAAATGTAAACGGTACAAAGGGGCAGAGGGGAAGATGCTTCCCTCTCCCACCCTGCCTCTGTTCTGGATGCTTACTCGGTATCATTTTCTTTTTTATTTCTTTTTGTTTTGGGGCCACACCTGGCAGTGCTCAGGGCTTACTTGTGGTTTTGGACTCAGGAATCACTCCTGGTGGTGCTCAGGGAACCATATGGGATGCCCGAGATTGAAGTTAGGTTGGCCATGTGCAAGGCAAGCGCCCTATCTACTGTACTCTGGCTCCATTGACATTTTCTTTCCCCTTCCAGAAATTTCTCATACACACTTACAACTCCCTTCATACAAAAACAGAACAAATTTGGTCTGTTTTTCTTTGCTGCTTAAACACACACACACACACACACACACACACACACAACTTGGGGCTGGAGCAATAGCACAGTGGGTAGGGCATTTGACTTCCATGCGGCCGACCCGGGTTCGATTCCCAGCATCCCATATGATCTTCAAAGCACCACCAGGGGTGATTCCTGAGTGCAGAGCCAGGAGTAACCCCTGTGCATTGCCGGATGTGACCCAAAAAACAAAGAAACAAAACACAACTGACCAACACAGAGTGCATTTCATTATCTGTAGAGAAGAGCGGTCCCTTTTCCTTTCCTTCCCTTTCTTCCCCTTTTCTTCTCCTTTTTCTTCCTCTTCCCCTTCCCCTCTCTTCTCTTCCCTTTCTCCAGATTTTTACAGAAGAGAAAAACATTTCTCCATTAATTAAATCACTAGATTGCATTGTATGTGTTTATGTTTATAGGATCTACATGGAAGTGCTCAGTACTTACTCCCGGCTTTGTGCTCAGGGATCACTCCTGGTGGTACTGAGGAGGACATATCTGGTGCCAGAGATTGAACCCAGGCTGGGTATGGCAAATGCCTACCCGCTGTACTATCGCTCTGTCCCTAATATCATTTTTTTTAGTTTGTTCTTTGGGCCTCGCCTGATGGTGCTCAAGGGTTACTCCTGGCTCTGTGCTCAGGAATTCCACTTGGCAGTGTTCAGGGGACCATATGGTATGTCGGGATCAAACTCAGGTGGGTGACATGCAAGGCAAATGGCCTACCCACTGTGCTATCACTCCAGCTCCTCACTTTTGTAAATAAAGCAAAGCTACTTCATTCATAACTTGTATCCTCCTGAGAGGAATGTAGGTCTGGCCACAGAGCCCTTGGCTAAAGTTCTGATACCTGGGCTTCATGGGGCTTCCACTTCAAAGGCGGTGGTGAGATACTCCTTTGGCACAATCCCAACGAGGCTGTTCAGTTCTCCTATCCACCAGCCATACATGTTATACTCCTAGGAAATTGAAAACATAGTTTGTCATATTATTCAATATCATGATCACGATCACGATATCCCATTAATCACCGATTTCTTGGGCGGGCTCAGTAACATCTCAGTTCATCCTTTCCCTGAGATCTTACAAGTCTATCTTACAAGGCCCTCCTAACGATGTTGCACTGGGGGCTCTTCAGGGTCAGGGGAATGAGATCCAGCTTGTTACTGGATTTTGCATATGAATACAACATGGGAAGCTTGCAAGGCTGTCCCATGTGGGCAGGAAACTCTCAGAGGATTATTCAATATAATTAAGTAAATTATGAAGACCAATAATTTGGTTATGCTTCTGTTAACCTCACGGTGACTGCACTGGAGATTTTGTCGTATGGTGTCTTTTTTTTTTTTGGCTTCTTGAGTCACACCCAGCAATACTCAGGGGTTACTGCTGTTGTGGGGGGGATCGAACACAGGTCGGCCTCGTGCAAGGCAAACGCCCTACCAGCTGTACTATCGCTCCGGCCCCCTCGCACGGTGTTTTGATTGACGCTATCCCTCACTATTCAGTGCTAGCTAAGGAGTCATCAAGAGGAGGCAAGAGAGCTCTGCGCTTATTCTGCCACCTGTCGACACCATTAGTACATTCGATGATGACTGCTGAACACAGAGAACACGTCTTCCACCCAGCTGAGAAGAATGATAAAGTTGGACACAGCACTAAAGATATTCAGGGAGTCCGGTTATGTCATAGTTGCAATCGATAATATTGGTCACGGGTCTTCACCGTACAAAGTGCTACTTGCGTTCCCATGAGATGTATAATGATGAATCAGAACATTGCGTGCTCTCTGGGAGCTTATAGCATGGCACAGAGTAATGGCCTTTGGAGTCAGACAGACGGGGATCTAATCCCCATGTGGTCCTTCAGCACCATGTGACCTTAGGATCTCCAAGGGGTAACATCCTCTTCTGTAAGAATAGGGCTGATATCCGCCCCCCAACCTTAGCCCCCACAGCAAGGCAAGTGCCCCCACCCCGCAGTCCATGTGTAAGGTATCAGTGATGGCCACAAAAGGAAGAACCATCCAAAGCATATGATACATGTTGGGCACCTTAGGCATGATGTTCCACCCCTGGAAGGGGTAGGAAGTTGACGGGCATATCCATAGTGACAGGAAGAACACAAGAGCCATAGAGACAGACACATGAAAAAGAGACTCGAGAGGATTTAAAGTAAAGGGTAGAGGGACTGGAGCGGTAGCACAGTAGGTAGGGCATTTGCCTTGCACGCGGTCAACCCGGGTTCGATTCCCAGCATCCCATAGGGTCCCTTGAGCACTGCCAGGGGTGGTTCCTGAGTGCAGAGCCAGGAGTAACCCCTGTGCATCGCCAGGTGTGACCCAAAAAGCAAATAAATAAATAAATAAATAAAGGGTTAACTCGGGGGAATAGTGCAGTGGCTTAGAATGCCTGCCTTGCAGTTCAAAACCAGGGGTCTCACAGGTGCCCAGCACGATGCTGGCAGCTCTGTTCTCTGTGGTCTCTGGCATGGCAAGAGATTTCAAGCATCAAAACTAAAAGGCGCTCAAGTCAGAATAGCCTCACTCATGAATGCAATAGGAGGGAATAACTGAGAAGTGGTTCTCAGTGGGAAGCTTGCCATTGTAGGGGGAGGGGGATAGGTCTGGGAAAGGACCACTATGACAATGACAAAAGGAAGTGGTCACTCTGAATGGGAACTGGGTGCTGAAAGGAGGTAAAGAGATAATCAGCAATAGTACTGTAAACCACAGTGCCTAAAAGGAAGCAGGAAAAGTGCCTGCTAGGAGCAGGCAGGGGGCAGGAGGGGAGCTAGGGACACCGGTGGAGGGAAGTGCATGCTGGTGAAGGGATCCATGTTGGAGCACTGTATGCTTGAAACTCAGTCAGAAATAATTTTGTAATTCATGGTGATTTAAATGAAAAAAAAAAAGAAAAATATGTGCAAGTACCATGGCCAGGAAATGCAGCCCCGGTGTGTGAGTGTGCAAAGGTGCATGCCTCAGTGAGCACTGTGGCCGAGTGTGCAAACACTGCAGCCTGATGTGTGACCTCTGGCAAGTACCCTGGCAAAAGGGTGTGATACCACAGACAGGCATATGTGTCACCCCTGGTGACCCCAATTCTGATGAGGGGATCCCCATTTCAATACAAATACCGAAAGAGTGGTCACAGGGTTGAGAACGGAGCTCCTGAAACTCAAAAGCTTTTCGCAAGCCCAGAAGACATTGACCATTTTGGGACTGTTCCTAAAAGCATCAGGAAACGTTTTCTCTGTTAAGATGAAAAGTTAAGAATTGGAACGATCATCTATTCTAGTTTCACTGGGTTTGGGGCACCTTAGAACTTTTTTTTTTTTGCCTTTTGGGTCACACCTGGCGATGCACAGGGGTTACTCCTGGCTCTGCACTCAGGAATTACCCCTGGCGGTGCTCAGGGGACCATCTGGGATGCTGGGACTCGAACCCGGGTTGGTCAATGCAAGGCAAACGCCCTACCCACTGTGTTATTGCTCCAGCCCCTGGAACTCTTATTTTTGCATACCAGGGTGCTGAGTTCTAAAAGGAAGAAAAACACTCATTTGTTGATCCAATGAAATTCAGGGTCAAATGGTTGCTTTTCTTGCTTTTGGGAAGTGCGGGATTCCCATACTTTAAGCGCTGCCTGTCAAGCTGCTTGTCCTCAGTATGCTGCACACCTAACCCACAATCCTGCCCCCTCTCCCGCCCCCAGCCCAGACCCCAGTTCCCTTCACTTCCTATGCTCCTGATGGGAGTGAGATGTACCTGCACCATGTACCACCACCCTGGTACATTACTCCAGTCAGAAACTTATAAGTTGTCCCTAACTTCACCTTCCTTTCAAGCAGTCCTGGGGTCTTGTGAATTTTCTCTCCAAGGGCCAGGGAGATGGCTCAAAGGACGGAGTACATGCTTTGCTTGTTGGAGTCCTGGTTTCAATTCCCTACTCCATCTGGTCCCCTGAACATTGCTCTAGGAGTAGCTTCTGAGCACTGCCAGTTGCGACCCCAAAGCAAAGCATAAGCAAATCAGAGGGATAATCTCTCTCCAAAATATTATTGGAATTCACTTCCATTGCCAAATACCCAAGAGTGATATCACTGTCCTCTCTCATGGGGATTACATATCCAATCTTCAGATAATTTCTTTTCTTCCTCTTCTTTTTCTTTTTCCAGGCTGCACCCACTGGTGGTCAGGGATCACTCCTGGTGGGGTTCAGAGACCATATGGGGTGTCAGGGATTGGAACTGGGTCAGCCATGAGCAAGGCGAGTGCCCTATCCACTATACTATCACTTGGGCCCCTGTTGTCAACTTAACAAGGTGAACAACACCCTGTGTGACATCTCCCACTCCGCCTGCCCAGGATTGTCATTTGCCCCTCAGTCGAGGATCTGGTGACCCTCTTCATTAAACAGAAGCTCTGGCAGCCTCTCCTCTGGGCCACAAGCTCTCCCACATGGGGCCTTTACTCTACCTGTTTAGCTGCTCCATCCCTCCTGCCTTTTAGGGGCTTGTCTCCTAAGCAGCCACCAGATCTCCATTCCTGTGTCACTTTCTAGAAGCTTCTGCTGTGCTCTCTCTGTGGGGGCCCCCAGCTAGGCCCACCATGCTGTGTCCTGAGAATCCCAAGAAATGAATTCACGTTGCTGCTCGCATCCATCTGCCTGTGTCTCACTGTCCCTCCTAAGGTGGAAGGTTCGGTGCGAGCTGGGGCCTGGATTTATCTGCTCCTGGATCCCCAGTACTCAGCAGGGTACCTAGCACCCAGGGGACCTGAGGAATGCTCGTTAAATGAGGTTACGCAGAAATGAAGGGAGCAGTGGGGATTTATGGTCTCCGCTGAGCAGATTTAGTTACAACTAACTCAGATATTCCCCTGGTGACTCAAGGGTGGTGGCAGGAAGAGAGCAACGGCCTGTGGAGCCAATTTCCCAGAGTCTCAAGGGCCTGACAAGCTGAGACGACGGGGCGGATCCTGAAAGGAGCGGGGAACTAGCTTGGTTGAATCAGTCTTCATAGATGCAGGTCTTCACTGCCCCCTCCTACTCCTTCCCCCCTTCCCCGCAGTCTCCACCACACCTGCCGTTTCTTTCCTGCCCCCAGGCCCACTTCACTGCACTGCCTGTGTTGGGGTGGGTTCAGGACATAGGGTGCAGGTGGAGGAAATGACTCAGAAATTCTTGGCCTGTGCTGGTTAGAACATCTAAAAGTTTTTATTTGTTTGCTTTGGTTTTGGGCCACACCTGAAAGTGCTCAGTTCAGGGCTTACCCCTGGCTCTGTGCTCAGGGGTCATCCCCTGGTGGTGGCAGGGATTGAAGTGGGACCTGCCACATGGCAAGACAAGTGCTTTGGGGGGGGCACACCTAGCGATGTTCAGGGGTTACTCCTGGCTCTGTACTCAGAAATTTCTCTTGGAGGTTCTCAGAGGACCATATGGGATGCCAGGGATCAGACCTGGCTTGGCTGCGTGCCAGGCAAGTGCCCTTACCCTTATCTTACTCAGACCCAAGGTAAATGTGTTAACCCTGTACTTTCTCTCTCTCTCTCTCTCTCTCTCTCTCTCTCTCTCTCTCTCTCTCTCTCTCCAGCTCAGGACATTTTAAACTTCTTTCAGTACAAGTCATGTTACTGAGGGGCTGGAGTGATAGCACAACGGGTAGGGCGTTTGCCTTGCACGCGGCCGACCCAGGTTCAATTCCCAGCATCCCATATGGTTCCCTGAGCACCGCCAGGAGTAATTCCTGAGTGTAGAGCCAGGAGTAACCTCTGTGCATCGCCAGGTGTGACCCAAAAAGAAAAAAAGAAAAGTAAGAACAAGTCATGTTACTGAGCTCTTAGGGCTTTTTTTCCCCTTTTTTTAAATTTTTTTGCTTTTTTGGGTCACACCAAGCTCAGGGGTTA
The DNA here is from genome assembly GCF_027595985.1 of Sorex araneus. NCBI lineage: Eukaryota > Metazoa > Chordata > Mammalia > Eulipotyphla > Soricidae > Sorex > Sorex araneus. The sequence goes on along the minus strand of NC_073304.1, from coordinate 215,449,352 downwards.
CTCCTGGCTCTGCACTCAGGAATTACTCCTGGTGCTGCTTGGGGGACAATATGGGATGCTGGGAATCGAACCTGGGTCGGCCGCGTGCAAGGCAAATGCCCTACCTGCTGTGCTATGGCTCCAGCCCCTCTTAGGGCATTTCTATTTTGAGTTTTCTTGCAGTGTGGCCTTCCTTTTGCGTGTCGCTGGAATAGGCCATATCTATAGGACCTGGCTATGGAGGGAAACAAGAGTCTCCTCTCCTGCCCTCAGAGAGCTTCAGCTTTTCTGCCATTTCCCCAGCTGGGGTGTTGGGGGCACAATGTTGCCTATTGGTCTTTTGATCAAAGTCAACGTGCTTCCGAGTTGTGAAGTGTCCTCCACTGCTGTGCCCTCCCCTGAGATGCGTGGCTGGGCTTCCTCCCTAGAACCACTCAAGACTGTAGACTTCACCCCACCACCCCCAGGAACCCACATGCCAGGACTCGGGACTGAGCTCTGGGAAGGTGGCCCCCGTCACCCTGCGGAGGGTACAAACAGGGAGCAGATGAGGCCCAGCAGGGCACCTCCAAAAACCCATCGCCCAACCTGTGCCCTCTTGCTGGAGGGGAGTGCGGACCCAGCCCACAGCAGATGCACGCACCCCCCCACGGAGGAGAGAGCTGAAATGAGCGAAATCTACTCTCTGCCCTTCAAAACAAAAGAGCGGGCAGAAGTCTGAGACCGGGAGAGCAGAGGCAGCCCGCTGTGGGAGCCTGGGAGCTTAATCAAAGCACCTACAGGTCTTGGGATCTGACTGTCTTTTCCAGATTTCTTCCCTTGGCTGGATACCCGCAAAAGGGCTGCAGGGTTGAGATGCTGAAAGCATGAATGGAACATTTCTAGCCTTCTCTTCCACGACCACCCCCCCCACCACCCCATGCGTTGCTCCAACCCCATCTGAACACCACGAGGTATTTTAAAATAATTTCTACTTTGATGAATTGCTGGGGAGTCCACAATTGCTCATAATCAAAGGGAGAAAAATGCAAATGAGATCCGGCCGAGAACTATCACCACCAAACGTTTATTTCACTGCACAGTGCCAAAAAGAATTAAAACAACATTAAACTCACAGCAATCATGTTTAAGCCCTCGTTTCCAAGTGCCAAATTGCACCACTCTGGATCATACAGATGTTCGTTAATTATGCTAATTTTTATTAAACTATTAAAATGGAGCGAGTACTGGCTCAGCCCGGCAGACCCCAGCTCTGAATGAACTCTGCTCTTGTCTGGAGGTGCTAATTTACTGCATTTTTATTAAGTTGCTGATTCTTGGATTTTAGTTGTGGGGTGGACAGCAGCGAGATCTGAATTCCAACGTTTTCTGTCGTCGGAGTTCTCTTTGCCCAGATGTTGGGAAAGGTCTGAAAACTGCTGACTGTCCAGGAGTGCCAGAATCCTCACAGTGGGCCACGCACTTTTAAGTGTCAGTAGAGAGAAGGAGAACGACAAGGTCTCTTGCTCCTTAACCGTACGCACCACGCGTGGTGGAGCCACTAGAGTACAGACTTGTTAGTCCAAGAGGCTCTGGATAAGAAGATAGAAGCTATTTAGGAACCCAGATCAATCTTTCACTTTGGTATGAACTTCTTTCCACCATCTTTGGAGAAACCTTTTGCTTGAAGATAATCCATGTGGCTCTTCTCATCATGGATGTGTCTAAGCTGGGTTTAACAGTTGCTTCTCTCTCAACACCATCTTTGCTCCACCTCCTTGAACCTTACTCCTGACTTTCACGAAGACGCCTAAAAAATGAAGGTCGGCTACTTGAGCCCCATCAACTGGTGGGAGGAGCACAGACAGTGCGTTGGGGAAAGCTGAGTCTGACACGGTACTCAACACTAGCACCCATCACGCCTTTGTTTGATGGGGGAATCATATCAAACAACCATAAACAAACAATCAAACGACCATAAAGGGATTTAGGCCGGTGAATCTCCAACAAGAGGAAAGGAAAGGAAGAAGAAAACACAAACCTCTATCAAATGTGCCGTAAAAGGAACCGTGCATTCTAGAGACAAAAAGCAGTATGGCCGCCAACGCTGGGCCTGGCTCGCAGCTTGACTCTGCCTCCAGTGGCTTCCTATTGCTGTTTATGCTTTCAAGACGATCGTGGACCTCCTTGGTGCTCCTCCTGTCACAGGGCCCTGAGTCCCCGTGTGGCGCCGCAAATACCCTGTCAGTAGGGGTCAGGGGCTATCAGGGGGAAACCCAGCAGGCGCCCATCATAAGCCTTAAAAGAGATTAAATACCCGGACTCCATGATTGCTACATTTTAATTTCTCTCCTCCCTGCTGGTTCCTATTTGTATAAGCGCTTCCATAGCTCCCCTGGAGTAGCACAGACATGACCTGGAATGACCATCCTGTCTTGGGATGAGAATTCAATTTCTAGGCTCAGTGAATCCTAGGCTGTTTCAACAGAAGGAAATCACCACTCTTAAACTGGAGTCTGGGAACCCCTGGCCTGTTAGTGGATGGACGTGAAGGGATCTTTGGACTCCTTGAAAGTGGCGTAAAATGTTGTGTGCACATGTGTGTGTTTCTTCCCTACAGTGAGAACCAGACTTTTTCTTGTTCTCAAAGGGTTTATGGCCACTCCAGAGTTTCTGAACCAGCGCTGGGGGGCAGGGAAACAATGGTCCTTATGGCCTGGATCTGTACTTTGGCCTGTTGTGGTCTTTTTCCCTCCCCTTCCTCTTTTTTTTTGGGGGGGGTGGGGTCACACCTGATGATATTCAGGGGTAACTCCTGGTCCTGCACTCAGGAATTTTTTTTTTCTTTTTGGGTCATACCTGGCGATGCACAGGGGTTACTCCTGGCTTTGCACTCAGAAATTACCCCTGGCAGTGCTCAGGGGACCATATGGGATGCTGGGAATCGAACCTGGGTTGGCTGCGTGCAAGGCAAACGCCCTACCTGCTGTGCTATCGCTCCAGCCCCTGCACTCAAGAATTTTTGGGTCACACCTGATGATGCTCAGGGGACCATATGGAATGCTTGGGGATTGAACTCAGGTGGGCCCTGAGTAAAGCAAGTGCTTTATCTGCGGTACTATCTCTCTGGCCCCACCCCCTTCCTCTTATTTTTAATTAAAAAGTATATATTTATCGTGAAATGAAATCAAGAATTGTTGTGCCTGGCATTCTGAGTTTCTTAGGCTTGGGCCTTCAGCTGCAGAGTGCACAGATTCAGAGACTGACTGAGCTTATTTGTCCTTCCAAGAAGCATCTCTTTAAATGGTGGCTTAAAAAAGTGGGATCTTCTCCTAGCTTCCATTCAAATCAACATGATGGCTTTTGGAGCAAGTCGCTTGACACTGTCGGTTCCCCTGAGAATGTTCCTAATAGAATTGTTGTCTTTTCACATCGAATTGGACTTCTGGAAGCCTCTGTGGAACACAATTCCCAGAAAATGTCTCATGCTTTCGTTCTTCTAACCATCAAAGTTCACTGTATCATTGCTTGTAAACAAGAGAATTTCTTTTCAAGAGGGCAATCAATCAGCTCCTAACATGAAAGATCAATAACTGCCTGATATATGTATGGGAAAGACCAATCAATCACAGAATTATTGGTTTATGATTGCTTATTTCTCTTATTAGTGTTTGTGCATCATGCATTATCATTGGTAAAGATGGAAAATCTGAATTCCTAAGGCAGGGTAGATTGTTGGGCTCCTGGGGTCAGCCAAACACATTGTACTTTTCCTCCGAGTTATCTCACAATTTCTCTAGTCCTAAAATCTAGCTTTGGAAGTTTAATGTGTTCTTAGGATATCGTACCTTGTTAAATAAATTAGGGGCTCTAATCTAGCACTCTAAGAAATAGCTGCAGAGAAAACAGCAAGACTGGTAGCAGGAATTTCTCGCTGAGGACAAACAGGTACTGATTTTTCAGCACAGATTTTTTTTTCTTTTTGGGTCACACTGGCGATGCACAGGAGTTACTCCTGGCTCTGTACTCAGGAATCACTCCTGGCAGTGCTCGGGGGACCATATGGGATGCTGGGAATCAAACCCGGGCCAGCCGCGTGCAAGGCAAACACCCTACCCATTGTACTATCGCTCCAGGCCCCTCAGTACAGATATTTTTATGAAGAGATTTTCTTCTAGGAGGCGAAAGAAAGGGTCAACTGGGTGGGCAGTGGATGAGGGTGTTGGAACCTGTTCAAAGGCTGCCAGTGCCTTGGGCAGTGTGGCAGCCCCTCTAGGCTGTTCCCCACTGGATTTTAAGCTCTAGGCCATCATTTTTCCTCTTTTGTCTCCATTATTCAGAGTTTTGTTTTATAAATCATAATAAAATGAATTATAAAGTTGGCCTCCATTGAACCAGTTTTATTTATTGTTACATTCCAGGGAGTTCTGCTAACCTGGAGGCTGATAGGCCTGGATCAAGTGTACGTGGGGAAGTGGCAAAGGGGACACGGAGGGAGGCTGGAAGGTCAGTGAAAGTAACTGGGGGGGGGTGCCTGACAACAATACCACACAGCTGACCCCCAGCCCCTGCTAAGCATTCTTAGGAGAGGAGGAACATGTCACCCTCGATGGAGGAGGTGGGAGCTAATTTTCGGGCTTGGTGCTTGAGTCCCCAACTGGGATTGAGTTGGACAATGCCCGAATAAGGGTTGGGAGGTGCCCACAAACAACACACTGGGGGTGATAAGCGTGTGGGCCTGACACAAAGACCACCAGCTGCTGCAGAAGGTGAGGGGGAAGGTGAATGCCGGGCTGTAAGAACAGGGAAACCAGAAAACAACACACCTTGAACTTGGCCCAAAGAAGGGAGAAAGGATAAAGGGAAGGTAAACACTTTGCAGATGGAAGCAAACAAGGTGCCAAGTGCAGAATTCAGGAACAATAGAGACAGCACCATTTCAGAGCTGATAGAATTGTGATACCATGTGAGACTGGAGTATTAATATGTATTCCATAAACTGTGCCGCTCGCAGCTTTGCACTGCTCTGTTTTGCTCTGACCGCAGTACCAGCCTCAGGCACCACAACACAATTTGGAAACAATGTGACGGAAATGTTTAATCTGCTCGGCCCATCTGTGCTGCGTATTTCTCCAGATCTCCCTGAGAGAGGCGCCTTGAATCTCCACATTGCCTTTAATATTCTCCTAAATCACCTCCCCACTGCACTTCAAGGGCCATTGCTACAATATCACAGGTTCATCTAAAGTGCAATGGGGAGGGGGGTGGGGGAGATGCAGGCTGGGATATTTTTTATTTTAAAATAATTTCCAGAGATCGTCTTTTCTGCTTCCTTTTTAAAAAAAGAAGAAAAGTTATTCTACTGTTGCCGTAAGGTTATTGAGGTTGTTTGGTGGAAAACAGAGTAGGATGGAGTGGAATCATTCTCCAAAGAATTATTTTTATTAATCTCGATTCCCTCAATTGGACCTGGGAGGGGGTGAGCAGATGCTCATTTTCTCTCCTTTTTCTCGCACCTTGCTAGGGTGATGTGTTCATTTGGGGCTGGTGCCTCTTTGCTTTACGCTGTCTGCATTGGCTGCCAGCTTGGCTCTGCCCAGTTCTGAACAAAGCTATCTTGCTCCACACAGATCTACATTGAGGCCGTGGCCAGCATGCCCTCAGCAGAAAGGAACATAGTGGACAGGATTAATTTTCTGTTAAAAATCTTAGCTCTTCTCTCAATCACCACAGATGCTGAGTATCCGATTTCTATCGCTTCCCCCCTACCCCCCCACTTGATTTTTACCAGGTCCAGTGATTTGGGGCTAAAAGGTAGGGAGCTGGGCTAGGTTTCAGGAAAAAGAGGGGCTGACGAGTTACCCTGTTTCAGAGCTTAGACAAACGGAAGAGCTGCACATCACCAAGAAAATTAGGATTCTTTTGCTTTGTGAATTAAAGAAATGAATAATTTAATCCTCAAGATTGTTCCGGCGAGAGGGAAAGGCGACGTCCCAGTTGCGAAACCCTACAGCCTGTCGGTGTGTTACATCATCTGCACACATAGGCGTTTCCATGACAACCGCTTATAGCTTCATTTCCTGGATCCCTCTAGGGGGTGTCACAGCCAGATCCACCTGCTTTCACCCTACCCTCGGTGGGGTCATGGTAAGGTCGCCAGAATAAATGAACGCGGGTACTAATGATCTGTTTACTGCTGTTTATGCTCCGTGTGTGTCAGGGGCACGCACATTTAGAGAGCTCATTATGGTTGCAATTAGAATGCACCATCGCTAGATATTTAACTCCTTTTTCTTTTAAATTAGCATTTTAATAACATTCTTTGAGCAGAGAAACAAAATGACCATTTTTCACGGACAAACTTCTAGCTGTAGGTGCAACTTTAATGGCAAAGTTGTGAAGGGGAAAGAAGGGAGGGGAAAAAAGGCCATTTTTACTACTTTCACCATCCTCCTTACCAAAAGGATATTTTTATTTGCTTTCTAACACACTCAATTTCCTAAATTTGTTTTGAATCCAATTATTTTGGGTGGTTTAAAGTACCGCATTCTTGTTGGACGGAAATTAGCAGCGATTGAAATTAACTTTCTATGTGACCTGTGAAAGGGGCTAAAATAATTACAAGTGTGTCTAAGAAACCTTTTCTCCTAAAGACCCTAGCTGTAGGATTGGGCTGTGATCCGATGATACCATTACAGGAATATCTTAATACAGTAACCGCCAGCGCTGTTTTCTCTAAATAGGCAATGGCAATTGTTGTTTCTGTTTCATCCTTCTCACGGTTATTTTATAAGAGGACAAACGGTGGCAAAACTTGGCATTATTGACAGGATAACTAAGAAGCAGAAAGAATGAAAATAATAACACAGCATCCCTTGCCATTCAAACAAATGGCAAAGATCTTAGAGCATCATAAAGCCAGAGACACAAAACAGCAAAGAGAGCAAGTGGAGAAACCACTCATCAGACTATTCCACAAGGCATTACTTTTGAAGGAATCAACCCACACCTCTGCTAGGTGTTTATATCGATGCTCTGTTTGTGGAAAGTACAGTGAAAAATAACAATTTGAATGTTTCGATTATCTTTCCCAGTCTGTTCCATTTTCATTATTTATTTCCTATAAATCGGGACCTTGCTGAACATAATTCTGCAGACAAGGAGGTGGATGGGACAGCCAATGTGAACGAGGAGATAGATGGTGGGCGCGTGTAAGATAGATGCTATGCGTTTATGAAAAGGAGCAGTATGTCTGCGTGTGAACATCCACAAAGTAGAGCAAGCGAGCGTGTAAACTATAACGGGTATTTATAGGTGGGAAAAGAGGTGCAAGGAAGACTGCACGGGAGCAAGCACCTCGAGTCGGAAAGGGCTGCTTTTTCCCTCGCCCCTTGCAGTCTGCATCCAAGTTCTGCCTGTCTTAGCCCAGGCTTGCAGTGGCTCCCGTGAAGCCTCACAAGCCTTTCCATGACAACAGACGGAGATTTCACAGCCAGAAGACTCAGGAGGTCGATAGTTGAAAAGCAAGAGTTAGAAAGAGATCTTTATTGACATCAAAACAATCCCACTTGGAAAAATAGACAAACAAACAAACCACAAACCACCCCACAACCCAATGATAGAAGGAGGAAAAAATTTAAAGACACAGCAGGAAAAAGAAAAGCCGAGCCTTTATAAAAATGCAGGTTTAGAATGTTTACGCGTTCGGATCAGCCTACTTGCATCTTAGAAACTGTCATTTCATAAATAAAATACGGATGGCACAGACTATAATTTGGCGATAGCTACCCCAGGACATATCTAGATGCACTTCTGTTATTTTAATTAAATACTGCATTATGGTTTGTGACAACTACATAGCTATAGCGTAAATGAATTCGGAATTAAAGTGTTACTTAGGCATCCAGTAATTTTTGTTTCATTCCTCAGTTTTACAAAGCAAATAGCTATAAAATCAAGATGTTTGTTCATTTACAGATGGAACAGGATTGTTGATCTGTTTTTCTCCCCCCCTCCTTAATCTTCATGCACAAAAAGAAGGCAGAGCGCAGAATCTGGCTCCCAATACTCTTAGCTTATGAACACATCACAAAGAAAAACACATCCTCTTGACTATAATGTGAAGTACTGAATATTAATTGCTGGTATTATGCTTATCTTTCTAGCCGGGTTCTGTCTTTTAACAATTATTCTGATGGGCTGTTGTCTTGCAGTGCCAGGAGATTTTTTCCCCTCTCCTTTGTTTATTTTTATTTTATTTAAAAAACAACATCTTAAGGTTCAAAATGCTACTCAGAAGTTTTTAGTAGTTGGGACTTTCCCCAAATAAACACTATTAGTGGGAACAGAGAAACTGTCAAATATCTTTGCCAAAAAGATGTTGCACATTCCTGCAACCAAAAGAAAAAATACATTTTCATTTTAGCAATATTAATGTTTCCTTAATGAAACTGGAGAAGGCATTACAATTTGATATAATCAATGGGTTAGTTTAAATGTCACTTCACGAGCAAATCAGGAAGAAAGGTTCGAAATATCCCCATCTATCAGACACAGATTTTCACTCAAAATTAATATGGCAGAGTAAAAGGATTTTTGTTCAAATCTGAGGATGCAATTATATCTTTAATGCATCATATATCAAGATGAAAATTTTAAACAGCAAGTTTTCTGAAATCATTGTCTATTATTTTCAGTTTGAGAATCAATAGCATCTTTTTATTAGTCTTAAATACCCTGCATCTGGCAATGCCTGCTCATTTCGGCTTTTCTGTGTTCTGATTACCCCACGCCCCCCATAACTAATCCTATAAACTGCACAGAAGTTACCGCCCTGTATGTTTGCAATGGAGTTATAATTTGCTTCATTATTCTGCTAGTTTGGTTGGGAGGCGGAATCCATACACTCCCAAGAAACCCTGGCAGATAGAGACTTGGGGAGGTTGAGTTCCTTTTGAGAAAATAATTATACAGAAACAAAGCTTCTGTGACTCCTTTTAAATAGAGCATCTCACCAAAATGTCACCCAGCCTCTTTGGCAGATTAGTGAGGAGTTTATTACTAAATCTCTGTCTAATAAACGTGCAGTTGACTCTAGAGGAGCTGCTTGTTATAATACTGGCAGTGGAAAATGGAAGGAATGTCACAGTTAAAGACACAAATTTTCCCCATAATATATTCGAATGGAAACCTCTGAATCCAATACGACATGGGCATATCTAATAAATTCACAATATTTCAGTCTCAACAGCCTTCACCGGTTAGTTTTAAAGATTTATGTGGTAAAAAATTACTCAGTGATGAATATGGTTTATTCTGTGCAGTATTGGAGGTATAAGGAATTAAACTACCGTCTTTAACAGTGAATTTATTATTACCTCTGTCAAAAGACGAAGCCTTTAACAGCATTTGTTATAAATTCACTGCAAAATAAATGGCTGGATTTTTTTTTTCACACTGGAGTTTGTAAAGCGTGGGGAGATTCTAAGCATTAACCTAACCCTGCCGTGGCTTAGATGGTTCTAGGTAAATATTTCTGCCCAGGCCTCACTCCTCACTGTTAATTATCTGAGGTGGGACTTTCCACCTGACAGAAATGTGTGTGTGTGTGTGTGTGTGTGTGTGTGTGTGTGTGTGTGTATGCAGGAAAGGTCCTGATCAGAATAACAATTTAAGAGGGTGAGGGGATGAAAGTAGAAAGTGCCAGTTTTATTCTCGTTAAAAAATGGCCTTTTATAATATATGGCCAGGGCTTGGAGGACAGAGTTGAGATGCAAGTGGGTCTCTTGTTAGCAGGTTTACATGCTCCTTATGCACGGGAACACCAACACACACACACACACACACACACACACACACACACACACACACACACACACACACACACACACACACACACACACACACACACCCTCTTCTTTTTGTCCTCTCTTGGAATGGGTGTCCCCTCATTTATAAAAATTACCTGGAAGGAATGAGGCTGCCAGGGTTTGTTCTAGACGATTGGTTCCTGTCTGGGGGAAAGGAATGGCCTCTACTGAATTTGACCGGTGTATGACCGTTGCCTTCCAGCTGACCCCAAATCCCATTCCCATCCTCCTAACTCTATAGTCTCCCATAGGGGTTATTAATGAGAGAAAACACCACCACCATCATCATCTTCGTCATCAGAGCACGGTGCTGACCTGCTTGTTAACATGAAAGGGGGTGGTGGGGGATGCTTCTGCTTCTCTTTTGTATCATCATAAATAAGAAAAGATATTTTCGGAGGGTATCCCCCTCATCCACTTGTTTTGGTCAGGTCAGAGGTGAATAATAATAGCCCTCTGACAGGCATTGATCAGCTTCATCAGACTGTTTGGGCCGCCTGTGCCCCAGGCCCATATTCTCCTGACTTACTACCCCCAAATTAACTCCCAAATAACCCTGCCCATCCCCCACCAGGCTAAGCGGAGGGTATGGTGCCTGAGGAAGTCCAGAATGGACACTAGATGTCACCAAATACCTCCTTTCCCTCAAAGCCCTGATTTTTTTTTTTTTTTAAAACAACCCAGCAAAACCAAAATCAAAACTACTCATTTAAAGCAATTGAAGAAATTAACTTATCTGTTTTTATGAGGGTTGTTGTCACATTCAGCTAAGCACACTTAAAAGAGGAAGTATTGCTACATTCAGATAATTTTTTTTTTTTTTTTTTACAACATACAAATCTCTTTTGGAGAGGATGGGGTCAGGCAGGGGAAAGGTCTACATTCTTTAAATAGTCTGAAAAGACAGAGAACACTGCGTGTTAAAAAACCCATTACAGCGACACAGTGTCACAGCAGTGTCGCCCAGGAGTGCTGGGAACAGGCCTGTTGCCTTCAGAGAACTAAACGCTGGGTTTGGAGCCAGGATCCAGATGGAGTTTAAGTAGTTCCAACCAGGGCTAGAAGTGAAATATCACCCAGAAGCCGGTCTGTCTCATCCACACGCAGCCCAGAGCCTTCTGATCAACTCCTGCGTTTGATGAGAAAATTGACCTGGCCTATAGGGCTTCCTGTTTCCACAGCAACTAGAAGATAGCCCAGCACGGTATGTTTGGGTTGCAAGAGAATCTTCCCACCCCTGGAGCCACTGCCGAAGAATAAACCTTGTGTGGTTTATACTTGTTGCTCTTAGACTGATTTCTATTGAAATAAAGATGGAGAACCCGTGGAGGAGGTTAAGGCCAACACAGGAGGCTCGTAATCCAGGCTGAGGAGATGGGAGATGGGAGTCGGGGGGACTTGCTTTACTTGCTTTACATTTTTTTCCTTTTCTTTCCTGGCTTTTGGTCACACCAGGGTTTACTCCTAGCTTTATGCTCAGGGATCGCTCTTGGTGATGCTCGGGGACCACACGCAGTATCAGGGATTGAACAGAAGTCGGCTCTGTGCAAGGCAAGAGCCTAAACCCATTTATTTTCTCTCTCTCTCTCTTTTTTTTTTTGCTTTTTGGATCACACCTGGCAATGCACAAGGGTTACCTCCTGGCTTTGCACTCAGGAGTTACTCCTGGCAGTGCTCAGGGGACCATATGGGATGCTGGGAATCGAACCCGGGTCAGTCGCGTGCAAGGCAAACGCCCTAACTGCTGTGCTATTGCTCCAGTCCCCATATTTTCTCTTTTTTTTTTCTTTTGCCCATATTTTCTCTTGAGCCCAGGGAGATCTCTTCTGTTTTCTGGTTGACTGAGAAAGAGTTGTTTTGTTTTGTTTTTTGTTTCTGGGCCACACCTGATGGTGCTCAGGGGTAACTTCTGGCTCTGCAACCGGGAATTACTCCTGGCAGTGCTCAGGGGACCATATGGGATGCCAGGGATCAAACACAGCTCGGCAATGTGCAAGGCAAAATGCTCTACCCACTGTACTTAATCTTTCCGGGCCCTACTGAGGTTTCTTGCCCGTATCTGCTGATAGCTCATGCTACTACTATAAATTAGTTCTGGAACACAAGGCTTAGTTATTTTGTTTGTTTTGGTTTTTGGTTTCTGGACCACATCTGGCAGTGCTCAGCTCTGTACTCAGGTTATTCCAGGTGGTGGTACAGGGGAGTGACCCGAGGCCTCCTGCATGCAAAGCTTGTGCTCCAGTCTATTTCTGTTCTCTCTAGGCTCATAATTTTATTTATTTATTTTTAGTTTTGGGCCATACTCAGTGGTGCTCAGGAGTAACCCCTGGAGATACTGAGTCTGTGCTTAGGAGTAATTCCTGGAGATGCTCAGGGAACCATATGCCATACTGGGGATCAAAGTGGGGTCAACCACATGCTCATCAAGCACCTTAACCTTGTATTATTGTTCTATAATTTATGTGTTTTTGGGTCACACCTGGTGGTGTTCAGATATTACTCCTGACTGTGTTCAGGGATCACTCCTGACAGTGCTCAGAGCTCTGGGGACCATATGCAATGCCAGGGATTGAACCAGGGTTAGCTGTGTGCAAGACAAGTGCCTTAAACCCTATACTATCCTTTTGGCCCCTGTTATTTAATTATTTTACTTAACTTTAAATGGGTATTTAAGTTATTTCACTTAGGAGAATAAGTACCTTTACTATTTAGAAAGAAGGTTTCTGTCTGGGAGGTCTTAGGGGTAGAAAGACAATCTTGTCTTTGAAAACTGCAACTGGTGATATGTTTTATCCAGAAAAGAGGCTTCCTGCCTCCCTCTCATCCACTTCTAACAAATGCCCACAGCAGTGCTAGTCCACAGACGGGCCTTAGGATCCTCTGATAAAAGGAACCAAGCCAGGGCCCAGCGTTACTACATGGAGGGTGATTCAGCACCTGCCCTGTCATGCCTGGTGCCCAGGCTGAATGGATTTTTGGAGTACACCTGTTGTTGAACCCCTGCCAAGTACTGATGGCCACTAACCCCCAAATCACTTTCCCCCGCTGTTGATGTTTGGAATGTCAGACAGGACTGAGCAGCAGCCGGTGTGTATTTCAAACATAGCAGATGGATTTTTATATTAGCTCCTATTTCATGTTCAGGCAGAGCGACCGCCACACTAAAATCGCAGCCTCAATGCTGCCGAGTTTGCTTCTGTGAGATTAATTCTGTGAAATTAATTGGGACAAGATTGAAAAGGAAATTAAAATGCAGCTGAGTGAACAGGCCTTTCAAACACCTTTCTCTCTCTCTCTCTCTCTCTCTCTCTCTCTCTCTCTCTCTCTCGCTCCCTCTATTCAAAGTTGAATTCTGTGGTGGCCGCAGACACGGGGGATGTAATTGATGAGAGGCAGGCTCTCAGGAGCCATCGGTTACGTATGAGGAGACCTGCACAAGCGCCACAATCTGGAGCCAGTGAAGGGCGCGGAACACCCCGCTGTGGCTTGCGCGCGTCCCAGCACCAGGCCCCAGTGAAACTCAGTCCCAGCACTAGGAAAAGCTGTTCAGAAATAATCTGGCCCCAAAGCCACACAGCAACATCCTCTGGCTGCACAGATCTGCGGCATTATTAAAAAAAAAAACAAAAAAACCCCTCTTTTCGGGCAGAGAGACAGTACGGGGATTAAGGTGCTTGCCATACACAAAGTTGAATGCAGCTCACCCCAGTTTAATCCTGGGAACTGCAGATGAGCTCTCAAATGCCACCAGGAGTTATCCCTGAGCACAGAGCCAGGAGTAGCTCTAGAGCACTGCAGAGTGTGACCCCCAAGATAAACAAAACTCCCCAGAGGAAAAAACAAAACCTCCTGGATTGGGAGGATTAAAAACATTAAGATCATTAAATACTCTCCAAAGCATTATACAGATTCAATGCAGTCCCTATAAAGATACCCACGACATTTTCCAAAGAAGCAGAGCAAACACTCCTGAAATTCATATGGAACAATAACCTAACTTCAAACTGTATTACAAAGTGGTGATAATTAAAACAGCATGGTGTTGGAATAAAGACAGATCCTCAGATCAATGGAATTGAATTTGATATCCTTAGACAGACTCAGGTACATGATCAGTTAGTCTTTGATAAAAGGAAAAAAAATCTTCTTTGAATATATTTGAAGATTTGATTGGAATTCAGTTAATTAAGTAGGAAAGAAACTTCAGGGGCCTCAGACTGTCTGAGGATGCAGGGGCTGCTGTGTTACTCCTGGTGACAAGGCCTCTGACTCCTGTTTCAGAGTTGGATGCCCAGTTCTGGCCTCTCCTCACATAGGAAGTTTGAACAGTTGATGAATTTTGTCCTGGATGTGATCACACAGAAAAGGACAGGCAGGTGGCTCTCCCCAAAGGGCTTCGCCCTGTAGAATTTTCTGTTTCCAAGTGAAAAAGAACCCATTGTGCTTTTGAGCATCTCTATGAAGACCTCCTGGCAAATTGGGCTACCTTCTTGAACGCCTCATATTTACCTGCACATTAACATTATTTTTAGTGTGACGGTGGGGGAGGGAAGTTAGAGTCACCAGTTCCTCCTAGGTGCCAGGCACTTCTTCACACAAATTCTATAATGTAAGCACCACCAGACCCTCTGGGTAGAAAGGATACCAATGTTTACAGATGAGGAAACTGAGGATTAGTGAGATGAAGTGATTTGCTCTTGGGTCACATAAATAGCCTCTCTTTGACTCCCTTCCCTAAGAATAGATGGGTGATGGGCATTCAGTTATCTATGGGGCCACATATTTCCTGTCTAGCCAGTAATTTTCTCTGGAAGAGGGATAAAGAAAAGAATAAAGATCTTTCTTCTGAGATCTTGCCTACTCTGAGACCCCAGGACTTGACAGACTTCTTTTTCTGATGCCAAAATTCTAAGGTTGAAGGTTGGATCACAATTTGAGCCACTACTAAGAAATAGAGCAGCAGAAGCTCCAGAATTTTGCTGTTTTTTAGTTCCTTCCACTCCACTGCCCCCCCAGGGACCACATTTATCTTCTCTTTCTGAGGCCATCCCCCTCCATTCCCTTGCCCTCAGATTAGTTCTGTAATGAAAGAGTGAGGGGGAAACCATATGCACATAATTATAGGATCCAAATGGAATAATGGGATTTTGTTTTATTTAATTTGAATAAATAATTGAAGCTGAAACTTACATATACATATATATATATATATATATATATTTTGTTTGTTTGTTTTTTGGGCCACACCTGGCAATGCTCAGGGGTTACTCCTGGCTCTGCACTCATGAATTACTCCTGGCGGTGCTCAGGAGACCATATGGGATGCTGGGAACCGAACCCGGGTGGGCTGCGTGTAAGGCAAACGCCTTACCCGCTGTGCTCTCACTCCAGCCCCCTAAAACCTATTTTTGTTTGAAAAACTTTTTAAAGCAGTTTTGCAATGCCAGCCTACCAGGTTTAGAATGGCAACGTCTGAAGCAGAAAACAGAGAGGCTGTCGGACACACACTCATTTCACAGGTATGGAGACGGGTCCAGGTAAGTTGAGCTGCAAGCAGCTGTGCTTGTCTTGCATTTCTCGAGGAAATGGTCCTTCAGGTTCCTACACAGCAGGTCTTCTCTCACCTGACAAAGGTTCTATGGCCAGAGAGGAAAGTTAAGACACTTTTTTCCTGAACTAGCCTCAACTCCTGTTGTTAGTTCTCAGGTGTGAGAGGCAGAGGGTGGTGGGGGGAGGGGAGCACAGCTGACCTCCCCCAAAGGAAGTCAACTTGGGTCACGGGGAGTGAACTTAGGATCCACAGCAAAGAAAATTTCAGAGTTAGGAAAGAACTGTATGTCTAAATCCATAGAATGGTAGTAGTTTCTTCTTTTCTGTGCGTATTAGTTCATTTTTGCTTCCACGAGGTAAGGGAATGAACTGGGTGGCCTTGTAAAAATTCCTTCCGGTTTAAGGACTGTTATTGAGTGAGATAATAGAATAAAGATAAATCCAAGCCAAATGCTCCCCATGACAACATTCCCTGGAATGAAGCTTTGTGAGGGAAACTTCAGGTGCGCTGTGAGCAGATCATTTCCTCCACGGTGGCACCATGGTAAAGGGCGGTAGCTGTGGGGGGCAGAATGTGCTCCCACAAATGAGAAGGGGTGAAAAGAGACTTCATTGTTGCCCCGAAGGTGAAGAAAGAAGCTGATAGAACTAGGGTAGCCAGGTCTTCGCATGGGGTACTCCACATATTAGCTTTTAGTCATAAAGGAAGGATTGGTTTGAAAAACCATGTAGCTCTTCCTGTTCTTTGGTATCCCTTAAAAATACAGCAGCCATAGAAACTGCAGACAGCTCTCATACTGCAGGCAAGTCACTGCACAGCCCCTCCTAAGTAGAGGAAAGGGACCCCCAGTGAGAAGCCATTAACAAAGGCAAAAGACATGCAAAACAAACAAAATCATCATGACCGAGAGAAGGCCAGCAGACAGTCTGGCTCTGTGGTCCCCCTCCTCCCGCTGCAGGCACCTCAGACAATGTAAACAGTTAATTTGTTCACCTGCAGGCTCTGGGCAAACAGAGGCCTGGTCACACCTGAGTGGATAACTCGATTACCCCTGTAATGCCAGTGTGGTAATGTACACAAATTCTATTACACGGCAAACCTTGCTTTCGGGCATTTGAAATACCAATCAGGCCAATGTCCACTCCCTTCTCTGCTTCCAATTTAGTCTTGGTGTATCGGAGCTGCACTGGAATGGCACTGGGGTGGTGCTGAGTTAGACGTCTGGAAGAAATCACTAAAAGGTTGTGAGCTCAGTGAGCCGGGCCTGCAGGGCTCTCATGCTCTCAAAAATAAAAAAAGGTTGGGTTTGAATTTGATTGATCTTTGTTCAAAGAGAATTTGTTGGAGCTACTGAAAGTTACTTTAGTTAAGTCCGGATCTGTTCCCTCCTCTTTTCTTTCTTTATTTTTTTGGTTTTGGGCCTATACCCAATGATGCTCAGATTTATATCTGGCTCAGGGATCACTCCTGGCAGTGCTCTCAGGGGAACATAGAAGATGATATGGATCATACCCAGTTTGGCCACATGCAAGGCAACTGCCCAACTCTCTGTACTATTGCTCTGGCCCCATCTCGATGTTTCCTAAGGCACTTATGATGTATTTCAAACCAAGACACACACCCTTCATCAATATTTACAGAATAAAATAAGTAGCAAGTGATGGTTATTAAATAATAACACAATACTTCCTTTTCTTTCAGGAATCTACATGCTTTATACATATATTATTTTACTTTAATTTTGTTTTTCAGCCACCTCAGTGATGCTCAGGGGATACTCTGGGATCTGCTCTCAGGAATCACTCCTGGCAGTGCTCAGGGTACCATATGGAATGCCAGGGATTGAACTCAAGTCGACCGCATGTAAAACAAGCACCTTACCCACTGTAACATCTCTCTGGCCCTACATACTTAATAATTAAAGAGCAAATTGTGACTATTTCAAAATGAGTTTGTAAATATTCACTTTTTTTTGAGGGGGTCCACATCCAGCACTTTTTTGGGGGGTCACCGCTGGTGTGTGCTTGAGAGGGTCTCTGTAGCAAATCAAACTCAGGGCTCCCACATGCACACTATGTGCTCCAGCCCTTTGAGTCATCTCTCCAGTCAGAGAGAAAACATTTTAATAAGTTTTCTCAAGGATAGAACCTATGACCTTAGCCTACCTATATAGGCTATTTGTAGTTTTTCTTTTATTTGGGGCAGGGGGCCGGTTTGTGCTCAGGGCTTATTCCTGGTTCTGTAAGAGCTCAGGGTTCCATTTGTGGTTCCTAAGAGTTCTGAATCGTCTTCACACTGGTGATGGTGCACTCTCTATCCATATACATATATGTGTGCGTATATATAGATAATATATGTAGCACCGCACTGCTGTAGCACTGTCATCCCGTTGTTCATCGATTTGCTCAAGTGGGCACTAGTAACATCTCCATTGTGAGATTTGTTGTTACTGTTTTGGGCATATTGAATGTGCCACTGGTAGCTTGCCAGGTTCTGCCGTGTGGGCGGGATACTCTGGGTAGCTTGCCGGGCTCTCTGAGAGGGACGAAGGAATTGAACCTGGGTCGACTGCATGCAAGGCAAGTGCCCTACCCGCTGTGCTATCGCTTCAGTCCATAGATAAAATATATCTATTGTATATTAGATATGTACACTGAGATATATAATATATAATAGATCTCTCTGTATATATAGATATATATTATATTATATACACACAGATAATGTATATATTATATATGGATAATATATATGTGTGTATATGTACATATGTGTGTATATATATATATATATATTAAAAACCAACAGTAGGGGCTGGAGTGATAGCACAGTGGGTAGGGCATTTGCCTTGCACGCGGCCAACGTGGGTTGGATTCCCAGCATCCCATATGGTTCCCTGAGCACAGCCAGGAGTAATTCCTGAATGCATGAGCCAGGATGCATAATTCCTGAAGGCATAACCCCTGTGCAATGCCAGGTATGACCAAAAAAGCCAAAGAAAAAGTAAAACCCAACAGTATCTATGAGATGGTTAGTTGGGGGTAGGGATGAACTTTTTCTGGTTCTGTTTTATTTTGGCCATACCCTGCAGTGCTCAGGGCCTACTCCTGACTCTGTGCTCAGGCATCACACTGTGCAGGGGACCAGGGAACCATCTGAGATGCTGGGATTGATCCTGGATCAGGGAAGCCCGAGGCAAGATCATTACCCTGTGTACTACATCTCAGGCTCGTAAGGGTTAACTTTGTGTTTGAAGAAGAGAATAAAGTTAGCTGGTGGTCTATGTGAGATTAGCTTCACTATCTTGGCCTTATCAGCACTTGCTCAAACCCACTGAGCTGACTGGCTCTGACTCCTCCCCCTGCATAATTTTATTACAGTCTAGCTTATCTATAAATGAAATAAGAAGGTGGCTGACCTAGCCAGAATGTTTTCAACTATGTTAATAAATTATGTACACAAAATGACCTTTAAAGTAGCATGCGTCTCTTAAAGGATCAAATTTTGATTGGCGTAGTTTTAATAATACGTGTACTTTCTTCTTTTTTGGGGGGTAGGCAGCGCCTGGGGAGCTCTGGGGAATAATTCTCAGGATATTTGATTTTTGGCTAGGTTGTGTGAGCTTCAATATTCAGTGCTTGGACCTGGTGAAGTGGGGTACATTATTGTAAATTTAAATTTGAAAATTGGTTCTTGAATCTAAACTAAAAAAAATTTTCCCTTGCAACAATAAATCGGTGGGAATTGATTGGATGTGTGAGGGCGTCAAGTAAAACACACAAGAGAAGTGTGTGACATGGGATCATGCTAGTTATGGCTACTACATCATCAAGAGTGGGAAAAAAAATCTTTTGATTCAAGCTCTGTACTCTGTGCCCTTACCTTGCTCAGAATACGGATGAGGTCACCCCGCTGGAAGGACAGTTCGTCTGGCTGGTCACCATGGCAATCCCACAGGCCCTGGTAGTAATCAGCATAGTCCACTGATCAAAGAGAAGAGAAATCAAAGTTAAAAGGACTCTGTCTTTTTTCCATGGGGCCGACCACCTTTTAACTGCAAGTAGAAAACAGGATTCTGATATTGCTTTGAGGAAACCCAAGATTCAGGGGGGTTGGGATGAGATACAGCCTAACAGTCGGCATGAGAAAAGGACTGTGGGAAAAGGAGATCATTAACTAACATTAAATATTTACAGATCACCCTGCGTTGGATGCTATTCAATAATATGATAAATATATTCATTTATTAATAAAAGAAGATCAGGCAGGTAATTTTTCATTTGGTTTGTAAGTAAGCAGCACCAAGAGATTTCTTGCCAGACTTGCCCGATCAGGGGAGTCTCTGCTATTCCATACTTCTCTTTCTTATACATTTGGAGCAACGGGCTAAGTCTGACTTCTGCCTGTTGATGAGAGGCTGAGTCAGCCAGCATGTGTCTGCATCACAGCCTTACACATTGGCCTCCCGTGTTATTCAGGAGCTTCATCCTGGGCACTTCCCACCCAGGTATATCTGAGGTAAGCACCAATAAATAAGGAAACATGAATAGCCCGGTCTTTAAGTGGAACCAAAGGGGTGTCTCATCCATTACAACTAAATTCTGGATGGGCTGGCCCTTTTCCAGCATCTCATTTGTAGACCCTGAACATGTCTGCCAAGATTTATCTGCAAGCCCCCAGGGGAATAGAAGCCAAAGTGATCTGCATTAAAAATGAAAGCAACTGAAGACGACAAACTAAGCCTTAGAAGCACTGGAGAGATTTACTAGGCTTCTCAGCAAGGCTAGATGGCAGTGATGCCACAGGACAGCCATCGATTGTTAACAACGAAGAATTTGTATCGATCTTCTTCTACCCGGAAAGGTTAAACACTAGAGTACAAAGTGGGAGAGGATCTGGGGCTTTGAATGACAGGAGGGCTAATGCCCACCAGAGCAGGGAGAATGTGGCAATCCTCCCTGCTTCTCAGACATGAAGTATGAGAGCTGGAAGCAAAGCACCTACGAAAGATGAGATTCTGGTCGATAGTAGTCAGAAATCCTGGGTTCGAGTGAAAATTCCCATGATTTGGAGAGACCCTAGGTGACAGGTTTCTGCCTTCCATCTCTCTGGCCCTCCCCTGAGGAGTGGCGGGGCTCGTAACTGACAATTACGAGACTAGATGTGGCTTAGGTTGGGGACCGCTCTAGTTTATCTTTTTCTACATGTTTCTACATGAGGAACATTTCTACATGTTCCTAATTTGTAAACAATTTAACTAATTTTCTTTTCTTTTTTTTCTTTTTTCTTTTTGGGTCACACCCAGCGATGCTCAGGGGTTACTCCTGGCTCTGCACTCAGGAATTATTCCTGGTGGTGGTTGGGGGACCATGTGGATTGAACCCGGGTCGGCTGCGTGCAAGGCAAATGCCCTATCCGCTGTACTAATGCTCCGGCCCAATTTAACTCATTTTGAAACAATTCAAATAATCTGTAAACTATTTAGTCTATTTACAGTGGAACAAAAGCCCTAGACATCTCTGGAAAATAGCCTTAATCGGAATCTTACAGTACATACCAACAGACATGGGACAGAGTTTAGTTCAAACACAGATATTACAGTAAAAGTAAAAATATGAACTTCACAGGAACCAGGACATGTTTTCTTTACACAGAAAAGTGTTTGCATGTGCAGTAGACAATAGAGGGCAGCAAGCAAGAAAACTACACCGGAAACATTCTGTGACTAGCGGAGTTCAGATATGTTTGGAAGAAAAATAAACTGGGAGGGAAATGCCAGTTTGAAAAAAGACAGTTTTATGTATATTTGAAGATCAGTGCATGAACTAGTACAGACATATCAGCCCCTGGCAAGTAAGAACAGATTTCACAGAGGACACAGTAATGCATTTTTTGATTAGCTGCGGGGTCACTCTCAGTGGCACACAAGAGACAGCACAGGGATCTGAACCCAACTTTGCCCAGGTGGGCAAGTGCCCTGTCACTGAAGTCATCTCCCTGGTCCCTATTGTATTTTAGTTGTATGGAGTTGACTAATCACCCCGAGACTTTGACAAAACTAGGAATCAAAAGTATTGACATCAAAAAAAAAAAAGTATTGACATCAGGGGCTGGAGCGATAGCACAGCGGGTAGGGCGTTTGCCTTGCACACGGCCGACCCAGGTTCGATTTCCAGCATCCCATATAGTTCCCTGAGCACCTCCAGGGGTAATTCCTGAGTGCAGAGTCAGGAGTAACCCCTGTGCATCGCCAGGTGTGACTCAACATTCTTTGTGTGTGTGTGTATGTGTGTGTGTGTGTGGTAGATTTTTGTATTTTAATAAATTATGGAAGCAACATTGATTAACATCACTGTAGTTCCAGGAGTGCTTTTCTATACCTCTTCAGAGGTAAAGTACAGCACCACTGAAGTGCTAATATGCCTTCCCTTGCTATCTATTGGACCCCTCTACTCTTTGTGACTGTGTGGCTGCGATGTCTCTCCCTGAAAACCTACTTCTGAGTTCTGAATCCAAGGGTTAGCTTTGAATTGGTTTGGCCCAAGTATTTTTTTTAATTTAAATTTTCATATCACATATGAGTGAGATCATATGGTATTTTTCTTTTATTTTCTGAATTATTTCACTTTGTCGACATCTTCCTATACCATCCATGTTATTGTGAATTTATCTTTTCATAGAGCTGAGTAGTATTCCATTATGCATACACCTCTTCTTTATCTATCCATCAGTCATGATATCAATATTATTCAATATTTTTACAGATAGCACTGCACTGTAGCACTGTCGTCCCATTGTTCATCAATTTGCTCGAGTGGGCACCAATAACATCTCCATTGTGAGACTTGTTGTTACTGTTTTTGGCATACGAATACGCCACAGCTAGCTCTGCTGTGTGGGTGGGATACTCTCAGTAGCTTGCCGGGCTCTCTGAAAGGGACAGAGGAATTGAACCCAGGTCGGCCGCCTGCAAGGCAAATGCCCTACCCGCTGTGCTGTAGCTCCAGTCTGATACAGGATAGAGAAAATAATTTCATTAAAATGTTTCTTTTTCACACAAGCACGAAAGTTTGTAAGTCTACAACTGTACCACATGGTGTTTCACTAATAAAAAATTAAAAAAAAAAGTTTCTTTTTCTTTTTGGGAGCCCTCCCAAGTGATGCAGGTCTGGGGAGGGGGTCCTATTCACAATTCTTGGCTGGCCAGGCTCTCGGCTCAGTGCAAAGGTCTGAGGCTATGAGCCGTTTGGCTCCTCAGCACTGAAGATATCTGGGCTGCAACTAGAGGTGCTTGATAGACTCTATAGTTCCAGGAAGCAAACCTGGGTCAGGCACAAGTTAGGCATATATATCCTAACTGCTATACTACCTATAGCCTTCTAAAAAACACTTTAAAAAAATGACTAAATGCTTACAAATGTAGAACATTAGTAAAGTTAACTTGGATTTTTTTCTGACTTAGCAGATGGTCACTGAAGGAACTGTTTTCCATGTACATAATCTGGGATGGGCTGGAGCGATAGCACAGCGGGAAGGGCATTTGTCTTGCACATAGCCGACCCAGGTTCGATTCCTCTATCCCTCTCGGAGAGCCCAGCAAGCTACGGAGAGTATCCCGCCCTCATGGCAGAGCCTGGCAAGCTCCCTGTGGCGTATTCGATATGCCAAAAACAGTAACAACAAGTCTCACAATGGAGACATTACTGGTGCCCGCTCGAGCAAATCAATGAATGACGGGACGACAGTGCTACAGTGCTATAATCTGGGATAGCTCTTAAGATGAGGAGTATATTTTGGAATATGTGTAAGAGTGATTGGGTATTGGGTAGATAAGCCATCTTGGATGAAGACCTGAAGAAAAAGACTCATTCAAAAGTACAATGGGGCTAGGGATACAGCTCAGTGGCTGAGTGAATGCTTCATACGTATAAGATCCCCAATGAAATCCTTGGTGCCAAATATATATATGTGTGTATTTATATAGATATGTCTAGACACAGTAGTTCACAGGGAAAGCAGAAAACTAGGAGGAAAACAAAAGCCTTTGAAGAACAAACAAAATTAGAGGCCGGGGAGTTAGCTCAGTGGACCGGAGTGACTGAGCTTGGCTCTGAGCATCCACACGTGGCCTGTGGAGAAGGGTTGCCAGCCAGCTGGGGAGGCACCGCGTCCCAGGCAGGCCCCCAGATACTTGGAGTGTGACGTAACTGCACTGGAGAAGTGGAGAAGGCTGGGTAGAACAGCGGCTTGAGTGTCAGGGGCCAGGAGAGGCTTCCCTGGAGTTTTAGACTGTAATAAAAATCTGAGTGACAGTGGGTGTGATTTAAAGATCTAGAAGGGGAGAGGGGTAAGGCGGAGGTGCGTTTCATTTCCAAAATGTGTTCCCAGGAAGAACTTGAAGGTCTGGAGGCCAGTCCCCTCAACTTGCCCAGCTCATTTTATAACCACGAGGGGTCTGCTATTTTGGGAGCCTGAAGGAGGATTGCTTTTGTGGGGTGGCTTGAGGTTCTTTAGCTTTCCATTTCTCTGGCAGCAGCCTGAGATCAGAAATGGTGCAGCATTCTGACCATTTAATTAATTCAAAACATCCTCATTCTCATTTTGAGGACATTATTCCATCTAATTATTTTTTTTTTCCAGTCTGTCCATTTGGAATGAAAAACAAAAGAATAAAGCTTAATGCCAGCATTTCTCAATGTCTCTCCAAAAAAAAAAAAGTAACTCTGCACTAAATAAAGCCTGGTAATTCAAAAGCAAAGCACTAATATATTCAGCATAAAACAGACAGAGGACCTAGAGCAATAATGACACCACTAATAACTAAAACAGTTATAACAATTAACAACAATTACAATGATAGAGAAGCTAATGGGTATGATCACTGCATTTAAATTGCTAGTAGAGCTGAGAAGGACTTTTTCTAGAGAGAGGGGAAAAAAAGACAGTGTCTTATTTTCTTTATCCTATGTTTGAGAAGCTAAGCTTCAAGCGAACAAAATGTCATAGGGAGAACAGCAACAGATCGAGTTAAAAAATGTTATTTTTCTCTCTTTTCTAGGTATTTATTGCCAAGCATTTGTCATTCCACACTAAGTTCTTTATAACCAGCGAAAGACATTTCTGCCGTAACTGAGGTCAAATTGCTGTTACTGTGGGCAGAGTTAATACTTGAAAACGAGCCACTGTGATGTGGAAAGTTCTAAGGCAAAAGGACCTGGATACCTCTCAGCCTTCTCCCTGGAAGGAACAAGAGAACCTGGCTGCCTTCCTTCCAGAGTTCATCCTTCACTTGGAGCTTTTGTTGGGGAGAACAGAGTAGTTGCAGGAATCAAGGGAAAGAGACTAAAGAGAAAGAACCTAAACACAGGTCAACTTGCTATTTATATTTCCTTCATGAGTCAAAGGGCTGTGCCAAGGAGGCCTGCAACTGGGCACAGCAAGTGAACAAATTATGGGCAAGAGAGGAAATGAGAAGGCAGATAAAGCTAGCCCTTGTGAGAGAGTAAGTTGGTGAACAGTGATAAAGAAGGACGAAATAGTGGCCTGTTCAAAGGGACTGGACGTGTTCTGTAGGACAGGCCAGAAACAGCCACCATGCTCAGACTCAGTGTAATACTGTTTAACTAAAGAAGGAAAGGAATGAAAAAATATACCAGGCTCCATTGGCCACAGAACAGGAAGAGCAAGTGCACAGTACTGATAGTTCACACAGCATTTTATTCTTGAGTTTTCAGTGATGAAGGTTCATAATGTTGTAAGTATCATCTTGAAGTAGGGGCTCCTCTTCCTCTCCCCTCCCCCGTTCTTCTTCCTCCTCTTGGGTGTGTGAAGGGGGAACACACAATGGTGCTCAGTGGATACTCCTGGCTCTGCACTCAGGAACCACTCCTGGCAGGCTTGGGGAGCCATATAGGATACCAGAAATCTACCCTGGATTGGTTGCAGACAAGGTCAAAATTGGGTAAAAATTCTAGCTGTGTAATTAATGATCCACTCATGGTTGGTCTTGGGAAATAGGTTTCAAAAGTTATAGCTGGAGGGCTAGGGTGCATAATTTGCATACAGGGGGCTCAAGTTCAATCTCAGCACCATAAGGTCCTCTGAGTAGGAGTAGCCTCTGAGCACCTCCAGGTGTGGCCCCCCAACCTTCCGACTCTACTACAACCAACCAACAACAATGAGTTCCATAATACAAGCCTTGGAAATAAATATACATGTGACTTCCCTCTGTATTTTCTTTTTCTTATTTTGGAGGAGGGGTTCATACCTAGTAGTGCTTATGAGCAAGCTCTGGGGCTCTAGCATGCAAATAATGAGCACCAGTATGTTGAACCACTTCCTACCCCTTCTGTCTGATGTATAATATCTCACTTCATTGGTAGGAACTAAAGTTTCAGAGGGAGAGCCTCAGAGGTGGAATGCCAATCACTATTCTTCTCTGCAGAAATCACTGAATGTGGGTTACTCTTTTTTTTTAATTAAAAAAATGTTTTTTAGGGAGGGCACATCTGGTGATGCTCAGAGCTTACTTCTGGCTTTGCACTCAGGAATAATTCCTGGTGGTCCTAAGTAAGGTGACTATAGGGGATACTGGGGATCAAACCCAGGTTGACTGTGTGCACTGCAAGTGCCTTACCTACCTTACTATCTATCTCTTTGGCCCCTGTGGGTTATTCTTTAAATTTGTCCACAATTGCAGAACACAAGCAACTTATTTCAAGATATTCCCTTGGAGATTTGGTGTATCTAAGCAAGATTGGTGCCTCCAATTATGCCTTTTATTTGACACTGCATACCCAAGCAAATGGCTACTGGTTTTAGTTCAAATAGTACAGAATGAGATTTAGTTTTGGCTACCTGGACATGACCTCATCAGAGGGAAAGAAGATAAGCTCTCACCAGCCAAGACACTTAGTGTTAGAGAGTTAGGCTGATGGGTTGGAATTTAGTGAAAATCAGAGTTGTTGAAGAGTCACTCATTAAAATAACCCTGTTACTAACAGTCATGCTGTAAACCAAGCTTTTTATAGATTGAACAATCAATACTACAAGGCTGTGATAGATTTTCTAGGTAACAGAATAAAATAAAAGAAATTACATCTTATAGGGTCATTAACACCCAATAAGAATGAAATGAATTCCGCTCCCCCCTTCCTTTGATAAGATCTAGCTGGGATTTAAAAATCTTAGCAATTGCATCAGGGAAAAAGCACAGCATTCAGGGAACAGAAGAGAGAAAAGTATGTGGATTTTCAAGGCAACCTTGCTAGTCATAGTAGCTTTTAGGATAAAATATTGTCCCCCACCTCAGATGCACAAGAGACCTTAAAAAAATCTAAATGAGCCAAACTTTAGAAGCTTGTCTATTATATAGGAATTTACATTTTCTTAGAGTTTACTCTCTTTTATACGCCTGCCCTTCACTTAGACTTCTATATTCTATTGTTATTAAGTGACACCATTTGGATGTCAACATATTTGTTATTGTTTCTATAGTGCCTTTTATCTTTTACCTTTTATCTTTGGAGAAAAGGCACTCTATAAATTCAATAAATAAGTAAACAAAAATAATAAAAATTCCTGTCTCAGATTCTGCAGAGAGAGAAAAGACTGCTTCTGATTTTTGATTAGTCACCTGTCATTGTAAGTGGTGGGAAGTATAAACCATAGAAGCATATTCAAAGCCCATTCCACTTCAGAATATCTATTTTAGAGGCAGAAAAAAAGAGGAACAAGGATTTTATTTTTGGTTTTTGGGTCACACCTGCCGATGCTCAGGGGTTACTCCTGGCTCCGTACTCAGGAATTACTCCTGATGTTGCTCAGGAGACCAGATGGGATTCTGGGGGATTGAATCCGTGTTGGCTGTGTATAAGGCAACTAACTTACATGATGTACTCTCTCTCCAGTCCCTGGAACAAGAATTTTAAAACATCTACTTGAGGGGCTAGAGAGACAGACCAATGGACTGAATGCCTGCTCTGCATGTAGGAGCCTGGATTCCACCCCCAGCACTACATTTCCCTGACTATTTCCATCCCCCAAGTGTGAAGCTGGGAGTAGCACCCCAGAATTGTTTTGTTTAGAACCCCAAAACAAAACAAAACCACAAACAATAAAACCCCACTTGAACTATAGTTGTTGGAATAGTTAAGAAATAAATTCCTCTCCTCCTTCCCGTCAGGCAGAATGTTAGTAAGGACTTAGTAATGTTAGTAAGGAGGAGATGAGATAAATTTAAAAATGTTCTTTTTTTATTTTTGCCAAAAGATGCTCTTTTGTGGATGGGACTGAAAGTAGATTTGGCTCTAGATAGCTTCTGCTAATCCCATCAAGGCCGTCCACATAAAGTGTTTTCAGTACCAATGTATGAGAAGCTGGTTAAGAAAGAACACATGTGAGATACAGGTTGGTGAGACGCACTTTTTTTTGTGTGTGTTCTGTACAAGTAGAAAACAACAGAAAACAGGTTTTAGAATGGACCCTAATACACGTGCTAGTTATGAGAAACTAGCTTGCAGCTCTACCAAGATGCCAGCATTCTGCCCGCTTCAGTTCTTTTTTTCTCTTGATTTGGCATTTGATCTTAGCTATTTTTTTCTATTCCTAGGAGAAGCTGGGCATTTGTGAGGCTGAGCACTTCACTAATCCTTTTTCATTCTTACTTCCCAGAGAGTATAAGCTACGGGAAGGGGCTTTGCTGAATGCATAAAGAAGAGAAGAGAGGGCAAAAGGAAGAGAGAGAAAGGGAAAAAGTCAGACTAGAGCAATGGAAAGGGAGAAACAGGGAGAGGGTGGGAAGAGAGAGAGAGAGAGAGAGAGAGAGAGAGAGAGAGAGAGAGAGAGAGAGAGAGAGAAAGAGAGAGGAGAACTAGACTTCTCCAGAATCTCTAAGAAGAAAAACAGCCAGTTTCTTAATCAGCCACAATTCAGGCTCTTCTGATGAAATGAATATCCTTGAGGTGCCCCTGCAACATGCATAACATACATCCCTCTGCTGACAGAACAGAATGGGTCCTTGGTCCACTTAGGAGGTGTTCGAGGGGCAACTGACCTTAGGAAGGATGAGCTTGCTAACCGCTTGAAACATGGTTAACAGTCTAGGATGAATAAGATGTAATTTTGTATTCAACAAACCTGTTACATATTCATTTCCAAATGTGCCTGGAATCAAATCCGGCCATCAGAAGTCAGCCTCCCCATGCAATTCTATCCTTCACCCCAAGCTCACTTTTCAGATCTGACACATTTCCATTCCCCTCTGAACTTGCAATCTCCGGGCTTCTCTGAGAGGAGACATTGCCATTCTTTCCATTCTCAATCCTCCGATCTCTCAGCGATGAGGCAATTCCATTTTCACTGCACTGATTTAAGAAATACTGATAGGAAGAAATAAATATCTGGTTTGGCTTCCTACCCTCTCCAGGATAAATCTTGGCAGTTCTGGGAACATTAATTAAATGGAAGGGGTGGCTGCTTTTAAAGTAAAAGTATTTTCCTTTCCAGCTCCTCTGGGGCCTTTGAGGAGGATACACCAATCCCCCTTTAATTAGCCAGTTTGGTATGGTTTGTAGTCTAGAGAAATATCCTACCAGTATCTGAATATCGTACTCAGTGCTTGTACATTTATAAAGCTCTCATACCTCCTCTCAGTTGAGTTCCACTCTCATCTTCTAGATCATTCTCTTCATCTGAGGGGATAAGCAAAATAAACATTAACAAAGAGTGGTTGATAGTCTTTTCTTAAGTGGCCAACATACACATATTTGATTTTCTAAAGTACCTATGACCCATGAGACATCCACAGAATAATTTGTCTAGAAATATTTTCTCCTCAAATTCAAATGTTCTTTCACCAGTTACATTACAAAATCACAAGTTAGAGTTTTATGTTCTTCACACGACAGGTTTTCTTTCATTGAGGTTTGTTATGCTTTCTTCTTCTTTAAAGAAATAATTACTACTTTAAAAAGTCACATCTTGGGGCTGGAGCGATAGCACAGCGGGTAGGGCATTTGCCTTGCATGCAGCCGACCCGGGTTCGAATCCCAGCATCCCATATGGTCCCCTGAGCACCGACAGGGGAGATTCCTGATTGCATGAGCCAGGAGTGACCCCTGTGCATCGCCGGGTGTGACCCAAAAAGAAAAAAAAAAGTCACATCTCGAACCTCTCTGCTACTTTATATTTCGCATATGAGTGCAATCTTTCTATGTCTGTCTCATTCTTTCTGACTCATTTCACTCAACATGATACTTTCCATGTTGATCCACTTATATGCACTTATATATCATGACTTCATCTTTTCTGACAGCTGCATAGTATTCCATTGTGTAGATGCACTACAAGCTTGCAATGATGCAATTTCTGGCAGAAATTTCTCTGGACTTAGTTACTAAAATACTAAAACACAGAAATCCAAAACCGTGTGGCCGCTATTGCCGCCACTTGACCTCATATATCTTCATTCTCAGCAATGGAAAACACACTATCAAATGCTTCCTTTTCAGCAGGTCTGACTTTGGGGGGAGAAACTCCAAACAATAATAGTGAGTTTTTTGTTGAAATATTGAATGTAATCAAAGTAAAGTGAAAGTAAAGTGAAATTTATCAGTTACACAGGCGGGGTGGGGGGCTGGGGAGGTGGGGGGTGGGGAGAGGTTATACTGTGATACTTGGTGGTGGAATATGTGCACTGGTGAAGGGATGGGTGTTTGAGTATTGTATAACTGAGACTTAAGCCTGAAAGCTTTGTAACTTTCCACATGGTGATTCAATAAAAAAAAAAAAAAATAAAAAAAAATCACATCTCGGGGGCTGGAGCGATAGCACAGCGGGTAGGGCATTTGCCTTGCATGAGGCCGAACTGGGTTTGATTCCCAGCATCCCATATGGTCCCCTGAGCACCGCCAGGAGTAATTCCTGAGTGCAGAGCCAGGAGTAACCCCTGTGCATTGCTGGGTGTGACCCAAAAAGCAAAAAAAAAAAAAATCACATCTCACCTCACCTTCCCTATTTACTCATCCACAAAAACTCTGCATCCAGCAAAAGGCTTTGCCGGGAAATGGAGATGCAGCACAGATAAGACTGACAGGCAGGGACTGGAGAGATAGTATTGCCGATGGCTGTCCCAGACATGTGAGCCCGCCAAAAGAGTGATCCCTGAGCACAGCTAGAAATAAACCTTGAGGGGCTGGACTGATAGCACAGTGGGTAGGGCATTTTCCTTGCATGCGGCTGACCCAGGTTCGATTCCCAGCATCCCATATGATCCCCTGAGCACCGCCAGGAGTAATTCCTGAGTGCAAAGCCAGGAATATCCCCTGTGCATGGTTGGGTGTGACCCAAAAAGAAAAAAAAAGAAAGAAATAAACCTTGAGCACCCTTAGGTGTGGTCACCAAACAAACACAAAGAATATTGGCAGGCAGGGTCCCTGTGCTGGTGGAATTTCCAATTCACTGGACTGTTTAGGTGCCATTAATTAAAATTTTAATCTTTTCCCTAAAATCCTATTTCTTTTTCCCTTCTGGGATTCTCTTTTACATGTATTGTCTCGGTGTAAGCATCCAAAAATAAGATGTGTGTGTGTGTGTGTGAGAGAGAGAGAGAGAGAGAGAGAAAGAGAGAGAGAGAGTGAGTAGGATGCTAAGATGCTAAGCCATGTTTAGACCATCCCTGATTAATTAGTCTTTAATGTAGCAAGCTTTGTTCAGCAATAGCAGAAGCTGGTCATGTACATAATTTTATGTTTCTAGTACTTGGGGCTTGCAGTTATCTTTTTTTTACTGTTGTTATTTAGCCTGTCTCGTTCATTTGAGTGTAAGCTCCTGAGGGTAGTTGGAATGGTCTTTTAATTAATTGCTGCAGGTACACAATGGGTTCTAAGTCAATGCTATTGTCTAACTCCAGTCAAGTGTTTATATGGTCAAAACTACAACATGATTGGCCTAAGAATTTTTCTTTCTTTTTTATTTGTTTTGAGTTTCTTACACACGTTAACCAGTTTCATGTTTTTATGCTACCTGATGACATAGGAACTGGGCCTTTATAAAGAAAACATGAGTGCCAGGATCATGTTTAGCTATTTTGAAAGTTGGGGGGGGGGGTGTCAGTGAGCAAAAACGCATTTTCTATTTTCTCTTTCATCACCCCTCCCCCATCACTACCACACACCTCATACACACTGTATAAATGGGATGCAAGTAACATTTTGAGGACAGAATTCTCCCTTTCTCCTGGCCTCCTTTCTTTTCCTTACATTTTAGGAATCCTCCCATCTTGCCTCCCCAGAGGGAACTTTTGAGGAGATTGCCTGGGGACAATCTCTGTTATTGTTTTAATTTATTTAAAATTATTTAAATTTATTTTTTGGTTTTGGGCTTACTCCTAGCTCTGTTCTCAGCAATCACTCCTAGCATACTCAGGGCCATATGGGATGCCGGGGATCGAACCCAGGTCAGCTGCATGCATACCAAGACTCTACCTGCTGCACTATAGTTCCAGTCCCTTAAACATTTTTTTTCTATTATTTTTTCTTATGTTTTTTTGGAGCCACTCCCGGTGATGCTCAGCTGTTACTCCTGGCTGTGCACCCAGGAATCACTCCTGGGGGTGCTTATGGGACTACACAGGATTCCAGGGATCAAATCCAGGTTTGGCTGCATGCAAGGCAGGTGCCCTACCTGCCCTACTACCTCTCCAGCCCCTGTTATTCATATACGGTTAAGAAGGCAATACGAGTTCTGGTATGTTAGACTGGGGAAGTAAATTCTAAATCCACAGAGGAAAGAGCAAAAAACCATTCTAGAATGTGATAGAATACTAAAGAAACAAATGATGTCATCTACAAAATGATAATTTTCTTGTCCCTCCTCCCAAAAGAAAAGTATTGATACTCTAGGAGAAATAAGTCAGACCTTGTGAAGATTAAAACATATATATTTGAAAATATGATTTTGCCCTACAAGATATGTAGGAAAAGGAACACTTGGACTCAACTCTTCTTATCGCCACAAGTTTCTAAGCAGCAGATAATCTCCTGTGTGCCACCTGTAGTCCCCACTGCCCCGAATCATGCATGAGGAATGAAGATGTGAGATAATGGAGGGGAGAAATCAAATATTGGAAATAGATTATACTGAAATAAATCACATTAAACATCATTCTTTGCACATTGTCTCCTATTACTTACCCACTTCCTTCCTGAGCTGGGAAGCAATTCCTTTTCTGACATGGGTCTAATTTCACGGGATTGAAAACATTAAAGGGAGAGTTGGTACATTCTCAGACTCCGAGAGACCCCCGTAATTTGGACAGAGAGCTGCTCTTTTGCTGATCTCAAACAACTCCATCACAAAGACCAATAATTTGCTGTGCTTAGGCACTTTTGCAGAGAGGCTCTATCCTACCTCTGCCGTCTGTGCGCAGATGTCTCTTCCTCCCAATTCTAATCAATGTAAATTGGGTCAGATCTCCGCTGTGAATTACAAATTGGATCCGAAGTTGGAGGGTCACCGTGCCTGTGACTCCACCTCCTTCCCACCACCATTAGATGGGAAGCTACACCAAAGATCTTTTCTAAATAAATCAGACTTTATTGTAAAACTCGGCCACTGACGAGACATAACCTCATTAGCATTGATTTTAAAATAAATTATTGAAAGTGGCTAGCCTGCTCTTTGCATTTGTAAAATAGGAGAATGTAAATGTATTTGCAATGATAAAAATGAAAACTAAACCTTGGTCCCTTTATCCTTTCAGGCAAAGGCACTTAATCTAGTCATGATACAAAAATAGAAGGGGGGGGGGGAAGTCTGTTTCTATGCAGTTCAATTCCAGACCAGAGACTCTTGATTTCTATTGTGCCTGTGGAATCACCTTAGAAAGAAAGCAGAACCCTGGCCCCAGTACTGAGAGCTCAGTCATCTCCGGTAGTAAGCAGTGGATATGAATGGGGAAGCTCCAGTTCCACATTTAGCCTAGTGTAGTCCTTCCTGCATGGATGGAAGCGGACTCCAGTCAAGAAGCCTAGCTATTGATGTGAGAGGCGGGATGCTGTGCCTCTGGGCCTTGGGCAGCATGGTTTGGGGGTACCATCATATAGTAAGGAGCAAAACTTCCTGTTGCCTTTTCCCAGATTGAAAGGGCCTGCTACCAATTGGTACCCAGATTCTTGCAGGTCCTCCAGTGAAATCAGAGTGGTATCTATCTGACTCCAAAGTCAAGAAAACTGATCACAAGGCAACAGGAAAAAAAGTTTTTGCTCACACAATGGGTGGGTTAAATAGCCAATTTTTTTTTTCTGTTTTGTTTTTTTGGGCCATACTTGATCATGCTCAGGGCTTACTCCTGGCTCTGTGCCCAGAGACCATGCCCGAGGGACACTCAGGAGCCTTTATGAAATGCTGGGGGTTGAATCCAGCACCCAGGCAGGCTGTGTGCGAGGCAAGTACTTTACACATCTTATTATCTCTCTGGACCCAAATTTCTCATTTTTATTAATCCTTAAGGTGAGGCTCTGATTTTAAAGTTATTAATTTGAAAAGCATTTTTTTAAAAGATTACAGAGCTTGTTGAATTTCTTTGTAAGAATATGGTTAGGGATTTTAGCATTTCATCTGCTGAAATACATCTTCATTTAAGAGAGAATTAAAATTTATGTGCTACTTCAACTTTAAACAGTAATAGATTATAATGGTCCTTGCTCCTAACAGGGCATATGGGACCCCAACCTTACATAGGTTTTAAACAAATTAACCTCTAAAGATTACTGTCCACTTATTACATTAAATGCTCTACTTGATTCCCAAATATCTCATCTCAATTGGGAAAACAGTTGAAGAAGATTCTGTTAACCGTGTGAACATGTAAGAGAACCGTGGGGCCTCACAAATGAGCATCAGTACCCAGAGAATTGATTTCAATCAACATTCTTGGCACACTGTCAGGGACGCTAATGAAAGGCTGAAAGGAACAGGGCACTGAGTCCATCCACCTCAGCGGCACCGAGAGCTGCTTCCTGTGACACCTGGCTCTTCTCTGAAGCGCCTCTCTGCTGTTGGCCAAAACTGTGCGGAGAGGAGGATTAAAAAAAATGACTGAAACAGAAAGAGAGCCATCTCTTACTCTAAGCAAAGCGTAGTGACAGTAGATTGAAAAATGCCAAACGTATCCATGTGCAACCAGATGTCAAGGTGCTCTGGTGACAGATGCAACAGAAATACGCAGAAACTCTGAGTGCAAAGGGACCGTGCAGAAAAGTGGAAGCAGGAAGCATCCCACAGCACACATGGGGAAGTTATAAATCTTTGGATGCTACTGTACATCTTCAAACGTAGAAAAAAGGGGCAAGATGCTAATAATGCATTTTATTCTTTGTTGTATATTTGATTATCTTAAAAAATGCGAGAAAGATAGTACAGCCGGTGTGGCACTTGCCTTACATGCAGCTGACCCAGGTTCAACCCCTGGCATCACCCCATATGGTACCCTGAACTCCATCAGGTGTGATTGAGTGCAGAGCTAGGAGTAAGCCCTGAGCATTGCCAGGTGTGGCCCCCAAACCAATACACACATACACACACAAACACACACACGGCTACACTGGTGGCATACACACACAACACACACACATATACACACACAAACACAGCAGGCTACACTGGTGGCATTCAGAGGCTACTCCTTGCTCTGTGCTCAGGAATCACTCTTAGCAGTGCTTGAGGACCACGTGTGATGCTGGGGGTCAAAATGGGGTCAGTCGAGGGCCAAACTGAGATCAGCACCATGCAAGGCAAATGCCTTAACCCCTGTGCCATCTCTGCTGTCCCACTATGCAATAGACTCAATTCAGTTTGTGATAACTTCAACACATGGAATGCACTGAATTTACAGCTGAAAATAATAATTTCTCAGTTCCAGCATGCTGGAGTCCTGGGTTCCACAGAACTGAATGTTCTCCTGAGCACCACAGGGAACAACCCCTGAATCCTGCCCCAGGAGTAATCCACAAGATTTCTGGGTACGGTCTCAAACTCAAACCAAACAGAATGGAACTCAATTCCAGGTCAGGGCCTGGCCTTGGTGCTGATGCCACAGCAGAGTGTGTAGAGCCCAGCATGCCATGGGGGTGGGAGAAAGAAATAGGCCAGCCAGCTCCACGGGGGCCTGGTGGTGGCACTGGCTCTTTATAATATTGCCCTCATGGAGAATTGCTTTTCTATGAAATTGAAATTTGCTTTCTTCGTAAACTTTGCAGTTTTGGTTTCCGCTTTCCCATATCCTACTTAGACCTACTAATTATCACTGTTCCTCTGTCTTGTGGGTCTGGACAACTATACAGGGGGAAAAATAATTCCACAGCACACTTGTTTCCATTTGATTCAAATGAAAAAAAAAACCCAGTTATATGCTTTATTATAAAGCAATCTGGTTTCTGGGTCCATAATCACTCTCCAGGGCAGTGTGGGCAGCATTGGAAAGCGCACAGGAATTCCCAGGGAGGGCTCTTTCTCTCTCTCTCTCTCTCTCTCTATTTGCTCTCTTCAGATCTCTCTGGAGAACAGAATCAGATCCTGTTGCCTCTGCAACTGCTGTCAGGCCCCAGTTTCAGCCCTTCAATGGTCTCCAGCGCCTTGCTGGCTTCCAGCCCGGGGGCCCCAGATGAAGAGAAACCTGATAAAAGTTGTCCTTTTATGGAATCCTGAATTATGAAATTGAGCCTGTGCTAGCCTGAGAAGTCATTTTCCTGGAAGGGGGAGAGAGCTCAGAAAAGCCTCCCATTTTCCACAGTACTTTAGTACTTCTTGTTGGTAGTTCCCTGTAGTTCAATCTATTGCAAATGAGATCTTAACCCCTATATGCTCAACATGGACGTCTGGAAATCCCACAAGATGCCGACCTTGAAGCTATACTTCTCAGGACCCATGTTGTAGTGATCTTGGTTGCAAATCTCCAGTGATCTGCATTTCCCCCATGAGGAGAGTGCTAACCATGGACCAAATGATCCTAACCTGTGATCATTGTGATGGGGTGCATTCGATTTGATGACCTATGCATTCTTCTGATGAGGAAAAACACTTTTGCATAGACTTGGCATGTGTTAGAGGCATTTTTCTCTCTACAAGGCAAGGCACAGAAACAAGAATCTGAAAGGGAGATCATTACTCAGCCTTCTCCACTGAGACAAGGAACCTTAGACGTAGGTAGGGCTTATCCTGAGAAGGAAAGACTAGCAGAACCATCAATGCTAAGCATTCTATTTTTTTTCCTTTTTGGGTCACACCCAGCGATGCACAGGAGTTACTCCTGGCTCTGCACTCAGGAAGTACCCTTGGCAATGCTCAAGGGACCATATGGGATGCTGGGAATCGAACTCGGGTTGGCCGAATGCAAGGCAAACGCCCTCCCCGCTGTGCTATTGTTCCAGCCCCAATGCTAAACATTCTCTACAAAGCACATTTCCCTCTAATGAATGTTAGACTCTTTTTTTTAGAGAGAATTTAATTTATTTAGTTATTTTTAGCGTTTTGGGTCACACCCGATCATCACAGGGGTTACTCCTGGCTCTATACTCAGGAATTACCCCTGGCGGTGCTCAGGGGACCATATGGGATGCTGGGAATTGAACCTGGGTTGGCCGTGTGCAAGGCAGACACGATACCCGCTGTGCTATCACTCCAGCCCCAAATGTTAGACTCTTGATGGAGCTGCAATGCAACGTTTCTCTTGCCATCTCTCCACTCAGCACCCGTCCTTGCTGTAAAAATGGGCCTGAGCAGAAGGTGTGCTCCATATTCCATCTGCTCAGGATCTGCAATATCACCTGCTTCCTACAGAGTTGAAAATGTCCAACTGGACTGTCTCCGGTTTGGTGGGTGGGGGTAGGGAAGTAGCTGTCCCTCAACTCTTTCAGGGGGTGCCACTTGCTACTTCAACACCACCAAATTAGTAAATAATCAGCTTTGACCGAGCACTTTGTGTTCCAAAGATCATACACACATGAGTTCTGGACTTCTCACAGCTTCCCTCTAAGATCTAAGATGATGGTCCCCAAGTGACAGGTGTGGAAATCAGGGAGAGGTCAGCAAGCCTGCTCCAGATCTCACAGCTCAAGCTGGCAATTGTCCATCCTGACTGAGAACCTGAATTTTGACCTGTGATCCTATGCCATCTCTCCTAGGCTGCTTTCTGTAGTTGGTCCTGTGAGCTGGTGGCAGAGGAAAGACAGTATTAGAAGTCCTCATGTTCCCTCTCAGTTTTACTAGGGCTGGTCGTGTGGTATGTACAAATTACCAGCAATTTCAGAAGCAACAAGTTGAGTGGAGTGGAAAGGCAGCTGGGGGATGGGAGATTTGTGACTGAAATATTTATAATGCAATTAAAAGCCAGTGTTTCACACTCTAAGGGCTGGAAACCTGATGGGGAGAAGCTTTGGGAAAGAACTGTTGGCTGGGCCTGGCTTCATCTTTTGGAAATTTAGAAGCAAGTTAACTGCTGCTTGCCTAACCTGTAGAAAGGGATTAGCACCTACTCTGTGATGGTCCTCATGTCCAAGAGACAGGCACTAAGAGCCTAAGCTAAGTTGCTTTCCTGGACAGGGGAGATTTGTTCTCGGTTCTTGGACACCAAAGTAAGATGCTGACTAGTGTAGGCAAGCCCTTGGGGTTGGAGGAGAGGAAGGATGGAAAAGTCCAGTGCACATTCATGGACCAGCTGGGTGGGATGACGGTTCTAAATGCATCCTATTTGCCAAGGCCTCATCCCCTTTACCCTCCTTTTGCTCTGCAATGCTGAGCATTAGTGCCTCTACCTTGCCTCTTTGAGAAGGGAACATGGGGTAGGAAAAGGCCCTTCTTTGCTCCCTAGAAGGCTGAGTGTTTCAGTGAGGTTTTCCCAAAGCCATTTTTCCACAGTTGGAACCCACAGTGGTGTGTCACCTGGATATTTCCCCAAGCCTGGGCAGGAGTGAGTGGAATATGAGCTCACTAGGAAGATTCTGGCCAAGTTGGGGAGTACATCTCCTTTTAGGGAGTGTTGTGAATTAGAGCCATTTCTGCACCCTGCTGTTGCAATGGAGCAGACTGTGAAAGGGAAGATTCTCAGAGGAGCTGTGTTTTAATGTAGCAATTTGATTCAATTTTCCACTCTATAAAATTACCCATCACTGCTCGTTGCTTTCTAACAGACACCTTCACTCTTAATTTAACAATCCTATCGAATTCTGCCAGGGAAATTGGAAAAATTTATCACCTGTGAAATTTTATTTTCCTTTGGTTGTATCTGTTTTTGTAAAACTTCATTAACGACGATGACTTGCTGAGGAAATTATCATTTTTTTTTTTTAACTTCAGACACAAGAAATGGCTCGACCTCAACCAAGATATCATTTGCATAATAAAACACAACAAAAAGGCTGGGGAAGTTGGGACCGGCAAAGGCCGGACACGCTGGGAGAAGGAGATCTCCTGGGTGGGCGGCTGAAGTCCCAGGTAGGAGACACGAGGCCACAACCTGTGACTCCTCTCAGGCGGTGATGACGTGGCTTCCCCTCCAGCCCCCACCACCCGGGGAGAGGCAAACGCAGCGCTGATGGAGTTGCAATCTTTTCTTCAGAAGCCTCAGAAATACAAGTTGCTGACTGACAATGCTTTTTTTTTTTTTTTAGCTGCCACCCCTATCTTCAGGAGCCTGAGTGTTAAATTCACCTTAGTTCCTAGGTTTATCGGGGATTGAAGTTTAAATTGCTATAAATTTAGGCTTAACTTGAATTTCTCAGCAGAGCACTGAACTCCTGGCAAATTTCCACGGGAGCGATCTTTTTGAATGGACTAGGAGATTCAGCATTCCTGTGGTCTAACTACCTCACAATTAAAAGGCTCAGGCTTTGGTTTTCTACAGCCTGACCCCCACTGTTCAACAGCTGCTGTCTCCCTACAAGAAGAAGTTAGGCAGAGGCAGTGACGACTATATATATATATATATATATATATATATATATTTTTTTTTTTTTTTGAGATGCCAGATCTCAGCCTTTGGAAAAAAGACATGGATGGTAGACTTGTCCTATCAGGGTCTCTTGTGGGTTACTGTACATGTGTGCTTCCATTGATCATTTCCTATAGACCCTGGATATTCTTCATCATTTTGAGGCAACTTTCCATTATTCTCACAGTTGTAAAGAAAAAGAAATTAAAGCTGGATGATTTTGATGATTCCCCCTCAAACTCAAAAAACCAATAAAAAACAACATGAGTATTGTTTACTCTCTCTCTCTCTCTTTTTTGCTTTCTGTGGTTTTTTCTTGTGGGCCACACCTCGGGATGCTCGGGACTCATTCCTGACAATGCTCAAGTGACCATATGTGGTGTTGGGGAATCAAACCAGGGTCAGCTGCATGTAAGGCAATTACCTTACCCCCTGTAATATCTTTCCAGCCCCTGTTGCTGACATAATAATACATGACTCTGTGTGCCATATCTGAGAGAGTCTTGATACTTTCATCTTGCTCACAGAGCCAAGGAGTAAAGTTCTGAAGTGGCCCTGAAGCTCGCCTTATACTCTCTCCTTAAGAGATTTGGCCTTAACAGTTGCAAAGTTCTAGTCCACTACCAGGTAAAAAAATGTCTGAAACTGGAGGAATACAATCAGAAGATGACATTCCTCACCTGGCAAGACTTCGTAAATATCTTCTTCTTTTTCCTCCATGGATTCTTTTTGTCCCAGACTTTTAGCAACCACACCAGGTCGGCCATGGGAAGCTGAATCTGGGGAGTCAAAGTCATCGATATCATCGTACATCTCTTCCTCTTCTCCTTCCTCTTTCTCCTCCTCCTCCTCCTCCTCTTCCTCCTCCTCCTCCTCTTCATACGGGATGGTTAAGGAGCTCAGATCTGCCAGAGCAAAAATGAGAGGGAATGAAGGCTTGGAGGTAAACAAAAGAACAGGGCAGGAAAGGGAAGAGGTAGAAGGAGGTGGAGGGATGAGAATAAAACATGTCAAAAGAAAATGAAACACTGGGTTAAGTGCTGTTATTTCTAACGTGGGTCTCAGTGGCAGGAAATCTACAGAAAAGGCCAGACTAGCACTGTGTCAGGTTTAAACCATCAACATAAATCCTTCCTTGCAATAAAACTTGATCAGGATGAAGCAGCCCTGAAAAGTATGGGTGCACGAATGAGCACACGAGGCTAAGGGATGAAAATAGGCCAGCAGAGGAAATGCCAGCCTGCTACGCACCGCTCGTCAAGGAGAAAACTGGAAGGGTGAGTGATGGCTGTGGTTTTCCAGGGTGCACAGAGCCGTGGGAATGACGGTGGCTTCTGCAGGCTCATGTTGCTGTTAGATGGTAGCCCAGCATCTCACCACAGATTTTCAGACAAGTTGACCAAGAAAAAGATGGGGAAAAGTGGAAGAGGAAGAGAAAGCAGGACATGGAAAACATATCATAGCAATATAAGGCCAAATGGAATGGTATGGCCAGGCGGGTACCAGGTCTTTTTTGCAACTGTACAGTCTAGCGGACCTTAAAGTGGGTCACTGCATGGACGATACTGAGCCATTACACTGCTGGGGAGGACAGGGCAGGAGTGAGAAGGTTTTTTTTTTTTAATTTAAAGGAGGAATTGGGAAGGTTCATTCTCTGATGCGCAGTACCAAGTGCTCTCTGAACCCCTGTGGAGAGCCTGGGCAGGATGGGCAAGAGCACTCAGTGGACTCTGGGGAGGGCCAGGATGGAGAGACATCCGGTGTTCATTTCAAAACACAATAAAAACAGTTTGGCTTGATGAGGCTTTTAATAAAGATTTTGTACCAGTTTTCTTCTGAATGCCAGTGCCACCTCATATGAGGGAGAGATCAAAGACACATTCGTGGCTTAAACCTTATGCTATTATTTTGTTTGTTTTACAAGAAAATGGAATGAATAATTTCTTCAATGTGGGATTCTGAAAGTACCACGGGGTATGGCTCAATAAAGCTGCTTTGAGTTTTATTGAGGTTTACACACTTAGGGGTATATTACATGCATAAATCCAAGGCACCTAGATGAGAGTGTACCCTGTAGTCTCACCATCAATGTTCATGTTTGCCTAGTTCCAGCCTATTATACGGGATGCTCTTGGTAGATGCAATAGTTTGTTTTTGTGATAGCAAAGGCATAAACTGAGTAAAACAGGCAATTCTTGTAATTAAAGCTTGGATGCTTTCTTTTTATCCACAATACAATCTCATGGTAGAATGAAGAACTGGGGTGAAAAGGCTTTTGGTGCTTTAAGGTTTATGTGCTTCTCCCTAGGTCTGGGGCCATATCCCAAATGGGTGTCTCTACCTTTCTCTTGAGGCAGGGTCCTGCCCGAGTGGCATAGGAGGGGTATCTGATGCCAAGTGACAGACTCAAGGTTGGCTTCTTGTACCTACCAGGCCACCCCCCAGACAATTCCACCTGGGCCATTGTCACTGCCACGTCTGCAGGCTGGCCAGCAGAGGGTACTCTAAGAGCAGTCATTTACCATCTTTAGGCAGGACTCTTCCCATTCAAAGAAAGGAACATTTTATTGTGATTTGGAAAGAGTAATTTGATTTTAATGTCCAACATTCATGAAGGCCACCTAGATGAGTTTAGACTACTGCTTCCTAAGTAGCCTAAAACAAGAAAGTTTGGACCGAAGTCACACTAGATAGATAATTTCAGTTTTTGATATCATAAATTTTCTTCCCCCAATGTAAAGAGGCAGTGGATTGAAGGGATCTTGTTTTTCCAGAATTTTCTTTGCTAGTGATTATAAATATCACACACTGGCCTGTGGGCAGATGGGTCAAAAGTATATCAACTCCAGGTTGACAATTTCCTTATCTTCTGATTCTTGCTCAATATTATTTTTTGTCATGGGAGATTTGGTAGGAAGGGTAGAAGGTAAAGGGCAGCAAAATACAAGTGGAAGCATGTGGATTATATTTATAAAATATAATTTCAACTGAGAAATCTACTTGTGGGCCTGGACTATGGCTCATAGTCAGAGTGCATGTCTTGCATGCTTATGGATTCAAGCCCCAACACTTAAAACAATAGTAACAAACCAAACAAAACAATAAAACTATTCAAGTATTGTTTTAATAATAATACTACTTACCCTTTAACAAGAAGCTTATTTGATCTACCCAGTCTCTGGCTTCAGCTGGATTGCTAGCTGTAAACTAGAGGAAAATTAGTGAATTAATTTGTCACTTTTACTACAATTTATATGCATTTGATAGGAATTCAAGTGAGTTCAAAGGGACTAACTTGTAAGTCAAGTTTGAAAGTCAACTTGAAAGTGAGGATTCCAGTATTGCCTACATAATCTTTAGACATAAGGCAAAAAGCATCACTCAAACTCATTTTCCCCTTCCGCGATTTTGCATACAAAATGTTGATGGCTATTAGATTCCAGCCATTTATGCTCATATGCATTCATTTATTTGTCCACGTACTCATTAGGCTTTTGAGATAACTTTTACAGAAATCAAGGCAAAGCAAAATTCCTAAATCCACAGAACAAGGTACAGAGATGGAGAAAATACATACATTTGAAATAGCTGCATTGGTTAGTAGCTGGACATTGCAAGAAGACAAGAAGCACTTAGAATCTAAGCACCAACTCAGAGAAGCACCTAAGGTAGAGTGGTTTGTTAAAGTGATGCTATTTTGGTTGTTTTCTAAAACAAGCTGGTAGGAACGGAGTGGTGGGAGCAGCTGGACATTCAAATCACAGATGCCATCTTCAAAAGGTTAGAAATGACATGGAATGTTCGTGAGGAAGGTAGGAAAGATCATCTTTACTGGAGAACAGCAACAGATAAAGTTGAAGGGCCAAGGGTCAGAGAAGAGTTGATGAAAGGGCTTTGAGCTCAGACTTAAAATGTGCCAGTAGGAAGTGACCGTAAATTCTAGTAAAAGGAGTGGGAGATGTTTTCAGTAGTTGTGAACAGGAAGGATTAGAATAGGGAGAAATTGAGACAGAAGACCAACTATAAGGCTATTTAACTAGTCCTCTGGGTGAAGTGATAGGGACTTAACTATTGTGCTGGCTGTGGGAATAAATAAGAAAAAGATCCAAAGGATATTGTAGAGGAAGAATCCACAGACCATGGTAATGACTTGAATTCAATGGGCCAAAGAAAGGAAGAAGTAAACAAACTCTACATTCTGATTCACAAAACAGGCCAGTCAAGCATCAAGCCTTAGCAATTTTTCATTTTA
Organism: Sorex araneus; assembly: GCF_027595985.1. Lineage (NCBI taxonomy): Eukaryota > Metazoa > Chordata > Mammalia > Eulipotyphla > Soricidae > Sorex > Sorex araneus. Next base: position 215,405,736 of record NC_073304.1, on the reverse strand, counting down.
AATGAATCAACTTGAAATGACTGCTCCTGAAAAACATTTTTATTATCTGGCCATTAGTGTAAGATAAAGATGTGTGCTGTGTAAGAAACCTAGATTTCTGCTTAATACTTATTAATAGACATTGTCATTCTTGGTTTCTTGAAAACACATTTTTATAAAAAATGTCTAAAGAAATTGATTTAGACTTGCCGTATAAATTTTTATCTGGATAAGACACCATCAGAATTGAATAATAAAATTAACTTAGAATCATGCTCGGCACATACATCTATATTATATACATCTGCAAGGGATCCTATAGAAAGGTTTATTTTAAACTAAAACAATCTGTTTGAAATTGCATAATGAAGATCTAGGACAGTTTGATCATAATAAGGGTTAAGATATGTCCAAATATAAGGCTATAAATCATGACAAAAATTTGAACAAAGGATTACTTAAAGTAATTAATATTAATTAACCTTAGCATGGTTTTTCTCTTTTTGTAAGAAAACGAGAAAAATTTAAAGTTTTTCTAAATTGTCTCTTTATAGCTGTGATCAAATAAAATTATCAATACCTACTGTTTCTAGTATATATACTTTATATTAAAAATTTGATATTTTTATAAATATAAAATTCATATTTTTATTCATTTATAAGTAATCTATATTATCTATTATGTTATCTATCATATCAAATATATAAAAATGATCACAGTGAGGAATAAACCTTTGTCACCCCACCTTCCCCGTGTTTCCTGGTCCCTCAGCTGTCACTTCCCTGCTCGGTAATCATCGGCACCAATATCTGAGAAATACTTCCAGAGATATGCATTGCATCCACTCCCAGGAAGATTGCTTTGAATAGCAAGATGAATTTGGAAGGATAAATGATTTTTCATGCGACAGTCAGATTTTTCTTTTCTGGATTTCATGGGAGTGAAGATAATCAGTTGAAAAATGGAGAGAAAGGGGAAGTCACTCCATGCAAGTAGACTGAAAGTAGACTCTGACCATCTGCTGCTATAGACAAGGCCCTCCCGCCGTGTGAGTCTGAGAAGGGGAGGGATGAGGAGGTGGAAGCCTGCAAGAGAAGGGTCTAGGATGAGAGTGGCAATAGAGAGAAGGAGGCCACGACACAGCCCCAGCGAGTACATGTGAAGAAAGAGAAGGGGCAGGTAACAATGAATGGAACCCAGCTCGGCCACCCACAGCTCGCACGCAACGCTCTGAGGCTCACCATTTCCCAATCCCATCCTACCTCGTAGCTGCGCCTATCCTGTGAGGTCAGCTCAAAGCAGGATTCTTTCTTGGAGTCTCTTCGCAGGTGAGGGGCCATCCGTACACTGTAGCCCTTCATGACAAAGGTCCCTTTGGGCTGTTTGCCTGCAAGACAGGAATGCTCCCTGTATCCCTAGAGAGCGGCAACTGCCAAGGGAGGGGATCTTCTCTGGTCTGGAAGGTAAAAGCACAGAAACAGCTGTTCCATCCCTGAGGAACCACAACAGTCAAGGCAAGGTTATTAGGATAGCTTAAGAAGAGGCTACTGCGACAGCGAGGCAGCAATCACTGCCAAGCGAGGGAAATGCAACATGAAAGGTTATTTTGCCAAAAGAGTACATCAGAGACAGAGAATTTATTAGAATGTTAAGAGATCTATAATAACAGAAAGAAGGAATTATTACAGCAGGGAGAGTGTGGCTGTAAACGTGAGGCTCTTGAAGGCTATTACAGAGCTGAAACATTATTATCGGGGCCGGCAGAGCTCACATTTGAGGGGAGGGACAGCAGCGCAGGGGGACAGTATATGTTTCTGGGATCTCTCCCCACGCCCTGCGTAACATCTGGGCTAGACGGATCTCCCCCTATTGCTGGTCAGGTGGGTATTTATGCAGAGGAGAATAATTAAAATTCAGTATTTTATCCACTCCCCCGCCACCGCCCTTTCCAAGAGATCAAATCAGGAAGGAAGTAGCAGAGTAACATCGAGTAGCATCAGATGAGAAAGAAGGAAATCAAAGGCAAAATGAAAGGAAAGGAGAGACTATGCTATCTTTCTGTTCCAAGCCAAAAAAAAATGGATATTAAAAATAGGAGCGAATAAGAGGCGATTCCCGGTGGTTTTCGTGTGCCCACCATGAGGTTCTGGCAGAATAGCTGGAGGACAGGAGCCCGTTGTCTGCGTGACATTCTGTGTCCTGTATCTTGGGGAATGAATTTGATATTGATAAGGATAGCAGTGATAATATTACAAGAAAAGAAAAAGACTGTCCTCACCTGCTTGCACGAAAAGAAACACACAAACACTCTGTACTGACTGAGGAAACGTCTTGGGCACAATAAGAAATAACTGGCGAGAAGGGAGCCATGCAACAGTGCTTTCTGACATCAGAATCTTTTTTTGTTAAAGTATCTCTCCTTGTTCTAACTGGCTACTAAAATGTTTTGTTGTTTCTTTGGTCACCAGATTTTATTTCACTCTGACAGCAAAATGGTCAATAAAAGGCTCTAAGTCTCTCGCGCTTGCCCTCCCCATCTCTCACCTTAAGTGAAAAGGGTTCTGAATGGATGGACACGGTATCTGGTTTTATATCCAGATACGCAAACAGCTTATTTACATGCCAGGAAAATTAAAAAAAAAACTACGATAGAAATGTCATATGAGTTTTAAGGCTTAAGGCAATAAAATAGGGGGGTTTGTGGAGAGAAGTACAGCAGATAGGGCGCATGCCTTGCACTTGGCTGGCCCAGGTTCAATTCCTAGCATCCCATTTGGTTCCTGAGCCCCTAGAGGAGTAATCCCTGAGCACAGACGTGCAGCATATGTACGTCTTTAACTGTGAGATCCGGGGCTGGAGCGATAGTACAGCGGGGAGGGTGTTTCCCTTGCACGTGGCTGACCCAGGTTCGATTCCCAGCATCCTATATGGTCCCCTGAGCACCACCAGGAGTAATTCCTGAAAAAAAAGTGTAAGATCCTGGCATGGCAGAAAAAGAAAAGAACAGACTACCTGGCTGGCTTATATCTGGAATTTGGAGGAGAAACTGTGGAGTTTGAGTGGGCTGGGTGCTGGGAGGATATGGGGAAACTCATTGCTCAGTTTTTGAGTCAGGATGCTAACATTTCCTAACAGGATGCCATACTTTTCCCCTCGATGGGAAAGTCTATGAGGAATAAAGAAAGTAACCCCAAGATAAAGGTCAGTGATGCCTGCTGTAGGCCAGAAAGGTAGGGGGAAGCAATTACCTCAAAGCCCAAAGTCAAGTCATTTTTTGGAGGGTGGGGGTAGGTGGGGCTCCCAAGCAGTTCTCCCAGTGCTCATGAAGGCCACTCCTGGTGATTCTTGGCCAACTGGACCAATGGTTCAATGTGAGGGCCTGAGAATGTGGTTGCTTCTTGGGCCCTGCGGTGCCAGGGGAGCTATCCAGGGGGTGCTTCTCGGGGGCAGTCCTGGCAATGTCTAGGGGATCATGTGGTGCAAAGCATGTTCCTTAACCCTTATACTGTTTCTCGGTTTCACCCTCATGCCCTCAGATTGCTAATCATAAGGATACTAAGTCATTTAGCAAAACCACAAGACTTTATGCTATGTTAGTAATGAAAGTATGAAGCAAAGGACAGGTGGATGATTATTGTCTAAACTGGATGTCCAGGTTTTTTTGTTTTTTTTTTTTTTTTTTTTTTTTGCTTTTTGGGTCATACCTGGCGATGCACAGAAGTCACTCCTGGCTCTGCACTCAGGAATTACCCCTGGTGGTGCTCAGGAGACCATATGGGATGCTGGGAATCGAACCCAGGTCAGCCTTGTGCAAGGCAAACGCCCTACTTGCTGTGCTATCACTCCAGCCCCGGACGTCCAGGTTTTGGAAGAGGAGTAAGAGTTGGAAAGGAGGAAGATAGGAGAAAGGAAATGGCCTTCACGTGAAGATGGTTTACATGAGCTCCCTATTGCCTCGGAGAACTGCTCCTGGGGAAGCCCAGTGCTGTAGAAGGACAGCCCCCGGGTGAAGGTCTGCATTTACTGACAAGGTTCATTTTCAGTCTGTGTTTATTTGTTGCTGCTACTGGTTTGTGCTTCTTTCATTCCTTCTTGCAATGATGCTGAGCATGGCTGGGAGATCTAGGGATGGGTCCTGAGTGCTGTGCTTGATTGAGTCAGTGGTGGCTCATTAAGTAGCTGCCTCTGGCCTGAGTCAACACTTCGCTGCTGCTGCTGCCATCTGGTTGGTGGGTGTCTCTTGGGCACAGCAACCATTTGGGTCTCAACACTCCATGGACTTTAGTGATATGCACTGGACTGCTTTCCACCAGTCCGTAGGATAGTTGGGAGCCTGATTTCAGGAACGCTGGACTAAGTTTAACTTCTTCCATGGAAGAAGCAGTTTAAATCTTTCTCAGAGTGAATTCTTTCCAACAGTAACTATATTATTAACGTCTGGAAAGAGTCTGTATTTATTTTTTGCAGTATTTAACTTAGATAAAGTATGTTGTTTGTTATTAAACTCTTAATATGCTGCCCATACCAATTCAGCGTTTAAATGGGAAATAATTTCTAAACTGGTGATGAGCAAGATGGAGTTTACCAGGGCTTCTTTCCTTCTTTCCTTCTTTCTTTCCTTCTTTCTTTCTTTCTTTCTTTCTTTCTTTCTTTCTTTCTTTCTTTCTTTCTTTCTTTCTTTCTTTCTTTCTTTCTTTCTTTCTTTCTTTCTTTCTTTCGACCATATGGGATGCTGGGAATCGAACCCCAAGTCGGCCGTGGGCAAGGCAAATGCCCTACCCGCTGTGCTATCTATCGCCCTAGTCCCATACCAGAGTCTATTTCTTCTGTAAGCATGTTTCTATGTGGACGTTATAGTTTAGGAGAGCTATTGTGTGACCTAAGTGAGAATTTACAAAGGATTTGCATCTAGGAGGGAAATGCCACAGTGCAAAGGTAGGCCACTTACTTTTCTCATTAGCATAGTAGTAGAAGAGGCCTCTGCTGACGACACACCATCGCTTCTGCCATTCGGATCCAAAGAAACTATGATCTAAACAGAACAGCAGTTAAGGGACATAAATTCAGGTAACAACCATCACTGAAGAGTCTGTAAAACCCAACAACACACAGTCTGGGGTGTTACTATTTTATTTCCCGGGTTAATGGACTGTGAAGGCCTCCCTTCCACTCCCACAGGTTCTCCCGTATTGATGCAGTGTCCAGTGGGCTCAGTCTCAGGCCAGATTCTAAACGGGGTTTGCATGCTTTACTCCTGCCCAGCTGTCTCTATTCTCCTTTACATATTTCAGGGCCTCATTTCAGCCTGCATTTTTTCAAATTCTCTGTGCTGTCTTTTTATTATTTTTTTGCTTTTCTGTGCCAAAGCATTTATTTCTGAGAAATTAATTTTATGGAGTAGGAGTGCTACAGTGCTACAGGATGAGAGACCAGAAGTCAGGGACACTTGTGTCCCAAGCACAAGGTCCTAAGTTTGTTTCCTGTCCCCTACCCACCCCGAGAGCCCTGCTAGGTATGAGCCTGGAGCGTCTGAGCACCCACCAGCTCAGCCTCTGTGCTCTCTTTCTTTCTTTTTTTTTTTTTCTTTTTTGGGTCACACCTGGGGATGCACAGGGGTTACTCCTGGCTCTGCACTCAGGAATCTCTCCTGGCAGTGCTCAGGGGACTATATGGGATGCTGGGAATGGAACCCAGGTTGGCCACATGCAAGGCAAACGCCCTACCCACTGGGCTATCGCTCTAGCCCCTCTAAGCTGTCTTTTAGCAAACCAAAAGATGGTCCCAGTCACCAACCTGAGAAGGGCTTAACAAAGATCTGCTAAGGCAGTTTGTCCATTCAGTGTTCTACATGGAACTCTGACTCTACTCAAGTATATTTTCATTAAAATTTGGGGCTCAGGGGTCAGAGTGATAGTACAGCGAGTAGATGTTTGCCTTGCAAACCAGGCTGACCTGGGTTCGATTCCCTGTATCCCATATGGCCCCCTGAGTACTACCAGGAGTGATTCCTGAGTGCAGAGCCAGGAGTAACCCCTGAGCACCACTGGGTATGATTTATCGCCGCCCCCCCCCCCCAACAACAAAAAAAGGATTTGGGGCTCTTCTGAAACTTGAAAGTGGGCAGCTTCACCTATGTTACACAAATTACATTTTTGTAGTTTCACTCTTATGGGAACACACCTAGAAGTAAGACAAAAATGCATCATTCATTGAGGCCATGGTGCTTATATTAAGCACCTTTTGTGTACTAGGTGAATAAGGCAGAATCAGTCCTTAGTCTGATGGAGCTCACAGTTGCTAAAAATTGGAGGCCATATCTCTCTGGCCTGTTACATCTGAATTCTAGACTTCTTTCCTTGCCTTCTTGTTGTTTCACATCTACTTAGCATAGTCAAGAGCAAGAGAAGGCACCTGGTATGTTAGCTTTCCTTCTTTTCATTTCCCTTTCCTTCCTGGAATGTTCTAGATGGATAGGACTTATCAATACCTTTGCTTTTCTTCTCCAAGTATCCTTGCTTAATGATGTTGTCAAGCTCTTGGGCTCCTCTTGCCATGTCTTCCATTCCTAAAAGGAACACCATCTTTTTCAGCTTTGTTGAAACCTGACAGAATTTTCATTTATTTAGGCTACTTTAGGTAATCTACATTAATGAACGAGTGCAGAGGGTAATTGCTGAAACACAGCAGAAAATCAAACCATTTCTATATGATTGGAGAAAGAAAAGGTAAATTTTCTTTCTAATTATATACAATGCCAAGATCTTTGAAAATGATCTAAATATACATTAGTTTGTGCAAGGGGAGGTAGCCGAAAAGACATACCGATTGGCCAGAAAAAGACTCCAGAGAATTAAGAATTTGCTGTGGATATAAGCTCCAAATTGGATAATCCACATTGAGATAATCAAAAGTCAAATGAATAGCTTCCAGCACAGATAAGCTTTAATGAGTGATACAGTCTGCCATACACACAGTCACCTCAGAGGGAGCAATAAACACTCTCACTCTTTTTTAAACAAACAGAAAGCTATCTTAGTGAATCTAAATTTTATTAAGTTCACACAAAAAGACAATGCAAGCTGAATTTGGCAATAGCTACCAAATTCTGTTTTTTTTTCAAACTATGGAGAAATGAGTAAGAATGACCAGAGTCTTTACAAAGAGAAGAACCTGGATCCAACATTAGCCTTTAATTGTAGACAGTTGACATACTTGCCTTTCAATTAGCCTTGTTAGGTACAGATTTACTGAGAAGTCAAGATTCTAATCCATCTTCCACGATGGGGGGTGGATACTTATTTTACAGAAGGGAGGGGCAAGGGAGAGAGACAAAGAAAAAAGTGTATACTCCTCAAAAACAAAATGATTCCATTGCAAAAATAAGATAAAATAACAATATTCAAAACATATGATTCTATATTTAATTGATAAATGAAGGTAGCGGGCTAGCAGAATTCTAACATTTTTTATTTAATCATGTCTCATTTGATTTGTCTTAAAAATTTTAGAAAGCAAATAAAAGACAAACCAAATTAAGGAATAACCAAACATGAACGAACTGTGTCTCCTACAAATATGTTAAGACTTTTGGGTGAAATGTTTTGTTTTCTGAACATCTGTTATAATCTCTAATAACCTTTATTTAATGGTACTATGAGATGGCACTTGACATTACACACTTTTTTTTTTGTTTGAAAGCAGCATTTTAAGACACTATTTAAAAAATAGCTTTATTTTAAAATACAACTAAAATTATTTTTTGCTTCTAAACTATTCAAACTTAGTTTTAAATATGTAGATGCCTTCCTTAGTTTTAAATATGTAGATGCCTTCCTCCCTCCCTCCCTCCCTCCCTCCTTCCCTCCTTTCCACTACAACTGGCAGTGCTCACGGTTTACTCCTGACTCTGTGTTCAGAGATCACTCCTGGCAGGCTCAGGGGACCATATGGGATGCTGGGAATCAAACCCGGGTCGGCCTCGTGCAAGGCAAGCGCCTTACCCGCTGTGCTACTGCTCCAGCCCCAACCCTGGTGTTTTGGGTGAGGAGCACATCCAGCTTTGTGAGGTGCTAATTCCTGACTCAGTGCTCAGGGATCATTCCTGGTGGAGCTCAGGGAACTTATGCAGTGCTGGGGATTGAACTGCATTGGGCTGCAAGCAAGGCAAGTGCCTTAATCCTTATACTATCTCTCTGTCCCCTGATTCTTTTTTTTGGGGGGGGGGTGCACACCTGGCTGTGCTCAGGGATTACCCCTGGCTCTGTAATCAGGGATGATTCCTGGTAGTTTTGGGGGACGATATGGGATGCCAGGGATAGGGCCTGTGCAAGGCAAACGCCCTGTTCACTGTACTATTTCTCTGACCCTTTGGCCCCTGATTTTTCATCCTATTTGTTCCTTATTGTCAGCAGCCTTGTTTATGGACTATTTTTATTTGTGTGTTTTAGCACAAACTCAAAACAAAGTTAGCAGTTAAGCAAACCCGGTGGCTGCTCTAAATCTTCCTGGATGGGTCTCAGGGTACACGCGTAAGATGAGCAGCAGCGAGGGCAAGCTCGTTTGTCTGGTATCCTTTCGATTCTGCCATTCCTCCCGAAACTCCAATCTCCTTTGGAAAATGCTCTCCAAGGGGAGAATCAGATCGTCCAGAGGGGGCGGCGGATGGGGGGGAGGATTGAAAATGGTAGCGAAGCCCTTTGAAGGACAGTGATCTGCTCCCCAGAGTAGCCCCCAAATTGTTCCTTGAGGTCTAAAAACTAAAGGAAGATACAGGGAATATGAAAAACCAGATCCCCTAAGCTTGGACTTTTCTATCACAATTTTTTCCCCTCCCCTTTTTTAAGGTCTTGTTAAACTTAGAGGCACAGCTTCTCGTTAAAGATGCCGAGAGTCTGAATCATAAAAGACATGTTAAACGTTCTATTAGAATTCAAACCTCCTTTTTAAATGCAAATCTAAATGCCATTTTATGGAACATCTATAATTATGAAAATGGGAAGACATTGCCTCGTGTGCGGGGAGAGTCTGAGTATGAATATTACATTAATGTGCCCACACCAGCTCACTGATCCTGCTGGCAGGAGCATAAAAAATGCTTGAGTGAAACTTTTATTTAGATGTTAAGACTCCAGGCCCCAGCGGGGTGACGGAGACAGTCCCTGTGAGTTGCCATCAGAGAGAGAGTTTGAATTGAATTACCCAGGGGGGAAGGAAGTAGTGATGAGCACTGCTTCGCTTATTTAATTTCATTTACTTTCAGTACATTATCAGCATGAGGCTCTTCTCTCCCCACCAACCGAAACCCAAGAATGCCACCACCAAGAAAACAAAAACATCATGCAGCAGAGATGTGCAAGCTCCAAGTCACTAATTCTAGGAGACGAGGGACAGCCCCGTCACCACCTTCTCTCCCCAGGAACCACACTTGGTTTGCTAAAACTGGATCCTGAATGAGTTCTTGAATCTTCTCTGTTGGGCCTTCACCCACAAGATTCTGAAGAGAAGACTGCTGGCAATTTGCAAGTGTGCTGTGTTTTTGTACAATGTGTTACCCAGATACCTTCGGTGTTGATGAACAAGATCTCGTACCTGATTTCCTTTATGTCCAGGAGGGAAATGGCATTGGGGGTAATGTTTGGGGAAGTAAGAGAAAAATATAAGGAAATGTAAACAAATCAATATCTATTCTTCTTGTTTGTTTTGGGGCCACACCCAGCAATGCTCAGAGGTAATTCCTGGCTTGTCAATCAGGAGGACGATATGAGATGCCTGGGATCAAACCCAGGTTGGCCACATGCAATGAAAGCATCCTATCCACTGTACTATCATCCTGGCCCCCAAATCAATAACTATTTTATTGATTACCTTCTAGGAGCAAGGCACTGTGTGGTGAATACAACAAATTTGTTCTCAATATTAAGTTGAGTTTGAGCTGAACCTCTGTTTTCTGATTATCAACCAAATCCAAATAAATAATCAAAATGGGAAGGGATCATTGGAATCAATCTGTCTCCTCTTTCAGTGATATCTCAGGGTTCTACTGATCAGGAACCAGTGATCCTGCAGATGCCGGACCTTGGCCAGGGTTCTGGGGAGATGAGACTAAAGGAATCCTAAATGCCTGAATCCACAACTGCCGGCAAATGCACAGATCTTCAGAGCCACTTAAACCTAATAGAAAGTATGTAAATGCTTTGCAGGATGATAATAAAAACAGAAAGAAGTTGCAAACAATTGCATGAATTGCTATTTTAAGGCGAAAACATTTATATTTAAGTAGACCATAAAAAACCAGAGGCTTTCGGTCTATTACCTGAAAAAAGAAGAGACATCACCACCTTAATGAAAAAAGTAGAAATGATTTAGATTTATTGGGAATAGAAGTCCCTTTTGGATAAATCCAAAGGTGTATCACATTATATCAGCACAAAACAGAATTACATTAGTGTCATAATCTCTCTCTACCACTACACCTAACAAAATCTCTCAGCAGAGCTCATATAAAGGAAAGATTCACTTAGCTGAAGAATGTGGGGCCATAAAGATAAGATCAGCAGAGAAGTGTGTTCCCCAGAAGTGATGGTCACCCAACTTTCATGGCAGATGAAGATAAAGGAAACTCTCAGGCATCCTTCTCTCCTCATCCAGATTCCTTCAAACCCTGTATCCCACCCACACCCAGTTCTGTAATAAAAAATGACAGAATAGGATTCCATCTCTCAAAGCTAAACATGACTTCTCAGTCAACTATGCACAGCCACAGCAATGGGGACCCTGTGTGGTGTGATGCATTTCCATAAAGCAGTCAATAAAAAGACACGGGAGCTTATGTGAGTCACGGCCTATTTAATCAGTTGTGTTCTAGCCCACTGAGAAAAGAGAATTGGAGAAATCAGTTGGCAACACCACAGCACAAGGCTAATAGCACAAGAGGCCACATGATTTTAGCTGCAAAGAGGCAGCAGCCCCTGCAGAACAAACCAGGTCCTCACTAACTTTCCTGGCAGGTAGACGGTTCGGTCTCTTGCTCAATCAACTTAATATAAAAATCAACGACTTTCAAAAAACATCCTTTCTTTCCCCCCCTAACTCCTCCCTTCCTCTCCTTAAACCTCCAGTTTCTCCTATCATCTCTGTCACTGTCACTCTGTTGCTCATCAATTTGTTCGAGTGGGCACCAGTAATGTCTCTCATTGCAAGACTTATCGTAACGGTTTTTGGCATATCCAATACACCATGGGTAGCTTGCAAGGCTCTGCCATGTGGTTGCGGTACTCTCAGTAGCTTGCTGGGCTCTCTGAGAGGGGCGGAGGAATCGAACACGGGTCCACCTCATGTAAGGCAAATGCTCTACCGCTGTGCTATTGCTCCAGCCCCTATCATCTCTATTCCTTTTAATTCAAGTTCTTTGTTTGGGGTAGGGAAGACGCACCCAGCTGTGCTCAGGGTTAACTCCTAGCTCTGTACTCAGGGCTCACTTGTGGCAGGGCTCAGGAGACCATATGGGATTCTGGGGCTCAAACCTGGGTTGGCAGTGTACAAGGCAGGCACCCTACCTGCTGTACTATTGATCTAGTCAAAGTTCTTTCTTTTTTTTTTTTTTTTTTGCTTTTTGGGTCACACCTGGTGATGCACAGGGGTTCCTCCTGGCTCTACACTCAGGAATTACTCCTGGCGGTGCTCAGGGGACCATATGGGATGCTGGGAATTGAACCCGGGTTGGCCGAGTGCAAAGCAAACACCTGGCCCGCTGCGCTGTCACTCCAGCCCCTAGTCCAAGTTCTTTTTGAATGTTTGAAAAAGGGACCAAACTAGCTCCAGCTTGGAGCGTTCCCAGGGTGAACAGCAGGCAGGGTGAAGCTTAGCAGGTGGTTTCATCACGGTATCAGACAAAGTATTATATATGTAGCATGTTATACAGTATGTGACAAAGGACCTGGGGGATTGGTGGAGAAAGTAAGAGAATATCTAATATTTGAAGGGTGGGAACAGTTACATTCCACCTGCAATTCCAATTCACTCACTATGGGATATGTATTTGTATGCTTGCACGTAAGTATGTGCACAAGTGTACACATGTGCATGCATGCTTACGTGAGTGCATTTGTGTGTGTGTGCCGCAGGCACTGGATGAAGCTTCAGAATGCACAAAGGGGAACAGGGCAAAGCAGGGAGGATGGGTGGGGTAGAACTCTTCTCTCTGGCGGTTGTTGATTCCAAATATGTTCATTAAAATCCCTCTTTATGGCTGCTGCTACCTCTCTTTTTTGAGGTGCTGAGTTTGAATTTAGGTCTTACATGCATGTAAAGCATGAATTTTATTTATTTATTGATTGTGTCACACCTGGTGATGCTCAGGACTTACTCCTGGCTCTGCATTCAGGAATTACTCATGGTGATACTTGGCCATGCCAAGCAAACGCTCTTCCTGCTGTAGTATCTCTCTAGCTCCGAGGTATGCATTTTATAACTGAGTTACATCTCTGCTGTCATCTTCCTTGTCAATAAGTCGATTACTGGGGCCGGAGCGATAGTACAGAGGGTAGGGAGTTTGCCTTGCACGCGGCTGACCCAGGTTCAATCCCCAGCATCTCATATGGTCTCCCCAGCACCGCCAGGAGTGATTCCTGAGTACATGAGCCAGGAGTAACCCCTGAGCATCGCTGGGTGTGACCCAAAAAGCAAAAAAAAAAAGTTCATTACTGTGTTTCCTCAGTTTCCCGAATTACTGGGTTACTCTTTACTTCTTTTGCAACTATCAGAAACCAGTCAATAAGAATCAGGGAATCTGAGGTGCTCACCTGTGCAGGCCACTAACAAGAGGGCTAGCTTCCATCACCCTGACTCTACTGGTATCTTGGGACAGGCACATCGTATTCTTTTTTTTTTTTTTTTTTGCTTTTTTGGGTCACACCCAGCGATGCTCAGGGGTTACTCCTGGCTTTGCACTCAGGAATTACTCCTGGCAGTGCTTGGGGGACCATATGGGATGCCGGGGATTGAACCCGGGTCGGCCGCGTGCAAGGCAGACGCCCTACCCGCTGTGCTATCGCTCCGGCCCCGGCACATAGTATTCTTAAACCTCTCTAGTTCCATTCAATATCCACTGGATCTCACACTGGTTCCTCTTTCGTCTTTGTGTGCCACTCACTAAGGCATTTGAAGCAATTCATGGAAGGTGAAAAATTCTAAGTTAATGACAGACTTAGGATCAAAAAGTTTTAAATATATAGATTCAAACAGCTTTAATTTTAGAGAGGGCTAACTTGAATAAAGATAAAAGGAAGAGGGGCCGGAGCAATAACACAGCGGGCAGGGTGTTTGTCTTGCATGTGGCCGACCCAGGTTCAATTCTCAGCATCCCATATGGTACCCTAGCACCACCAGGAGTAATTCATGAGTACATGAGCCAGGAGTAACCTCTGTGAATTGCCAGGTGTGACCCAAAAAGAAAAAAAAGATAAAAGGAAGAGAATAAACACAACATTCTTTTCTTCTTGACGGGGTGGGGTAGCCATACCTGGCTGTGCTCAGATCTTGGCTCTGTGCTCAGGGATCACTCCTGGAGGGGCCCAGTGAACTATATGTGACATCAGGAATCCAACCCGGGTCAGCTGCATGAAGGCAAGCACTCAATTAGCTGTACTATTTCTCTGGCCTGAATGCAACAACATTCATTGTTTTTGTTTTGCTTTTTGGGCTACACCTGATGGTGTTCAGGGCTTACTACAGGCTCTGCACTTGGGGATCATGCCTGGTGGGCTCTGGGAACTTAATCTTAAGTTTTTAATTAAATTATTTAATAAGTAGTTATATCAGAAACTAGGAAGCACAAATGCAATCCGAGCCGGATAGAAGGAAGTAGAAAATAGTCAAAACGACATATCTGTGGGTGGCAAACCAACACAGGAAACAACATCCAGGAGCTTTTGATGAACTCTTCGCAGCCTCTCCAATTTTTAATGATCTTAAGATATTGGTTAAGAGAGACAGTACAGCAAACTGTAAAGGAAACTTGTGAAAGAAAATTTGTTAAACAGAGGATAAGGAAATTTCATGATAGACTCTAGGCCAGTGCTATTAAGGGAACATATTCTAATAAATATGTTGAACACACTTGGATGAGCCACAAGCATGAAGGGACCGGCAGAGGAACCCAGGTATGCGGGACCCGGGGCTGAGATCTCTAAGCCTGCTCGGACTGGGACTGGGCCTTCTCCAATCAGACCCCCCATTTTCCAGTAGCTTGGCAGCTACACCCACAAACTGCCCCTGGCGCCATGTAATCCCACCAACGGCAAGATCAAGCTCCCGCTCGACATGTAATAGCCTTGTTCTCCCTCTTGGAGAACCTGACAAGCTACCAAGAGTTCATTGCCTTCATGGGAGAGCCTTGCAAGCTTCCCATTGTGTATTCATATCCCCAAATACAGTAAAAGATATATGCATACCTCTCGGAGAGCCCGGCAAGCTACCAAGAGTATCCCGCCCGCACGGCAGAGCCTGGCAAGCTACCCGTGACGTATTCAATATGCCAAAAACAGTAATGATAGGTCTCAATCCCCTGACCCTGAAAGAGCCTCCAATCCTTGGGAAAGACGAGCAAGGAGAGGCTGCTAAAATATCAGGGCTGAGTGTAATAGAGATGTTACTGGTGCCCACTCAAATAAATCGATGAACAATGGGATGACAGTGATACAGTGATTCTAATAAAAATTGTTTAAAAAGGGCCAGAAGGATAGTACAGAGACTAGGGTGTTTGCCTTGTATGCAGCCAATAGGGTTCAATCCCCAGCATCCCATATGGTCCCCTGAGCACTGCAAGGAGTAATTCCTTAGTGCAGAACCAGAAGTCAGCCCTGAACACTGCTGGTTGTGTCCCCTTCCCCAATAAAAAGATTCAAAAGACTACCATATTTTTAATCAGCATTTTATCAATCATTTTTGTATTTCATTATATTTTATAACAATTCCATTAGCCATATATCATTATCATCCCCACTTTACAGATTAGGAGATTTAACAGATTATTTTTAGTGAAAGGGCTGGAGGGATAAAACAGGAAGTAAGGCATCAGATGTCACCAATCTCAGTGTGAATCCAGAGCACAGAGCCAGGAATAGGCCCTGAGCATTGTTGGATGTAGCCAAAATACATAACAAAAATCAGATTATTTTTAGTTAAATTACGACCTGGCTGAAGGTTGCTCAGCTGTAAAAGCCCACTCACTCTTCACTAGCCTGAGTTTGAGATCTATTCAGAGGGGCTGAGGAAATTCTGTTGGCCTCTCCCACCTTTCTCTCCTGTGTAAGTATTGAAAAAAGATGTGATATGTGGTTTTATAATATTAGATGTCAAAATTAATTTTATGATTTTTCATTTCTTATTTACTTCTTAATGCATGGACTGACTAATCCATGGAACTGCTTTCAAGGGCAGGCTTATGTCAAAGAGGTCAAAAGATATACAGAAAAGAAAAAAAAAGATTGTGGGAAGGGAAAGAAAAGATACAGTGTGAAGACAATGCAAGAGAAAGCAATTGGGAGCTCTCAGCGAGGCAGCTTGGTCATAAATTGGTAAGACCATGACTGACACAGGAATGATACCGAGAGCGATAAGCACTGTTTCAGAAGGAGGCTCCTGTAGGGACCTTGAACACGGCTCCTTACTTATTCATCAAAGAAGAGGTTCTGGAGTATGGGTTGGGGGAAAGGTGCCTTCCTTGGAAGTGTGAGGCTGAGGGTTTGATCCGTGGTACTGCCCACATATGCTCAGTGCGGTTCTCATAGCTTTTTGTTTGGAATCCCTTGTGTCACAACAAAGTGTGTGATTGCTCGTGCACTACAGACAGGTGTATGCAAGCACCACAACTGAAATGGATGTGACCATTTGATGGGTTTCAAATAGTAGGCAACCAATCATAGAGGGAAATATATATAGGCATTTATTTTTTTCAGATATATATATACATATATATATATACGGAAGTTCACACTACTCAATTTTACCAACATGTTTGTGATATCCTAAAGAAGGTCTTAGGGCTGGAGTGATAGCACAGCGAGTAGAGCACTTGCCTTGCACATGGCCGACCCGGGTGTGATTCCTCCGCCCCTCTCGGAGAGCCTGGCAAGCTACTGAGAGTATCCCACCCACACGGCAGAGCCTGGCAAGCTACCCGTGGCATATTCTACACATCAAAAACAGTAACAACAAGTCTCACAATGGAGTCATTACTGGTGCCCACTCGAGCAAATCGATGAGCAAGGGGATGACAGTGAGACAGTGAGTGATACAGTGAAAGAAGGTCTTAATGGCCCCTGCCAAAATAGAAAAATTTTCACACTATTTCCTCTATGGATACTTTTTTGTAGCATTCTCAGCAGTTTTCCATAACAAACAATCCAAAATATATTATTCCAGTTGTGTTTTGGGACAGGGCTTGGGGCTTGGGATGGAAACATCCCAATTATGGTGGTGGGAAGGTGTAATGGTGGTGAGATTGGTGGTTGAATATTAAATGTAATCAAATATTGTCAACTACCTTATAAATAAAATTAAAAAATATGAGAGTGCAAAAATATAAAAAATAAATAAAAAAAAGAAATGGACGTGACTCCTGGCAAGTTCATATCTAAAGATACTTGGAGGTCACAGAGACCACGTATATGACTCCCCAGAAGACATATGCATGAGCCCCACAACTAAGACACCATGACCCTAGTGAGCACACATGTCAAGACTGACACCAAGACTGATCCCCATCCTCCCCAGAAAGCAGAAGATGTGTAACCCCCAGAGAGAAACACAAACAACTGTGAGAGAAGCATGACCAAGCATGTGTATGACCCCCATTCATCAAAGAGAAGGGAAAAATAAATAAGAAAGATTTTTTACATCAGTCAAAGTGGTTTCTTTGCACAAAACATTCCATCAATAATGTTACACTCCAAGGTAACCTACAGAAACTGAGAATATTCATGGAGAATGGAGAGGCTGCTTCTTAAGAAGAGGGACCAAACTAATTGTCCAGAAGTTATATGTGGTTTTAGGAGCTGCTCCTTTCCAACATATTCACTTTCAATAGAAATTTACTCAAAGAGGCGCATATGCTGCCTGAGCCCATGTGCTGCTTGTGCCCACGTGGCCAAGCACATGCGGTGCCTAAGCACATGTGTTGCCCGCATCTCCCCTCTTGAGATGTGTACTTTCATGCTTTTGTGTCTAGTGCCAGGATGTGTGTAGAGCTCTCTCCATCCTTGGAGAAGCCCGCATCCTCTCTTAAGCGCGTTATTCCTACTATTTTTTTCCTTTCCACTTATCCTTTCCTCCTTCCTTCAGAAACCTCTAAATAAAACCTCTAAAGAAATTTACTCAAAGAAGTGAAAGTATTATTAAAAAAGTCCTTCCAAGTGCAGGTATATATCTAAAATACTCTAATTTTAGCATCTAAATAATGATACTAGATGATAGCAATATCTGGTAGGTTTAGATAGTTCATCTTAAAGAATGTCTAACTCAATACAATAATCCATTGATTTTCAATCATATTATCATGACATATTCATCTGCTGAACGTGTTGATCTAGAGGATAGAGATTTTGAACCATTTACTTTTAGAATATGAAAGGACTCAAAGATTTTCTATAATCCATTCATTCTCATTCTGTTATGTTTGAAGGGGGAAAATTCAACTAAAACAACAAAAGTTATCATATGTTATACACTAATTATTGTAACTAAACACATCTGATATACTGTTATAATTGTGGTAATCAAGAATTCCTGTAATGTTTTATTTTCTTGAAAAAAAAAATAACTCCTGTGATTCTTCAAAATCATGGGCTTTCCATGGGAGAGAGCTAAGTATGAGCGTTGGTGGGCATTTGTCACGGATGGAATAAGGTGGAAAGTTCAAGTAATCTCCACACAAATAGTTTAGAACCTGAGAATACCTTGTGTTTTTGATAATATTGACTACATCAGTCTAGAGTCTAACATCTTTAGTTTTTAAAATTTATTTTATGGCAGTTTTTAGGGGATCGCCTGGTATTGGGGAATAAACCTAGGGCTCCTGCCCGTAAATATATGTCCATCCCTTTAAGCTCTCTGACTCCAATTTTTAATGATAGAAATCCATTCTTTTTTTTTTTTTTTTGCTTTTTGGGTCACACCTGGCGATGCACAAGGGTCACTCCTGGCTCTGCACTCAGGAATTACCCCTGGCGGTGCTCAGGGGACCATATGGGATGCTGGGAATCGAACCCGGGTCGGCCGCGTGCAAGGCAAACGCCCTACCCGCTGTGCTATCACTCCAGCCCCCAGAAATCCATTCTTAATGCAAAAACACAAATATCCAAGAATCTGAAGTTTCTTTAGCATCCCAACTACATTAAGTAGAAACAGGGCAAAGTGAGACCCTAGATACAAATCTAGGCAGTAAAGCTTGGAATGGCCTTGCAATTTATAAGGGAGGAGAGGATTTAAATGTCAGGTTGTCTGCTGACAAACCTTCAAGGATCAATGTATTTCCCACTTGTCTTGAGGCAGAAAAACATTAAGCATGTGTCAGTTGGGAGTATATTTTTAAAAAGGAGTAAGAAAGACCAAAGAGATAATTCAACAGGCTGAGTGCAACAGTTGATAGTTCAACAGCCTGGTTGCTTTGCATGGAGGAGGCCCAGGTGTGATTCCCAATACCTATAGCCTCCTCTGAGCACCACTGGGAGTGACCCTGAGTACTGCCAGACATGATCACTGTATCACTGTTCATCGATTTGCTTGAGCGGGTGCTAGTAACGTCTTCATCTACCCCTGTCTTGTGCTAGTGTAGCCCGATGGCATATTGGAGGATCTTTCAGGATCAGGGGAATGAGAACCGTCGTTGTTACTATTTTTGGCATATGGAGTACGGCACAGGTAGCTTGCCAGGCTCTGCCTTGCAGGCGGGATGCTCTCTGAGAGGGAAGGAGCCTTTTAGGGCAGCCTCTAATCGCCTTTATAGGTGTTCCCAGTCTACCTAATGTAAGCTTTTGGTTGACTGGCATGTTGTAACGATCTTCACACTGACAAACACACACCTGCCTGCATCTCTGGGCAGTACTTGGGACATCTGTGGCCTCAGATTGATCTCTTTGAGGTTGATGGAGTGCGCCTGGAGGTTGTTGAGCAGCTGGCAGAGTAGGACCCTATCTCGGAGGGTCTGTGCCAGGTCAAACACCTGAGCTGAGTCCCAGGTCACCAGGTGATTGGCTGACAGCATCCCACAGTGGATGAGCCACTGCACGCATTGCTGCCATGGCTCTATGTCCAACGGCACTGCGAGGGCAGGTGGTGATGCTGCTGTGGCCCCCGTCGCCGCTGTTCTGTCTGATTCTTGCAAAACAGTTGGCAATGTCCATCAGGAATCACGAGTAGAGTTCCAGCAGGGATCATGCATAGAGTTCCATGCCTGGAGTGAGCCCTCCCCAGCCCAAGGGATCCTGCCCCAGCAGCCGACCTCCACAACCCAACTGCCACCATGCTCCAGGCCACTTTCCACATTCTTGGGTCAAGCCTCATGCATGAGTGAAGTCCCACGGAACCCAGGTAATGCAGAACTTTGTGACTTTGGACTCTGGGTTCAACAGGACCCAGGAGCAGAGATCCTCTGCCTGCTTCCCCAAGTCTCTGTCAGCCCAGGAGTCACACCCATAAGTCACCTTCTCCTGGCGCCAGATAATCTCATCGGCCACCGTCCAGAACTCACTGCTGCTTCTCCCGGAAGGGAGCATAAAATGAGGCCCCTCATAACCATGCCACTGGACTCTGTGCCAGGTTGTTTTCACTCCTGGTGCCCCAGAGGGGGAAGGGTGAGAGCCCTTCCTGCCCCAAGGGACCCAGCCCTGGCAGGTGCCAGACATGATATAAAAAATAATTGAAAAAATATATAATTAAAAAAATCTATTTGCTTATCCGCTGAGCTGTTTTATTTATTTATTTATTTATTTATTTATTTATTTATTTATTTACTTTTGGGTCACAGCCGGCGATGCTCAGGGGTTACTCCTGGCTCTGGTACTCTGGGGATCATATGGGATGCCGGGGATTGAACCCGGGTCGGCTGTGTGCAAGGCAAACGCCCTACCTGCTGTGCTATCGCTCCGGCTCCTATTTATCTATCTTTTAGGTTCACAACTGGCAGTACTCAGGGATCACTCCTGGGTCTATGCTCAGGGATCACTCCTGGTGGTGTACAGGGGACAATATGGGATGCTGGGGATTGAACCCAGGCCAGCTGAAGGCAAGCCAAGTACCCTACCATCTGTACTATTGTTCTGCCCCACCCCCTTTCTTAATTTCTTGAAGTCTGAAGAGAAACAACCAGTGGTAAATTTGGTCCCTTTCACACAGTGGTAAATTTGGTCCCTTTCACACAGGGCAGTACAATCTATTATTTGTTTATAGTAAGTCATCTCTTAACATCTCCAGTTACTTCTTGGAATCTGTGACTTAGAGCAACTTGACATGGAATGGCATTATTTGATGACTTGTTGTACTTGTTTCTCTTATATCCCCATTTTGTAACACATAGGGATAATAGGTGTAAGACTCTCTCTCTCTCTTTCTCTCTCTACATATATATATCAGGAATTCCAGTATATATATATATATATTGTAATACTGGAATTGACTCCAGACTCTCTTGTTTATGAGACCTATTGCTCTACTACTGAGCCATATCCCTGGCCCCTTGATAAATGCTTGTTGAACCTCTGGAATTTGTGGTTTTAGAAGGCAATAGAGGAGTTAGCTAAATCATTTCTCCTAAGCCACAAACAGTAATTTTTGCTCTGCTTTCTATCTGCTGTTTTAATCTTGGAACTGGTAACTAAGGGAAGACTGTTTAAAGAGGGAAAGGATGGAAATTTTAGGCAAGAGACCCAAAAGAAGTGGGGAGTGAAAGTCAAAATGAAAGACAGCCCTGAGAACAGTGTAGTAAGGGAGGCACAGGGAATCGCAGAGAGAAATTAGGAAAAAATGTCATGCAGCTCTTCTGGAAAGAAATACAATTTTGAGCCCTGTTTCGTGTCTCAAGACACCAATTTTCTTCACTTGATCCTTCTGTATTGTTATGAAATGATCAAAGAATGGGGTTCAGAGAAAGTCACAAGAGGACAAAGGAATGAGCCAAACTCCAACAATGAACAAATGCGTAACTGATTACTCTTCAGAAAAGAGCTGTTGAGAGCAATTTCTAAGCTACAGACTTTGAGTGGCCGAGAACTCAGCTTCTTCTGAGTGTGTTTTCCCCAGGCATGTCCTTTCATTTCCTTGAAAAATGGCATTTTCCTCTTTGAACTTCCACAGGTGTGTTCAGTGGCATCCTGCACACACCATGTGTGCCCGAGTGCTTTCCACTGTCCACAACTACAGCTCCGTGACAACAGCTGGCCAGAGTTCCGGGGATCTCCAGTTCAGCCATGCTCCTAACAAAAAGGTTCAGGGAGGAATCAAAGGGTAACAATTTTGCCTTCTCTGTGTGTCTCTTGGTAAAAGACATTCCCATATCATCAGAGCACTGCATTGAGAAAACTTTTTTAAAGCAAACAAAGCAGAAAATAAAAAAGAAGACTCAGGAACTAATTATTGTGATTCTCTGGGGGTATTTCAGGGTGGGTGATCTAATGAGAACTCTCACACCCCATCGGGAAGAACTTGATGGGAATGCAATGATCTTAGCAATGTGGCTTTGACCTGCAATAGATCATCTACTGGACCAAGCGCCACTCCCAACAGACCTCACCCCCAGCCAGCTCCCTGGGTATCTCTCTGCAGCTGTACAGGATTGGAGAGAGGAAAACAACAGTGATGATAAGGTATCTTTAGGCAAAATTTGCCCTTTTCCTTTAAGTTACACATAAAAGATGTAAGACATTTATTTCTTTGGTTTCAGTCTGACAGAACTCCAGCAAGTTTGAAGTTGGTCGAACTTTGCAAGGAAAAAAAAATGAGAGTGGAAAATGAGGGTGATGTTTCTAGACCCAAAAGTTTTGAACCAAATCACCAAGTCTGTAATTGCAAAATAAAAACACTAAATCTCAATATCTATTTGCACAGCTCATTAACTAAGGGATCACACTCAGCAAACGGAAATGAAAAAAAAGAGAGAGAAAGAAAAAGAAATACATTTGGAAAGTTTTGAGGGAGACCTGTCTTTACTGAAGATGGAAGCTTGGGTTTATCACATTCTGCTCTGTTGTGGTCAGATGCATCTGT